>NW_011948431.1:3538079-3621919 GCF_000503995.2 Ceratosolen solmsi marchali | reverse complement strand
CTTTCTCTCTCTCTCTCTCTCTCTCTCTCTCTCTGTGTGTGTGACTCTCCTCCGCACCCCATCCCACAAGGCGCCATTTTCCTAAAAGTTTAAATATACAGCGAGTAATTTTCTTCTCTCTCTCTCTCTCTCTCTCTATCCTTCCTTGATTGCTTGTGCCGGCCTATCTCATTCACTCCCACTTTCTATCTTTTATTAGGCAGGTAAGGGGGACAAAAAGATGAATCGCAAGCACAATGAAGAGACACAGGCTCGTACAAGAGACAAAGTTCTTCCCTGCTTGTCGCGAGGGTAGTCGAGGGCTCGATCACCATGACCTAGTGATTGGCTCGCCGGCGGCTCAGCCAATGCGACGAACGTGACTTTCGCTCGGATCCCCTCGGGTACCCAAGTGTCGCCGTCGCAGCTCCACTCGAGTGCGATCGGGCACGTTCTTATCCCTCTCTCTCTCCCTCTCTCTCTCTCTCTCTCTCTCTCTCTCTCTCACTCTCACTCTCTCTCTTTATTTGCAAATGGCCTCTCGTGCAGCCAAGAACGTAAGGCAGCGGACCTGAGCTTGGGATTTTCTTGAGCGATAGCGGCGACAGCGGTCTCTTTTTTCACTCCTGCTTCCTTTCTTTCCTCTTTTTCTCTTCTTCTTGCTTTATGTCAAGTAGCACTGAAGGGGCTATTAAAGGCCTTTAGACACGAAGGCAAATTGCGCCCGATACGTATAAGCTGATAAAGACTTTCTTCCCGCGACCGAGCTCATTGTATGACAGTGCTTTCATATTCTTGTTTTGACGAAGGAGAAAGATCGTAATTAAAATTTCAAAAAGAAAATGTGATATGTAAGCTTTGTTGCGATTAAGTTTGGAGCACTGTTATAGAGAAATTTCGCCCTTTTTGTGCCATAATTAGATGTCATTTCATAATATTTATATAAGTTGCTTGGAACGATTACTCTGGAGCAATCAAATTTTAATTGATACTTTGAAAAGAAAGGCCAAAGCTGTTTTATTGTATAGGGAAGGAAAGTCGAAGTATCCGATACATAAGCATGCAAGTGCGTACACGTGCACTTGTCACATCATATTAAATTATCGATTTTCAGCATATAATTACATTAAAATACGCTAATGTACGAAGAAAAAAAAATTTATATATATTTTCCTTTTTTTTTTTTTTAATATTATTATTATTATTATTTTTTTTTTCTTTTTCATAATAAGTATTTTAATTCTCCATGTTGATTATATCACTTTATGTACTTTCTTATCGCCCTTAATTTTAATATTCTAATTAAAAAAATATTTCAGTTTTGTTTCTTATACTAATTTCCATGAGCTGCCCAACAACTAACGCTTTAAGATTACCAAATAATAAATATAATGGATACATAGATAAACGAATAATTAAAAATTAAAGAGCGAAATACATTGTACATTGAAATATAAATTATGAGCTTATAAGCTTGAGTTTCTATCTTGCCGTTAGCATAAATTTTCAAAAATTTTCATCCAATCAAATGTAATCCCCTCCGCAGCTAAGCTTAAAAGAAAATATAAAATTTGTGTAGCTGATGGGAAAAATGAAAGAATTCGTTGGGACTAACTGACAAGCGTTGAATAACAAATCTCATATACGCGGTGCAATTCTCGCCTGGGAATGAAGAATACTGCATAATCACTCATCGATCAATTAATTAATTTTGCAGATGAGCTTGGCTATTCTGCGCCTCAGACATTCCGTGAATTTCCTTCGCCTCTTAATAATCCTTTGGTGTGCTTGGGGGTGGGTTGTTATTTAAGAGACTCTTGCGCTTGCTAAACTAGGTTAGCCTTAATGTGGGTTAGTTCAATCAATTACTTCCGTATGTATCACACATTTATGTTATGAAAAGCGTTCGTTAGACTATACAGCCGGGCTTAGCAATGGTGGAAGGTGAAGGAGGGTCGTAACATCGTGATGGGAAGGGAGAGGCAAGGACGGAGCATATCGATGCTGCATTTTACCTTGGATGCGATGTTCCCCGTATAAGGTAATGCTTTTAATGTATCCAATGCCTCGCAAATACTTCCAATAGTTGCGAAATTCAATAACGCTTTTCACACACTAAGATGGGAGGCGCAGTTATTGGCATACGTATGAATTATTCCATTAGATGCATATTTTTGGCGAATGAACATGGACGTATTCGCCAACGATTAGGCAGGATTAAGGTTTTGAAAATTTGAAATGTTTTAACGTGCAAAATTGCCAAATATCTGAAAATTATCTAAAAAATATGATGTTTTTATAAGTATTGGTCATTCCGTATAAAATAATTTATCATTTATGCATAGTGTACTTTAGCTCCAGCTTATTCTCATTTAAAATAATCAACATATTTTTGAATTTTAATCAATTTTCTTGAGAATTGACTATGAAAATAATTTGAATGAATAATGCAGAAAAAAATATGTAGAATTTTTCTACAGGTCGAATGACGACTATTACAAGTTTATACAAATATTTCATAAAATTGCCAGCTCGATAAAGTTTGTTAATTTAAGATAATGGAATCTTATGATTAGACTCCTAAGAAAATATGAATGAGCACAAGGAAAGAATTTTCTTGCGTGTTTAATAGATACGAATAATCGAATGATGAATGATATAAATGTATTTTTTAATACAATAAAAATCCAGGACGAATTAATGTAATTTAACAATACTCATGAATCTAAAAGAAAAGTTGTTTAAACATTATAAATATTTTTATATATTATATGGCCAGATTAGTATCACATTACAAAAATCATGATAATTTGTGATATAATTAATAAATATCAAGCTAAATATTAATTGCAAAATGGAAACATTTTGTAGATGTTTTTCTTATTTTCATACTTATTATACTTATTATTCTGTTATGTCATACTCCTTGCAACTATTCGGGAATGATGAGAATTATTGAAATAGTAAAATCCAAAAATAAGCTAAAAAAAAAAAAAAAAGAAGAAATATAAGGTATTACGATATAATAATTTTATCTTTACAATATAAATTTTTTTTACGTATTTGTGATACTATGATTTACGAATTAATACCATAATTTATTCATATTAATTTCACGATATATGAAAGAACGATTTCTATGTATTGGATAATTGTGAATTGCATCTACGAAAATATAATATTTACAGACTTTAAGAATAATAATGTTATTCCTTTATTCAAATTCATAAAATTATTTACGCTATTGATAAGCTATACAAATGGATTTATTATATAAACAAAATTTATCAGTATCAGTTAATTTTTATAATGTTATTTATATCAATATTTATTAACAATATCCATAGTTATTACATAATGAGTATTATTGTTTCGATACTATACATCACTATTAATATTATACATATCAACTACGTTTAATGTTTAATTTAACGAAAATTCATTATAGACTATTATTTCATAATTTTAATTGTTACTTTAGACTTTTTTCGTTTACAAAATTTAACTAACAAAATTTCCATGTTGAACATTTAAGCATCATGATAAATTGACTAATAAATTGATTAATGTAATTAATGCGATCAAGCAGACAATGTAATAAATTATCTACAATAAAATACTTGAATTATGTAGTCAGTTGACCTTATTTCTTTGCATTTCATTGCCATTATTATTTAGAGACTTTAAATAATTCTACTTTCATATTTTAATAAATACATATAAAAACCGATTTATTAATTTTTCTCTCGATAATTTATTTTATGAAATAAGGCTTTCATTTATAATATTAGAAATTGTATATTTGTTTTATTAAATATCTAGGACATTAAATAATTTGTTTTCATAAATGTTTCGTTTCTGTATTGATTATGATTTCAGCGAAGATGTACAAAATTCATTGCATGCACACAAAATATACAACCCATTGAGTCAATGTTTATATTGGTCTAACATTAAATTTACAAAGTAAAATAAATACTGGAATATCCTTAAAAGTAATCAGTCGTAATTTTAACTATTTGAATTGTTCAATGAAATTTCCGAATATAGAATTAAGGCGCGTAACGTGTTTAAGATAAGAAATCTTTCCTCATTTACAGAAATGGAATATCAGAATGCATCTAGTATATAAGGATACGATGAATCGTCCAATTTCACCTTTTTACTATTTTAATGGGAAAGTTTTCACGAAACAGTAACGCACAACCATTTAGACGATCATTGACACCTTAGAACGAAAGAGAATTTTATGTGAAAACCATAAAATAGAAGATAAACCGTTAGTCGACTATTGGTTATAGTCATTTAGTTATTATAGACTTATCAATTTGCCCTCTGTGATTGATATCGAAGTAAAATTCCCGAAGGCCATTTGTACTGTTACGTTCGATGTGCAAAATTGTAAATATATAAATAAGGAAGTGTCAGTATTTCCACTAGTGCTCCAACGTCTATTGAGCAATGGACGGATAATGTTTGTCAGTACCAACAACCACTTGTCCTCGGTGCATTCATTCTTGGACGAGAAGGAAAGCAATCAGCTCTCGGTGGTATCCTGAGTGAGAAAGACATCGGTGAAACGATCCTTCTCCCTGCAACGATTGCCCTTCAAAAGAAAAGAGGGAAGTGCAGCAGTCAGTGTAAGCACGCTCTGTTTTTCTATTTAAAAGTACTGCCGCGGCACTTACGTGCCTTGGGATACTTCTACTCTCTGCCAATGCGAGTGTTGGTTGATCGGGCGTGTATACGTGTGCCGCTCCCTCGAGTATATAGTTGCGCGAGCGGTAGTGTAGTAACGAATGCGGCTAACAACGATGAGAACGAGTGAGCGAGCGAGAGATGGTGGACCTGTGAGAAAGAGAGAAATATATATATATATATATATATATATATATATATATATAGAGAGAGAGAGAGAGAGAGAGAGAGGTGCGCGAGGCTAGCAACAGCGCAAGACTGCTATAGAGTCGACTCAATTACGCGCTTTCATCCACTGGGAAGCACCAGAGGGAGGAATGATGCTGCAAAATAACGGGAGTGCAGAGGATGAAGAATAGGGTGTAAGAGTTATAAGATATAGTTGATAACACGATAATGTTTTCTGGAAAATTAAGAAAAATTCCAGTCCGTATTGGATTATAAATCAATGTTGGACATTATGCCACTGTAATCTCTCAACCAAACACGCGGGTCGACTTTACCTCAGCCATGAATATTCGCAGTTCAGCTCAAATAATGACATTTATTAAATAAATCTAAATGTAGATTACAATTTTCGACATCGTAATATAGTTCTTTGACCTTGTAATGGACAATTTTGAAAGAAAATATTTATTTTAACGCATTGCATTGATGTGATAATTTGCGAATACTGTTGACAAGATTTCCCATCGTACAATATATTGTTCGTTAGATATATTCTTTATAAACTATGATTTTAATCACTCAAAACTTCGTAAATAAGTTACTAAATGAAAGTGCATACAAATTAATTCCAAACAAATAAAGTATATTCGCTATAACTGCAAATAGCAAAAGATCTTGTATTAATATTATTATTTATAGCAGTGGGTAAAACTACTAATTTTTTTATGCTTTAATTATATTTCAATGTATTTAATATTATAAAACTCAAGTTGCATTCACTTAATCAAATATGCTCCTTTCTCTATTTTCAAATATCGCGAATCTTGTGTATTTCTTAAATAAGAACATTCGTCTTTCCAGCATAGTAAATATAAATATTCTATTTATATTTACTATACTTTTTGTACTGTAAATACAGATTGTTGACTATGAAATTTTAAAGTTTAGGTTCACCCTCTCTTTTATCCATTTATTTACTTATATTATACACAATATATTATATCGAGCTTTCAATATATCATGAAACTGATACTACCAATGAAAGCAGTGTATATTAGCGCCCATTGGTCGAGATGTTGTGCGGTAACTGTGACACTTCGTGCTAATTCTCTCATTGTTATCTATGTACATATTCATTCGGGCATCGCCTTCCCCAGCTACTGCCTGTCTCTCTCTCTCTCTCTCTCTCTCTCTCTCTCTCGCTCTTTCGATCTACGAGCAAACAGCTTTGAGACAACTACCAATCAGAACTTCCTATCCATAGCTTCATCAAACAATGTTCCCAATTCATAGTGATGAGAGAAATTTTAGAAGCCAAGCCTTACTTTACTTCGTTCATAGTTTTCAAATTCTATTTTTGTTACGTTATTGCGTACAGTTGAAGAATGGAGAAAAGCAAATTTTAATCGAATCAATAAAGTAACGTTAAAAGATCTGATTCTGTTTTTGCATTACTTTCACAAAGTCAATTGCAATTTCAGAACATGACTTTTGATACGAATTTTGAAACTTGTTGTATTGCCACACTTTTTTCAATTTCCTAATTTAAAGTATTATAAATACGTATTTATAAATTGTATCTTTTTACAAACTTTTACTAGTATCGCTCATTATTTTTAAATAATTGACAATAATAAGAAGCGTCAAGAGTCGCAAAATATTGT
Source organism: Ceratosolen solmsi marchali (assembly GCF_000503995.2). Taxonomy (NCBI): domain Eukaryota; kingdom Metazoa; phylum Arthropoda; class Insecta; order Hymenoptera; family Agaonidae; genus Ceratosolen; species Ceratosolen solmsi. Next base: position 3,615,410 of record NW_011948431.1, on the reverse strand, counting down.
GTACTTTAAATTCTTAACATCAAGTCGTGACAATTAGTAGAAAATTATATGCTTATTAAATACTACAACAGACCATTTATTTGTAATATTAATATAATTATATAAATATTATTTAACAGCGATTAATATTAATCGATACGGTGCTGCAATAATTCATTTTATTCGATAAAACAACGGCATATGAATTGTATCAATAACACAAAAACGTTAATTTATCCAATAAAATATTTAAAAATCTGCACATACTGATACAATTTTATTTACAAAGATTTTAAAAGTATACAGGACAGTATATTTGACGATTTTTATATCGAAGTTTTACAAGAACAAAAAGTAAATTATATTTTGCTGCCATATTAATACTGCAATATCCACTTTGCCCAGTCATTTATCTCTGTTTATGCTCAAATTTTTGTTTTATATATATATATATATATATATATATATATATTTATTAATTCATGCTCGTTTACAATCGATTAATATCTGATGCACTTGTTTAAATCCGTTTCTCACGAAATGCAATAATTGAATTATTTTCATTATCTACGAATTTTGTTAATTTCACATTGAAGAAGTTCTTCTACATATAGCAGATAATGTGTCTCATGACAGTATTTTTAATACATTCGGATAAATATGTTTGAGAAAAAAAAATGTACTTAATATTATGCTTATAAATTAGATGGGCAAGTTCTTGAAAGAGAAAAAAAATCATTAAAAATGTCTTTTGCATCAACTAAATATTATTCAGAGTTGGAAAATAAACAAAAAAATGCAGATAGAATGTAAGAAAAAAATTGTCAAATAAATATAATAAAAGAAGATTGCCCATTAATTTTATTATCAATCGGTTATTCGCTCGAATTGACGCTAAAACACGCGTAACGAACAAATAAGTAAGATCAATAAAAGTAGATCCGCATCATTGAATTGCGGAAGTACACGGCTCCAACGATCCATGGCTATCGCATTCTCTCTTCCTTCTTCTTATGTAAATTTGACTTTCATGATGTACCTACGTAGGTAAAAATTAATTTAGTAGGTTAATTCGACTTGATAAGTGATATGAATGTATGAACGGACGCACTAGTAATATATCACAAAATCAATGCTCAAGAACGAAACTTATCGATAATTTATATAAAGTACTACAGTTAGATAAGATTTAAGCTATATCAGATTTAATACAAAAATGTTGAAGTAAACTGAAAAATGCATTTGAAAACATAACATTCCTTAATATGATTTTTACAATTCAAATATTAAATTTATTCGTATCATTAGTGTTTGCATATGTATGTGAAAGCGCATAGTTGCAGTAAAAGTTGAATAAACTGCAGCATACTGTACAAAAAAAACTATCGCTATCTTTACTTAATCAATAAAAATGTGCTGCATTTGGAGTGAAATAATTTGTTTATTCGTCCAGTTATTGTAAATACCAGTATAATTAATTTATTATTTTACAAAAATTTGTTTCTGATTTTTATATTACAAAAGTTCTATAGTCAAAGTTACAGATATAAGTTAAAATTAATTTTCACGTTTTATCTTTTCCATACAAGTAAACTAATCGTTTCTTCGACAAACAACTTAATAATGTCAATAACTATTGACAGTCTTACAAAGTACTCATGATTGAAACTTGTAGTACATATTATGTATAAGTACCATATATTTATATTTTAATAAGTACTTACGTATTTCTATTATAATAAGTATTTATATTGCACTGGAAAAGTCTTCCCCTATATTTATTTAATGATTGTCAATGTATAGTTTAACATTTTATTATAATAAAATATGGTGAAACTATTAAAAAATAGGTATAATTGTGTTTATGATTTCAGAATTCTCTAGTTAATTTAAAATTTGAAGTAACGATAGAATCGAATAAATCCTAACGTATTTGTCAAAAATCGAGACCTTACGATTCTTTAACTAACTCATTACACTTTACATTTTCTTGAGTATAAGAAGAAGAAGAAAAAAATATATATATATCTATATAATCATTACATAATCTAATGAAAACGTATATTAAACTTTATATTTATTCATAAACAATTATATTAAATCTGATTGTAATTACTCTTTATAGTAGGTTTTGAATTCAGATAAGTATGAGTAAAATAATACTTTAATATATTGCAAATTAATAATGAATAATTGCAAATAGTAATAATTTTATTAAAATTAGATAGAACTTAGCATTAGCATAAATTATAAGAAAATTAGATTAAATGAAACGATTTATTGACAATAAGTACATAGTTTCCATATATAAACGGTATATTTTCATTATTTTTCTTTTACCAAATATTTACAATAAATGTACGAAAAATTCTGAAAATAGAATACTTGTTTCTTTATAAGCCTGAGATCTTTGAGAGATTGAGAAATCATATTTTTGAATCTCATATCGAAAGCGTATAGGATTTTTGCCGTTAGTGAACAGATTAATGCCCCCCGATATTAACCAATACATAGGCATCTGTTACAATGTTTATTATAAACGTCGAGTGTATCGCGCAAACCGGCATTTATAATATACACGCATACGCTTATAATGTGAACAGAAATGCGATTCCTGCAGGGTACATCATCTTCGCCATTCTCGATATATCCATATTTCAGCATTTCGCCTATCTAAATTTCCATCGCGAAAGAAACACAATTTCCTTTCATGCCAGTCGCCGTCTATCATAGGGTTCTGGTATAACCTCGTGTGCTATAACATAATGATTAATAGATAAAAACTTCTCTTTATATATATATATATATATATATATATATATATTGCATACGTATGTACTGTAAAAGGAAAGAAATTATTATGTAAAACTATGTAAGAGTGAGTATAAGAGTGTAAACTTATGAGCAAGGGGAATAAGAAAGTTAACCGAGGAGGGGATAATTTAAAATATCACATGGCTTCGATGGATTTCTGGATTTCCTTTGACTAACAGACACTTTGATGTAAAAGATAGAAAATATTGGTAACTAACTGCTGAAAAATTAGCAGAAAAATTATTATAACTCCATTCTATACCAAATCAAGATATTATTTATTATGTCGATTGGATTGACACTTCGAAAAGGATTCCAAACTTGTCTCGAATTAAATTATAATTAATTAAATTCGTTAAGCATCATATTGAATTGTAAGATATGAATCTTTATAAATCGATTGCTTAATTTTTCACTTAAAAAATAAAGCGATGATATAATAAAATTAAAGGACTATATTAAATAAAAATAAAATAAATACGAATGTCCAATGATGAGCGTGTATTTTTAATTTTGTAATCCGACCTCTTAACATTCATTCTCGCTCATTCATCAGTCCTTGTAAATCGTCGGATGCTAGAATTTACATAATGTAAAATTAGCATATTTCAACATTGGACCATAAGATTTTTCCTCCATAAGAGTCATAAGATCCATAAGATTGATAACTTTCATAGATATCACTGATGATTTCACGTAACACGTGATCGACTCGGGCCGATGTCTGTAGTCTATGTTTGGATAATTTTCATTTCCCCAATTTTGTCACTTCTTGATGAGGAAATACTGCCACCTCCGCCGATCTTGCCTTTGGCGACAATTATGTAGTTGAAGCTCGTGTTAACTTTGTTACGTTGACGTCGGTAGGCCATCAGTGTCTTGGAATATAAGGTGAAGAGAGCGAAGCGTACGCATAGTCACTCTGAATTGGTAAAAAGACTATGCGGGAGTAAAAGAGGCTTTCGAGTGGAGAAATTACCTACGAGGCAAATTATCTTGAATAATAGTGTACTGACAAATAAAAATATATATATATATATATATATATATATATATATATTTATTTATTTACTTGATAATGAGAATGGTGATAATAGGAATAGTAATGGTAACAGAAATAGTATTTATATATCTATATATATGTATACACACATTTAATGTTCTTCATCGTAGGTCGGCCAAAAAAATATTTCTCCCATTTATTAAAGTAATTTATATACTAAGAATATCTTCGATTTGTCTCTGTATATCTCAATTCTATATTTATAGCTGAAAGCATTGTTTGTTTTTAATTGAATTATACATAATCTAAATTATTTTGATTTTCAATCGCATCTTTAAAATGATTCGTTAAAATTAATACAAGTCATAAGTCACCAAAATTTATCTCCATTCTATGCTTTTTTCAGAAGCCCAAGTCTTTTTCTTTTCTTTTTTTTTATTCTTATTTTAATTTTAATGTATAAGCATATACTTTATTAATTATTTAACACTGTACGGAATTAATTTATTATGTATGATACTTACATATAGTTAGTTACTTTATGCTTCATGGTACAAAGCTTATTATACAAAAATGGCCTAAATACCATTATTTTGTAAATTATAGTGCAACCAGTTAAATAAATATTTGAAATTATGTTTAAATTTATAAATAAAAATACGGTAATAAAAAGTAGAAATTTCCGTTATAATTTAAGATAAATGTATATAATTAAACAATAAAACATTTTTATTTTTATTTTACTAGCGTACGTTATATACATAAAAGCATAAAGTGGCAAAATTCTAAATATCATCATGTGGAAGGTATATTGTTATCACTAATTGTTGTAGATAAAAAAAAAAAAAAACGTGTACGATATATTGAAATGAATAGTAGTTTTATGGTATAATAGCTCGGGTGTCTGGTTCAGTAATAAAAAATACGCAAATACGGTGAATAGGTTCGTAGCTTTAATTATCGACTCGTTTCATTTGTTTTTCCAGTACTTTACTTTCAACGTTTTAAAAAAAAAAAAAAAAAAAAAAAAAAAATTAATAATAATAATAAATAAATCTAAAAAATATAAGGATTCCAAGAAAAATAGACTCTCCACGAGTTCTGTAAATTATGAATAATATAAGAATTACAAATATTTTTGGTTGCAATTAATCGTAAATTTTTAATGCTTAACTTACTTTACGTTGAGTAATGTTCAATCCATTTGGATAATAATAATCCTTCCATAATTACCATACTCATTACTAATGAAAATACAATTAATACAAAGTGCTACCAGCTATCCACATAATTAGATCAGGAAATATTCAGCGTAGGAACGCAGTGTTATGGCGCAAGCAAGTGATCTTCCATAAAAGTAATTTATAACGGTCCTGCTCGCGCGCGAACATGAGACGAAAATTGACAAAATAGTTTGGACACGCGAGCGAGAACACCTTCTCGTGCAAAAATTACACGAAAGAGAAAGAGACATGTGGCGTATTATCAGTGGCTGGAATCAAGTAGAGTAACGGCGCGATCTGCATGTCGGAAGGGCTGACATTTTTTCTAACCGCTCGTGTAGGTTTAAGCTTCGTTCGGATGATCGGGTCGGGGTTTCGGTTGCGGTTGCTGGTGGATGGAGGGTAGGGGGGGGGTCAATCTGGCACATGCTCGAGGCGATTAGCGCGTAAGTCACGAATCCGGCAGTTGTGCCGAGCACAAGATGCTTCCATCGCGATTCTAGTCGCGTGACGGTCTCTCTTCCCTCTAGACCCCTATCGCGTAGACGCACGCACGCACGTGCGCGCACACGCACACACCGCGGATAGCCGCCCTCATCCGTGTCTTTGTCTCGTTCATTGGTCCGTACCGTTCGGCCATTTTCAACGTCGACGCCGATAACGATTTCTCGGACTGAATTATACCGTGTAACTTATCCAGCTAACCAGTGACACATGACTGGACTTTTAATTTCTCTCTTCTCCGATCCCGTTCTCCCCCGCCCCTCGCCAATTCACTCAATTCCTTTCTTCCTGCACGTGCTTTGGCTTTTGCTTTTGCTTCTGCTTCTTTTGTTTCAGCTCGGAGGCAATTATTGCCGATTGCAACGCAGAAGCTGAGGATTTTGCAAGCGCAATACTGCGAGCAGTCACGTTTTTATCGAACGCTTGATGTATATAGATCTAATATAAATATATGTCTGTGTGCATATATATATATATATATATCCTGCCCATCTCATTTATGGGGATTTCAATTTTTTTATTTATTTCTTTATATATTTATTGTTTCTTTTTTTCTTTTTGTTTTCACGAAAATCGTGAACGCTGTTTGCGGCAAACTTTATAGAAGGTGTAGTAGTAAATCATGCGTGATGCCTTTCGTGAAGTGCGTAAATTATGTGAAAGAGATATACGTTTGTGGAATATATTTTTGAAATGTTCATTGGATATATTTTGAGGTGCGCAGCTTGTATATATTATAAAGAGAATTATTGAATATTTCTTAATGTACAAATATGTAAGGTGATGGTGAGTTTTTATTTTATTTTGTTTTGTTTTTCTTTTTTATAAGATTTATTTATTTATTTTTTTTTGTTTTGTTTTTTTTTTTGTTATGTATATGTACTTTTAATAATATTTTATCAATAAGATTTTTAATGAATATCCTTACAATCACCTTTAACTCTTCAATTTTATTTACCTTACGTTAATAGTAAGCTAGCAGAAGCGGCGCCATCGTAATTTTAACGATAATATCGAGACTTCGATTGCTGTAGTCATTATTTTCTTAACGCAATGTTTAATTGTCATGTTGCAACGTCTTGCCGGTAATTAGATATTAAATATTCTTCTAAGCCCCTTATTGTATAATTTATAACTTTTAGCGCATAAGATAACTTCGCAAGTGGTATGGTCTGACTTCCTATTTAAGAAATGATAACTAGAAGTCATGTTTCCGTTGACAGGCGAGACGATCCAACTTATCTCTAGGCCCGCGTTCGCGGAATATCAAGAACATAGGCCGTGTCAAATGAAATATGCACAGGGACGACAAACCAAGTTGCACACTCGCGTGCATAAGTGTCGAAAATTCAATTGAACGAGTAATTCAAGGACGCGTCTTAGAGTTCGCTTGAAGCTATTCGATCGCGTGCCATTCGAAACGACAGGTTTGCTCCGCGTCTTTAATAAGTCCGCTGCTTCGAGATAAACGAATGCGTGGGAGTTATAGCTCGTATTATTTAACCGCCTAACCTACGAATTTGATCTGCGAATGTGCGACTGTTATTTTTGGAATAATGAAGTATGTTTATGGCTCATATTTGATTACGAATAATTTAGCTGAAAGAGTTTGTTGCGTTTGTATGTTTTTACGTATATGTGCGCGTGTTTAAAGAGAGAGAGAGAGAGAGAGAGAGAGAGAGAGAGCGTTTAAAGAGAGAGAGAGAGAGAGAGAGAGAGAGAGAGAGAAAGAGATATAGAGAAGTATGTATGTTTTATAATTGAAAATTAAAATTAAAATTTCAATTACTCGACTAAGTCGATGGTCACAATTAGATGTATCATTTATTTTTAAAATCCTTATACTGTATTTTCTTTAATACAAATAAGGAATAGATTATTAAGTTCAATATTTATTTCTTTGAAAAAAATATTCTAACATTGTATATTTTTATCGGAATTAGCTATTTAAATTGAAAATAAAAATCTTCTTGGCAAAATATATTGTTAATTGGAAGGTAAATGATGAATATGTCAGGTAATCTTTGAAGGCTGTTTTGTCTAGGTAAATATAAATACAGAATTTTATCTTGTATCAGACTCTAAAATAAAATGAACTCTTATTTTACAATATGTATTTTATAAAACTAACGTGACTTAAAATATAGAGCTGTTGCCGTAAGCTACATAAATACTGCAGTCCCATGAATTAAAGATTACACGTTACGATTCCGGCTATGTATAGCATATACGCGATTAATCATTTGTGCTTATTAGTGGTTCTATTCATAGTGTTGAATTACTCTTGGAATACGGTACATCTACATTTGTAAAACAAGGCTCTCGTAATACGACTCAAGCATATATTATTAACATAAAAGCTTATATATTTATTAGTTGCCATTATGTTTTATTAATATAAATTATAAACCTTTTATGAAGTTTCATTTGTTGTATTGCATATTCAGTCATTAAGGAGTTATATCGATAAATGTAAAGAGCCATTGAGAAGGTGCAGTTTATGCAGCCTTATTGCTTATAGATTTCACATTGGTGGGTGAATAGAATAAACTTACGTGTAATAAATAATACACGATTTTCGTTAAGGTCTTGGCGTATTTAATTTTCAATAAATGACTATTAGAAGGATGAGTCATCTGCACCTCTGATAAATTAAAATAACTTTGTTAATTGATCTGTAATAAAATAAGATCGATATTTGTCATATTATGAAATAATCTGACTTCTCTATATGAGATTATTAATTCCTTGCGTTTGATATTGATTACAATGCAAATAAATAATTATATTAATTACATATATATATATATATATATATATATATATATACAAATAATAGATTTGACAATGCAATAGCCATACAGCGAATAAATATTAAATAATGGAGTTAATAGTTAATTAGTTATTTTATATATTTGTTGACGTGTAGTACAATCGACCAATCACGTCATTTTTGCACTATTTAGAGCGACATTATTGTTATATATGTAATAAAAAATTTATGAACTTATGTGTGTAAAATTGTAATTCTTGGCGTACCATTTAATACGTAATTTTGTCGAATACATTTAATATGCCGTATGTAAGTTCTGCAGAAAACGCCATTTAAGTTGATTTACCGGCTCGCGTATTAGCGTTTCCGCGTGAAATCTTAAAACGAACAATGCGAATAAATTAAATCTCCCTACAAATGCCGACTATTTACAATGAGCTTACGCTCACAATTCATTTGGAAAATTAAAAACATAGGAAGGCAGTAAGAAGCACATTTCTCATCTTCCCCGGCAAATGCAATTCAACGCCGATTCCCCGTCGCCACAATAATTCGCAGAATCATAATTCCGTGTATTATTCTGTGTTCGGTAATTGAAGGCTGATTATGCAAATGCCAGGCTCTTGCCTGGACTCGGCTCTTCCCATGCCAAGTGCACTGAAAATGTCCTCATAAAAAGCTCGTAAGCCACGCCCTCGTCCCGCGCGGAGTCTCGTTGGGAATTGGCCTCCGCTATGGCACGACAAGGCCGAAAAAAGATTCAGGGACGTCGAGCCGGAAAGCGGAGTTTCCTCGTAGGGTGGCGCGGAGAGGCCGGTCGATTTATTGGCGCGGGGGCCACCCGCGACGATTACGAGCTCGAGGTCGGACGGCTTCGTCAGGATAGCGCCGCCGTGTGCCTGACATTTGAAATCGGACGCGGGCAATTCCAGGCGAGATTGCCCTCGGTTAACGGGAGGGGGGTGGGCGGACGGCGCGACGGTGGGAGGGGTAGGAGGAGGGCCGGATTTCGACTGACCTCGACGACCGTGATTTCTGTGCGCGGCGCTTACGCGCCCTATGAGCACGTGACGCGAAGCGAGGGAGGGAGGTGCTCCTCTCGCGGATCACACTAACCTGGACGCCTTGTGATAGACGGCACTTTCGGCGAGCCATCCGTTCATTCCCGCATATAACGCCAATAATCAGCATTTCCTAGTGTCCGCATATTTTTAAATGGCTACTTTGAGCTTTTAATACTTTAATCCATAGAGACAAGGGAAGTGGTTGGTTACGTCTGGATGTACTTTACGTAGTTAAAGTACTTGGTGGGTGGAGAAAGTAGGGATACGCGAAACCTTACATTGAATAATAACTGATCGTTGTGTCGTGCATTGGGAGGACAATGTTTCCTTGTAATGGAATCGATGATTTTGTGCACATGTTGAAAATCCTGCATAATCACTCTATTTGGATTTCTCGATTACAGTGACTTCAATGAGAGTTGGACTATGGGCATTGGCGATATGGATGCCAAACGAAATTATTATTCATTTTATCGTTGCGTAAAGTTACGCTATTCATTAACATTGTAATAAAATGATATATTTTTTTTATAGTTTCACGAGTGTGTAAATTTTTATAGCTCCAATATCTTATTAAAAAGAAAAAAAAATTGGGAAAAAAAATTCTTATTGTTATAAGTATGGCGATTGTATGTGTATTTATGAATTAAGCAAAAGAAATTACTAATGTTTAAAAATATTTTTATTACCGTTCTTATTTATCGGGACTCTTTTCAAGTAAGAAATATTTTTTAAGAACTTTGCCTGTTTGCGCGGACACGTTTTATTTGAAAGTCGTCATAAATTAATGAAAAGGAAAATAGACTTCTAGAGTTTTTATGGTTAAAAATAGAAGAACTTCCTGGATATTGCAATTGTTTTTGTCATAAAATTTGTGCTTTTTTTTTTTTATCTATGGTGAAAAAAAGAAGACGCGAGTCAGATTTTTTTTTTTTTTTTTTTTTTTTTTTTTTTTTTAAATTACATAAATATTTTAATCAAGGAACAAAAGTTTACAAATTTATTATTATTAGTGTAAAAATTGCACCTAGAACTTAAATTAACTTTCTTAAAGTTAATATTTTTGGAGTAAATTTTATATCGGTTTTTGCTTTTGGCAGTCTTTAAAAAGTAAAAACTTTTGCTTATTAAAAGATAGAACGTAACATATGTAGAAAAATATACATTCATCGTTGTGTTCAAATATATTTTTTGGACAATAATTTTTCCCTAGTCAAATTTTCAACTAACAAGGTATTCAAATAATAACAAGGTTTTATGAAAATTTCTCTACTCCGTATATAATAAAACTAGAATGACTATTTTTTTTTTTTTTTTTTTTTTTTTCTTTACATTTTGCAGAGTAAATGATGAAAAATTTTTAATTCGAGTCTTTGACTTATACAGTTTGTTCTGTAGTCGAAAAAAAGTGTAATAAAAAATAAAAGAAAAACGAAAAGCTTTATTATAAACGGACTTCATCCACGTCCGCAAGTTAATTTTCTTAATTTAAGGTAAATCCGCACATATAAGAATATAAATTCGGACTTGTTTACTTTTTAAAACTAGTAGGTTCGTATACGCGAATACACATAACATTTTACCATTATTTGAACTAAATTTTTTACTGGTTTGTATCTCAAAGTTTTCTCCATGAGTCGAGTAAAATGCAAAATATAATGTTTCATTAAAATCTGGTTCTGGCAAAAACTGAGAAATATTATACCTGGTTGTAAAGTGCATGACCTGAAGAACGAAAATCGAGATTCCTCTCTCTTTTTCTATCTTTTATATGCATCGGAACAGTTTTACGAGCATTTTCATGGAATTTCCGTAAGCTTTTGAACGCGAATCTGCAATATGTTAGTGTTGAAGACAAAGAATACATGTGAATATATGTGCATAAGTGACGGAAGTATAGATGAAGCAACTTTATAAAGATGATATTACAAACTTCCAAATGCCTTCACAAGTTATTAATCCTTTAATACTCGATGGCTTATTATGTAAATTGCTTTGTGGCGTATAATCAAATTCTTCATAAAAACTGAAAAAATGGCCATAGTATTACACGAGTAAACAAACACTTATTCGTTATGAGTACGCAGATGGGCGTGCACGTATACACAATAAATCTACATATATTTGTCAATAGATCAAAAATAAAAAGCCAGATCCGCGCGTATATTTTCTTGCAAGGATTTTGTTTTGAGCACATTAATCATTCGCTACTTTCGTCCCACCCTATACAAAATTATCATAAACTCTGCTGTTCTTAACACTCCGAGCTGTTATTTATACTTTGCTATCGTACCTTTTTGCTCTTTACTGAATTTTTTCTTCGTTCTCTCTCTCTCTCTCTCTCTCTCTCTCTCTCTCTCTCTCTCTAAAACCTTCATCACATGCATCCTGTGTAGCCATCGATCACTGACACTTAATCATCGCACCCTAGTTACAAACATTTTATCGACTTAGCACATTATAGTGGTGCGTCAGTTTAGTTTCGGAACCATCAATTACCATTCAAATCACTGTCATTGCTCGAACCACGATGATGCGAGATGACAAACGCAGCTGCAAAATTGTGGCTGAAAAAGTCAAGCAAACAAGAAAGATTGGATTACAACTGATTGCGGGGGTCGATGTGTAAGCGCTGCCATGAGTATGGCTAGTTGAGTGTCAAGGCCACGGTTAGAAATTTGCACTTAAAGTCGTGTTTCAAGTCATTTTATTCGTCTATTATACATATGCACACATACGTACTTACATATAGTCAAGCACACTTACTTACATATACTATTCAAATTTTAATCGAATCTGAATTTTTTAACAAAGGCATATCCATATAGCTACTTTACGCGAAATGAATATCATTCGTTCGTTATTTATACTATTTTACAAATTATCAATAATCATTTATAAAATCAAGTTTTTTTTTCTTTTTTTTTCTTTCTTTTTTTTTTTTTTTAATACTAGTTCAATTTAATCTATTATCGTCTTATCGCCTTTCTTCATTCTTCATTCTCACGAAACTACAGAAAATCCCAATGATATATCTTATAAATTTGACGATTTTCTTTTCATTAAAATTTTATTTACAATACATACACACTTGTACCTCATTCTCAAATAATGTATAGTTAATTGTTAATTTGTTGTTACTTCAATATTCGCATTAAGAGAGACGCAGAGCACTGTTTTTATTCATAAATTCATAAATAAAAAAATTAATCTATACATAAAATTCAGAATTGTTAAATTTATTCTATTTTATATTTATTTATATAAGTATTAATTTTTTTATTACTTCTGACTATTTATACTTTTTCATCTTATTATTTGTCCAAAGATTAATTACCTTTCCTTTTTATCTTACGAGTTATTTAGGGCGTTTTTATGTCATAAAAAGAATATATCGATGAATTGGTCAAGACCGCCATAAAAGCTATATTTTATTTCTTTCATTTTATCACGCGAGGGGCAATAAATATTTGAAAATGTGTACTTATATCATTGTCTATCAATATGAAGGGCCAATTTATTTGATATACTTGGTCACATTGAAAATTAATTTCGCATTTTAATATTTTATTGCGACTTAATTTTCTAAAATTTCATATTTTTCATAAATTTCATTAAAAAATTACCCCAACTTTGGTATATTTCAAAAAATTCAAGATATGTTAATTTTCAAACTGCCAACTACGATTGTTTATTGTTGTGTGCGCGCGCGCGCGCGCGTGTGTGAATAAGTTGTTACTCTATTTTCACGAAGACTATAAGCATCATTTGAAATTCAATTGTATGACCCGAAGGATAAATAGATATGCATTCGATAAACATTAATAAGGCGTTAATACAATTTTAGTTATTTAATCGCTAATTGTTTTTTATTGAGAGTATGGATTGTAAGATAACATTGACAAATAATTTAATAAGCTTCGCCTAAAATAAATATCTATAATATAAAATCTATAGTTACAAAATATTTTTCTCTTTATATAAATACAAGTAAATAAATCAAAATATTAGCGGCTTATTGCAAATTGCACAACAGATGCAAATTTTTATAAAATTTTTGTTCATCTAAGCTTTTGCATATTCTATGGCGTGTCATTTAAAAGAGATTCACAAAGTTGAATTAAAAAATTTATTTACACTTATAAGCTTTCGAACGAAGCACTGCCCACGCATTAGTAAAATGTGACATTTAAAATTCTCTTTTTTCAAAAATAACATCTGTTCAAAAATACTTAATTATTTCCAAAGTATTTCGAAAATAAATTTTTTTAATACTCGTAGATATCATTCGTTTACAATTCTTTTTCAGATTATCATCAAGTTTCAAATTATTGTTGCAGAACATAGAAAGAAATTTTCATTAAATCGTTATTAATGGGTTATAATAATTAATTGTATACTAATTGATTATAGAAGAATGTTGATAGGATTGGATTTGAGAGAAATTAATTTTGCGAATTATTAAATTATAATAAATACGTCGATACTTTAGGAAAAATACATTTCTCAAAGGTCTTTGAGAATTTAATTAAAACTTTTCCTGCTATATCGTATAATTCCTTTTTTATTCTACTTATCATCACATTACAATTATAATGCAAATTCATTAAAGTAACACTAGATACCCTGAAATATTATAAGTGAAAATGTAGTTAAAACAAAACTTGAGAATGTACTTAAACAAGTTTTACTTACTTTAAATAGTAAAAAGTAGCGAGCATAATATTAGAAAAATATTAAAAGCTATTATATCAAATAGAGATTAGTATTGTAAGGTGCGCATGAATAATAAATCATCATTATACCGAATGTCTTAAAATTCATTTAATTTTAAACAATCGCATTCGAAGTATGTAAATCATAAAGTTTAGAATTAAAAAAAAATTATACATTTTAGCACAGCTTTTATTATTCTTCATAATATTAAGATAATTTATACTCTTGATAATATATTCTTCGGTTATTACATTCAAATCTAATAGGGATCATTGCAACGTCAAGGAGTCGTTAAATTTTGCATATACCTGTTCTGTCATTGCTCTCGTGTACCAGCGCGCACGCCAACATACACTCGCGCACAGACGTATAGACGCGTACGCACGCGAGTTTAGACAAAGAGGAACGCGGTAGACTTGTCGTAGGTCGGCATTAGCATGCGATATGCCTTCAACTCATCGGCCGTATGCTTAAACACAATGTTAAACATATCGATTGATTATCCGACGGTGTGCATGTGTTTGCGCACATGTCACGTAAATGATTGAGCATTATCGACTTTTTCTACGTACGAGCTCCATTACAGTCTGATAAATAATTCTATACGTTCAAAAAAAAAAAAAAAAAAAAAAAAAAAAAATATATATATATATATACATCGCTTATGGTGTAAACAACGTGTAAGGAAAATATGACCGAAACTAGTATTTTTTCATTGTAATGTGTAATACGGGGTTATTATGTGTAATTTTGTGCTTTTGCAAAGAAATTTTGTAAATTATGCATTCACATCATCTACTTTCAATATAATATCTTACATAAAAATGTAAGTAGTATTTGGATTTTTGATGGCGTAGTAAATTTTCTCTCATACTCAATGGAAGTTTTCGATTGCATACCGAGGATAAATTCGTTCCTCGCAAAATTCGTAAATTTCTGAAATTTTTAACATTTATTGTCATAATATAATATGCAGTCGATTAAACCTAGTCATGCAATACTTTTCAATGAGTCGAAATTTCAAAATTTAAATAAAAATGATATTATGGTTTTGTGAGTAGTTTTAATAGCCATAACCAATCGTGTATTAGATAATTATGTATTTAAATATAAACTATTGATGCATCATTTTTTGAATTGTGCCAAAAAAAAAAAAAAAAAAAAAAAAAAAAAAAAAAAAAAAAAAAAAAAATGAAAAAAATTGCGAATATAATAAAATTGATTTCGTTATTTGGGACTGTAATAGAAAATTTTTTCCAATATTATAAAACTTTATAACATTTAATATGATATATATATATATTTCTCTAGAACTTCATAAAATATAATATTTTGTAATAGAATTAGTTATGCTATTGTTATGATATTGTTCTCTTTGCATGGCCATAAATACGATGCGATGTAATATGATAATTATTGCTTTTACGCTATTATTTTGGCTTGTAATAAACTATTAGTAAAACGACATTTAGTAGATTACCAAGAGCTTACGTAGCGGTATTTTTACAAAAAAAATACGTCGTTTCATTTGATGAATTATTTTTAAAAATACATCGGTTAAAAGCCTCTTCCTAATATTTGTTATAAATGTTAATTGCCATTAAAGTTACAATTCCTGCAACAGTCATTTTAATAAAAACTCTCTCCTTAAGAGATAATTATTTAGCAATAATTTATATGTCCCTGCTGTCGTTTCGTAAGCAAACAATCGTTATCGTTATATCGTTGATATCCGTAATGTAGGAAACTGTGTTCTAAGCGCTGCCCATTAATTTATAGATCGTTGTCATCTCTTAGAGATTATTGACACGTAGCAGTTGACTTGATTTCCATTCTTCGCATGCTTTATTGAACAACTATACCGGTGTACGACAGACCTCTCTTACCTGAAATCTTTTGATCATAAACGCTCCGTGGATAGTTGACGTTCCGTCGAGTGCTGCGGCCTCGTACTTTATGAAGTTCGTGCGTCATGTAAATACGGCAGAACGAGAGTGCGAGTAAGGGAAGGAGAGAGTAGGCGAGAAGGGCGGGAAAAAGAGATCGACAGACAGACTGAAATAGAGAAATTACGAGATAGCGATTGCCTTTGTCATCATGATTCTGGAAGAGAATGGGAAAGTCAAGCTTACGGGTAGTTGGCAGTTCTACAATTATATATAAATTAATGAACATAATACATAAAGTGTATACAAAAAAGGGGGAGTGAGAGATTGGCGATGAAATGCCTATGAATTCGTATGATGTACCAATGAAAATAAGTAATTGATATTGCAAGAATTATGTTTTTAAGAGTGAGAAGTGAAGAGCCAAGTGTATTATATTGGCGGAAATAGATTAAAAGGGAGCCGATAGAATTGAATAGTGATTGAATTTATGGTAAAAGTTTTTATTCGACTTTTTACAGTTTCAGAGATAAAATTATTGCATAATCATTGATGCAAAGAAGTATTTTAGTGGATTGAAAAATCACTTAATTTGTATGATAACTTAAAATCATGCCGATGTCTTTTTGCCATCGTTGTATTTATGAATATTTGGGTCAGTGATTAGAGTTAGATCATTAGGTCTGTCGTTTCACTTAATAATCATAATCTTTCATGTAGATTTTTTGTAATTATGGTTTAATAAATACTTTTAATGAGCCTCGTTATGAAATAACGTAAGATCTCTCTATAATTGTAAGTGTAAAATAGATTTTATGAGAAAGTGATGATTTTTCAAAGAATTATCATTTACATTATAATTGGACGTCTTACGTGATTTAATTTTTTATTCAAATCTTCGATTCCCCTAATACGCACATCATATAGCAATATAAATTTACACGTACTATTAGCATGCTTTATGTACTTTAAAAATTATTATGGGCTTGTAACTTGATTATGTAATTTTACTCTCGTTAATTCGTATGGGATTATGTTTAAAAATAAATATAATAGAGAATACCTTAGGTTTTTTCTTCATGTTTTTCTTACTGTTGCTACGTAATATTATTGAAAGTTTACATACCACTACAAAAATATTTAATTTTCCAATCTGCATAAATTACTTTTCTGTTAAAAAAAATATCAACTACATTTATGCTTAGTAAATTGCAAAAATATTTGTAATAAATTAAAAAAAAAAAAAAAAAAAAAAAAAAAAAAAAAAAAGAGTTAAATTTAGAAAACCACAGATTAATAAAAATATTAAATAATAATAAAAAAATCCATGGTATTGGTTTATAATATTAGAATGGAAGATGTTGCCTTAATAAGCAAATATTTTGAGAACATCGTCATTTTAATTTACTAAGAATATTTTCTCAATGTCTTAAGTAGCTGTTATACTATATATAACTACTTCAATAAATTAAAAAAATTGAAAAACAATGAATTTCGTTATCTATTGTTCTTTATAGAATACTATAAGAATTGAAATGCGAGAATAATAGGTTAAGTGAAAATCATTTGGACGTAGAAAAATGAAATTGATAAGAATTTGACACAAAGTAAAGAAATAAAAAATCAAAGGAGCAGTAACACTTAGAGGGGATCAAGAACAGCCTGATATATTATGAATAATCAAAACAATGTTCCGTAATAGTTAAGCTTTCTCATCTCTCTGATAGTTTTTTCTTTTCCCTATATTTCGATGAAATTGTGAAGATTTAAATCTATCTCAGACTCGTGTAAAATACTAGTAATATCTTTTTCGCATCATACATGCAGAAAAGTCGTATCCTTGGAAAATACAATCTTTCCTTCCTCATCATAAGATAAAGACGAAAGCCTAATACATTAAAATTTTACTATACTTATTTAAGCTGCCAATATGTCAATAAGATATTTTCCTCATGTCACATAAAAGAAGAGTATTCTTTCGTCAGGATACAATGTCGATAATACAGCTTGTGAAACTTGGTAGAAGGCGGAAAATATTATGTGGTGTGTCAGTATAAAAGCACTTTTTTATTTTTTAAGTGTTTTATGCATCAATAAATGAATACTCTTCTTGTCCAAGTCTAATTACAAATTCAAAATTCACGACTAGTTTTATAAATATAATAACTTTTATTATATTTAAATAAAAATTTTTTGATTATTATATTAACAGCAGCAAATTAAATAATTTATTCTTATTAGATATACTATTATCGCCCTACGCAAAGTATAATGATATAGAAACATGTTCGCCAATCCGTAAAATTTAATAATATTCTGTATATAATATAGAGACAATATTGTTTCCATTAAGTTTCATTTGTGCAATTTTCAATATTCCCACATATAAATCACATTAATAAAATGTTAATTATTTACAAGTATAGTAAAGACTCATTTTAACGAGTGTAATTTTTTTCTATAAAAAAGCTCTTTAAAAATTCGTTGTTCAAAAATAATGTCGACCTACAATGAGGGAAACTTGAGGATTTATTATAGAGTACCACCGACATTTGAATAAATTTCGAGGATTACGGGAAGGGTCGAGTAGCATGAAAAGCACAAGATAGCTTCTAATATTAAACCAGACTTGTATTCACGCACGCACGCACGCACGCGCAAGCAAGCACGCACACACACAAAGAATTTACTCTCTCTCTCTCTCTCTCTCTCTCTCTCTCTCTCTCTCTCTCTATCTATCTATCTATCTATCTATCTATCTATCTATCTATCTATCTATCTATCTATCTATCTATCTATCTATCTATCTATCTATCTATCACGCTCTTTAAGTATATATATTTTTCCTTTCTTCATATTATTCCCATCAAATAAAATTAAATACATAACATTATGTTTATTTGAATATAGAATAGCTTTTAGTGCATTGCTTCAGAACAAATATTATACGTCTTGGACCTAAAATGGTACGTATAACATTATAACGGTAATTACTTTACCAATATAGAATACATCATTGAAATAATAACAATAATAATAGTACCGATATTAGTAGCAATTCTTATGTTGAGGATAATATGTTATATATATATATATATAAAGTATTGGCAATATTATTAATAATACGATTTCTTTTATTGCGTAAAATGATTAACTATATTTTACTAAAAAGCTATAATTTTTCATTTGAGTCAATGGCAAATAGATCAAACGAAATTAATGTTGATTTTATGTGAAATAAATACAATTTGGAACCATTATTATTAGCGTGTTGTATTAATAAAAAAAAAACTTATAAAATTTAAAAAAAAATATATTATTTATAATAATGTAACTGATATTACTATTATTCTACTATTTCTCTGTGTCTACCGATGTACGTATTTTATATATACGATACGGAAAAACAGATTAGTCTAACAAACTTACCTTTACTCGCCATTTAAATCCAAAACACACGTGAATAATCTTTATTGTGGGTCATGAGTATATTCATTACAAAACTATTTATTATTTTCGTAATTTCTGTTTTTACAGTTTAGTTTACTGTTATACTGTTATACACCAAATACTTCTTTTATAAATTGTTTCTATAAGTTGTCAAAAGTGAAAACATTAGGTACGTTTTATACCATAAACTAATAATAACACTAATAATTATATTAATAATTCATTATTAAAGCATAGAGTAATTTTTTGCTGATCTATCGATGAAAACGAAGCAAAAATTTTACGTATATATATATATATATATATATATATATATATGTTAAGTAGTTATCTATTGTATCTATATCTATCTATAGTATATATATATATATATATATATATATATATGTTAAGTAGTGATTGGCAGTAGAAAAGTACTAATGTTATTTACTTCTATCCCGTAGATGTTAAAGTAGTGATGCTGACATTAAAATGAATTTGCAGAGTACCTTTTACACTGTGTTTTATATGATTATTATAAGCATTATTTATAATAATATATAAATTTTTTATAAAATAAGAAATTTTTATAATGTGAAAGTTCAATAAAATAAGGAATATTGATTGAAAATTATTAATGTTATATTTTAAATTACTATCCAACTTTATATTTATGTGAAAAGTAATATTATATTATGGGTATTATATAATATTATTCTTTAATGGCAAAATAAAAAATCATATCTATCATTTTTGGTTCTTTGAGTAGCAAAATATAATTCATTTTGCTTGTAAATAGGAGCATTGGCTCGTGTCTGTTATTTTTTTATTAATAGAAATATCATTTTTCTGCTCGGCCAACAATAATAAACGTGGAATATTAATGAATAAATATAAATTGAATGAATATCGGAAAGAATCCATTACCGGTTGGCATTAAATAACTGCCATTCGAACGCGATAGTTTTTTGAGAGTCACAGAGTCATTTATCTTCATTAGTATAAGCTACTGAAATAAGGATTTCTATTTTTTTTTCTGTTTCATTCTTTTCTTTTTTTTTTTTGTTTTTTGTTTTTTTGTTTCTGTGATATTGACCATTGAAAATTGATGACTAATGAATAGCTATTACAGGGACTTTGAACAATATTGCTTTACCCAAATAAATGTCATATCGATCTAACTCTTTAGGATTGGAGTTATGAATTTACCTGAAATTATATAAAATCCCAATCCCATTTAATCCCATTTATTAGCCGTCTCGCGCAATTCCCATATAAAGGAAGTATAGGAAACACGTAACGAATCATGCAATTCATAAAATACAAATCAAAAGAAACAAATAAACAACAAAACGATCGTTTATGTATTACCTAAAACTTTTTTGTTTTTTTTTTGTTTTTTTTTTTGTTTTGTTTTGCTTTTTGTTTGTTGTTTCACGAAACAGCGTTTCACGACTTAATCTTACGTGTAATGTACATTGAATTGTTGGACAGTCGCTTTGTTGGAAAGTGTGGAACTTAGCGGGCTGACGTTACGTCTCTTCCAGTATATCGTAGCATCCAAGAGAATATAGTTTGCAAAGTCTCGAGCGATAAGGGAATTCAGAGGTGTCTCCTTGAGAATAAGGAGCGAAAATAAACTATCGATATCGCGGCCACATGCGAGTCCGCAATGTAACAGCGATCTATTTGCAAGGGCCAATTCCCAAGCCGGCACCCAAGACGTCACCATACGGCGGAATAATAGTGACACAGAAATTCGCGACGCTCGGCAACATGCATCAGGCCACCCACCCACTCGAGTTTCAGGCCGCGGAGATAGTATTTAACGTCTCGCGGAGGCGCGCGGGTTCGCGCTCCGAGGTATGCGGCCTAACTCAAGGAAGGCGTTTGTATGTAAATAGCTCGGGTGCATAAGCGACGCGTTCACGCGAGAGAAGTCGAGCCCGACGGATGAGGGGGAGGGGGCGGGGGCGGCGGCGGCGGCGGCGGGGGAGAGCCGACGAATGCCAATGGGACGGTTATGCGGCGGGTGAATGTTGCCGGAATGAGGGCGTGGATGGGGGATGGGTGGGAGGAAGACGGCGGTAGGAGAAGAATGAATTAAGGATGGAAAACAGGAAAAAAAAACAACGAGACAATTCACTCGTTGTGAGCGACCGGGGGTAATGCTAAAGAGCTTTTCGCCGATTTTGTATTTTTCATCTTAAATTACTTTGTAAATGGCTAAACAATAGTCCCGAGATTGTCTGCGGAATTCCAAATGCTGCAAAATTTTTTTTAATAATGTTACAATAGCGAGAGTATTTTGGAGGCGAGATAAGGAGAATTGGGGATAATAAATACCTTCCGTCGGTATTGTAATTAAATACTTAAAAAATTTTACATTTGACTTCAATTATACTTGCGTTACTCAAAAAGGAAGAAAAAACGAAGAAAAAAAAATAATCCAAGGCTGTCATTAGGTAAAGCAGAAGGAATGAGTTGAGTGGTCCCCTGGATTATAACGTCGTAAAATTGTCGATTTACTGCATCCGCTGTTTGATTGATGATTTTAATTTGTTTCCCCGATCTATTTTTAATTTCTTCCTCGATCAATGATATCGCAGATTTTTTAACTATCTGTATCTTAGAATTATATTTCTTTTATAATATTGAAATTTAAGATTAATGAAATCCGTAGTTTGTTGATAATGCGTGTACATAAATTGCTGGAGATTATTTTTAATACTATTTTAATGGTACTACATGCGTACAAGTTTTTTTTTTTTTTTTTTTTTACCAATCCTCGTATTTTGAATTTACATATCATCTGTTATTACGTATCAAGTATAATAACTAGTTTGATAAAATTGGATTTATTTATTTGTTATTATTATTTTGTTTGTTCAAAGTAATTACTTGCCGTCTACCATAGAGTATTTTCATTTCCTATGATTCGAAAGATAATGTTTAATGTACGATCTATTCAAATAACATGAGATTCTAATTTTTACTAAATTTTTTATTCTACATGCAGTGAGTGTTCAATCGAATTACTTAATTAATAAATAGTATTATATCAGACTTAAAAATTAAAGTTTATTATAATAAATCAGCATACGATTGTTATTATGAATTCTGGCAATCTCTGATGATCACACACGATTATTTTTATCGATTACTTTACTAGAAAAAACATTACAAATTTTCTAATTAATCTATGCTGAATAATGAGAATAACAGTAATTTAAGGCTCAATTTAGAGTCTTGAATTGAATTAAGCGGTAGAAACCACTGCCCGAACAAAATTGAAAATAAAAAACCACCATTGTGGAGAATAGGAGGGAAACACAAATTAAACAAGCAACTCAAATTGCTAACACAAAAACACACGGAAATACGCTTCGCCGAACTTCACTTACGCCTGTACTGATTCACGTGTCAAGCGCGTTCGCGCCATTAGCAGATTACTCGTACGAATTTTTACACAAGTTACACGAATTTCACACGGCATTCCACTGTGTAATCTGCAAAAGTAAATTTTAAAACTTAATTTCCCAGCTAGAAGAGATAAAACGAAGAATGGCATGAATAAGAAAAGGAAAAGATGGATCTATAACGGCAGAAAATGAGGGAAATAGAGAGAGTTTTCAAAGTAAATAGACAAGTAAATGAATCTATTTGTATGCGTTAGATAAAACGTTAAGGGTTAGGATTTATGGAAAATCTATGCCTCGCAAATTTTTATTTCTCCCTTTTTTTCTTCAACTTTTTCCTATCCTACTTGAGAAGCACTATTATTCTTATACTTAATATTCTTATTGTAATTTGCGAGATAACGGTTAATAGGAAAATAAATAAAATTTTATCAGTTAAAAATATTTATCTACAATCTACAAATGTATTTCTTCTGCGAGTACAATAAAAAAGTCAAGATTAAGAGAGATAAAGAAATATTAAGAAAGAAACTAGTGTGACAACACACAAGTGTGTCTATAAACAATTACGTGACTTACTCTTTGTTTAGCAATTCGAATAATCGTTAATTGTATTACACGAGGACGAAATGTAACTCGATACCCTGAAGTATTGTATGATAAGGAGTAAAAAATTTTTTTTTCACAAGACATATCAGCACTGAATAATTATTTGTATTTATTTAGCGTTATAGTATGATAATATTTATAGAATTGAGTGCAATGTTTGGACTATTACGTAAGCTAGATTTTATATTTACGTCATGTACAAGACAAAAATAACTACGACCCACTATGCTATTATTGTTAATTTAAAAAATTTATAGTTAATTTTAAATGATATATTAATAGTTGGTCGTACCAATATGAATTTCATGTTCAAATACAATAAAAACGTTTAAAAATTTTATAATGTGAAGGGGCAATTGCAAATTCAAAGATGATTCCTACAAATAGTTTATTATAAGCAATAAATTTATATAAAGTCTAAGGAAATCTTGATAAAATTGAATATAATCAATCCAAACAAACCAACATTTTGTGTGCGCGCGCTTGTGTGTATATATATATATATATATATATATATATATATATATATATATATATATATATATATATATAGATATATAAAGCTTTTAATCATTATGAATTCGTTAATAACGTTCTTTCTTCAATTACTAATTGTATGCACTTTTTATTATTCTAGAGCAATTATTCAAATACCATAATTTTATTAGAAATTGTATAATACGTTATCATTAAAGGACAAAAACATTCGGAGAAATATTGTACAGTCAAAGAAGTAGTAATTATTATGTCACGTATAACAAGAATAATGCACGCAAAGTAAATGTAATTAAAAATATACACATTTGATTATATAGATATTAATATTGTTTGCTTCGTGTCAAATTAAAGTTAATGGCTATACTACGTACGAATTATTTTTTGAAATTGGTTTCTTGAGTACGTGATTGCGAAATCGTAATTGGTTTTGTACGTTTATATTCTTATTGATGTAATTCAAATTCAAATTCTGATTAGTAACACACATTTGTATAATACGCGTGCAAGACAATAGTCTGCTGAACTTATAATGTTTTATTTTTAATTAATTATCGTATTTTAAATTCTGAATAAATTATATAGAAATTAGATAGAAAAGAGAATAAGTCTTTATTACTGAACATATTATTAATTAAATCATTTAAATTCCACTTTCTATAATATTCAATTATTTCCATCAAATAAAAATTTTGTATTTAGTCATATTCGTGTTAGATTATTGTTTAGTATACGAAAAATTTACAAAAACTGAATCCATTAAAATGATTGTTTAATAAATGTAAGGAACCTACAATTTTCAATCCTCGCTTCAACTAAATATTATATACTACATCAATAATCTTCCAATTAATCGGTATATAATTTTTTTTCTTATATTTAATATATCATTATCATTTTATCTTTATTTTGAGCGTTGTAAAGATCTTTTACGTGCTAAGATTTTCCCATAAATCCTGCAGATTGCTCTTTTATTTCACATTCTAGCTACGTGGTTTAGAGATATCTTAATCAACGTGATTTAATTACCCTATAAACTATAGAGTTTCTATCGTACAAATATGTTGTTTCCCGTATTGCAACTATTTATGCCTCTTATGACTAAATATTTTACTATCAATGTTTTATTTGCGGATTTGTGTACAATAAGGAAATTTAACCAGTAAATACGGTGAAATTGAAACCTACTTTAATCATCTTTTTTACTTTAATTAATAGTTCAAATATTCTCGAATGCGAGAATATATTCTCAAAGTTTCATAGTCTAATTCAAAGAAATTTTTGAAAATACAGTACCGAGAACGAAATAAAAACCTAAAATAGAATGTTTTAATACCGGTGAATTTAGCGTGCGTTTTTTCCAAATTACATTTTGTAATTTTTCATAATCGGTTGAAACGAAGTAACTCCATTTCTAAATTAAAAATACAGAATTTATAAACATCTATAATTCACGTATAATTATTTTGTTGATAAATTAAAAATATTTTCTAAATTAACGATATTTTATGAAAACTTCTCGTGTTCAGACAATTGAATTAATAATAATTTAATGATAAAAGTCGTAATTTCAAGAACAATAATCTTATCATCTCATTAAATTTTTTTTCATACTATTCTTAAACATTAATGTTTTACAAATTATAGTAATTTACTAATGATGAGATTATATCTAAATAAAAGATACTTTTAAATTTGATAGTCGGTAGCAGAATTATGAGTTAAATCTTGTATTAAAATATCGAAAAATTACAGAATTCAATTTCAATATTTTGACAGTACTCATAAATGTACTTTTTTAAAGACTTAGAATTTGTGCAAAAATTAAAAAATTCCTTCATCATTAAAATGAAAATCTGTAATTTTTTTAACATGGCAGTCAAGTAATAAACACTATCTACTATTATATCCGTTATTTCGTTTTTTTTTTTCTTTTTTTTTTCTTTATTGTACTGCAACTATAGGAATTTCTTTAGTTTATGGTAGGTGAGGATACCTACCTAGAGACATCGATAATTATTCAATTATCCCTAAAATATACACAGGAATATATTTATTTTCATAGTCTAAATAAGTTATCTGCCGATATGATATCGTTGTTGGTAATTTTGCTATGAGAGTATAATGAACCGTATTAGCTTTAGACGTAAAATTGCTACAGTGTTCTCTCCTAAATGTACGTATCCAATAATGTTGGAATGTCGACACCTCTAAAGACAACATCCATTAGGATCTTAATGTAAGGGGAATCAGCAGCACCGTGAATGTAGCTGTATTTAGGAAGTTTAAAGTAGGCGAGCGGAACGACGAAGGAGGCCTCGTCGTCTACGAAGAGTTTCAATGTTGAGTTTAATCAGCAACTGAAAGCGACACGCTCAACTTGGTTCATGCTGAATGTTTGGTTGTAATAGCGCGCTTTCAGTAATTAAGACTCGACTGAATGCACTATAAGGTATTGCAGGGTGAGGCGATATTATATTGTATTAATTTCTTATGGCTGGATGAAATTTTTTATTAAAGGAAAGAGATTCAAAAGGATTATTGTTTAACGTTTTCTAAACGGTTTTTTTTAAGTTCGTTGATTATCCAAGTATGATTAGTAAAAGTTAATCTACTCGAGTAATTTTTTCTTCAAAGAACAAATGATTTGCACGTTTTGGAAATTGCGTGTCACAACATAATACTCGTATACAAGATTTTTATGAAATTTATTTATTGAACTTTAAAATTGGCTGAGTAAGACCATAGTGTAGAGGATTTAAAAAACAAATGAATTTCGCGTAATTTTAAGTAGGTAACATAGGGTAACATATGATCGCACCAATCAGTGTAGCAAATAAATATGAAAATTTAAAGTATCATAAATTCACTTATAATGATTTAAAATTTTTAATTTTTTATTACTGCGAATTTTCGAACTAAATCGCTTTGCCTTACTTATAGAACTTTTTGTTTGGCTATATATTCTTCCGATTATTTTCATTTAGATACTAATATCTATGGATTTTTCACTTAAATTATTTAGAAGTACATTTGCATTATAACAATTCACCAACGGCAGTGAATTATTATAAGAAAAATGAAGAAAGAAACACTAAACTAAAAATCTTAAATACTTATTTTTTTTAACTACTTCAGTTTAAACATGTTGATAAACAAACATAGAATAAAACGTATAATATCATTTTTATCCGATTTTGCAATGGACTTAATCCGAAGGATTAAAAATTAAATTAAAAATACCAACAAATTGCCCATCACATCTTTGTAGTAGTAAAGGTGTACGACCATCATCAGTTTTTACGTTACTATTTGCTTAACGATTCTTCGCCGTCATCATCATTAATGTTCTAGAACCTTACGACAAACAAAGGGAGGAAGTAACCTGTAATTAAAGGATAATTAACACAGCAAAGGCGTCTTGTTTAGGCTACAGCGACACGGACGACTACGACTACGACGACGACGACGACGACTTGCAAGATTATCACATCATTTTCAGCTTCGCGTTGTGTTCATGTTTATTCGTGGAATTTGCATTTGCTCGTATATGCGTGTCGGTACCTTGAAGAACAATTTCAAACACTTTTAATTAATTTTATTCGCTCAACTTAGCAGTTAGTTATATGTTGTTTTTTTCTTTATTTTGAAAATCTATTTAAATCTAAAGAGTTTTATCAATTTTACAGGTTGAAAATATGAAGATACACATATTCTTAGGGATTCAAATTTATTTGATCATTTACGACTTGATATAGACAATTAGTAATTTACTATTACACATAAATGTGTAAATATTAGCGTGATAGTTGTTGATAATAAAATGCAAATTAACTCGTGTGTAATTTTGAAATCCATTAATTAATATGAAAAACGCATTCATGATTTGTGAATTAATGAAAATGTTTTTTTGTTTTAATTTTTATGTATACTAATCATAATATCATAAAATCTAAGAATGAAAGAAAGTCTAAAGATTACTCTGCTACAGCATTAATGCTAAACAACTGTAATCCAGCTTAACTTAAAAAAGTAAATTAAAGTTTTAGTAATCTTAGTACTCTTGTGTATATATATATATATATATATATATATATATATAGAATGAAAAAAAATTTTTCAGCGCAAGAACATATACTTTCTAAAACATTGAAAAAATAGTTATTTCGACAGATTATAAATGCAATGAGATTTATGAAAATATAGTAACGTAAATATTTTATTAAATAATTTATTATTGCGATGGATTTTAGCGTTTAAATAAGAAAAATATCCTAAACATTGTCATACTCTGAAAGAGTTGAAAAGTTTTAATTACATTATTCAATAGAATTTCCAATGATTTCGTAATAATTTTTAGATAAAATAATTTTTAAATTTTCTCAGAGTCATGAAGAATCTTGTTAACGAATTTCAATGTTCTGCAAAGAGCATGTAGCTTTTAAAATTTTTTATTGAAGGAAAAAGACTTTATAAAATTTTTAATCCACGCGTTTATGTAAGTCTATTGTTTTTTTAACCGATTAACATAAATATTTCATGAATGCTGTGATAAACTTATCTTCACTTAATCATTGGAACCTTTTAAAAAAAAAAAAAAAAAAAAAAAAAAATTAATAAATAAATAAAATAAATACACCTGTATTTGTATACAATTGCAATAGTTAAAAATAAATTATAAAAGTAGCAGCAAGTTCGTTGAATTGGAGAAACAATTTTTATAACAATTGAAAGAACAAATTTTATTTTAAAATTATAGCTGTCAAATGAAAATAATTTAAATACAAGGCCATTGAGAAATTTTTAAGTATGTATTTAAAAGTAGAGAATATACACATATTCTGCATAGTTTAAAATATGTAGTCTGGATTGAAAAGATTTACACGCCTCTGTGAAAACATTGAAATTACTCGAAAAAACTTTTTCTAATTTTGAAATAATTTTAAATTTCATATTTGTTGTTTTTACATATTTTCGAGCCCTAAATAATAACAAGAAATATAAAATATTATTATTATTTTGTCTTAATCACTGAATATATTATTCTTAAAAAATACCTTAAATAATGAACTATTATTATAATTATAATTTTAAGCCGAAATAAATTATTCAAAATTATTTAAAATTTTGATTTCGAATAAGAAAAAGTATATATTCATTTCATTTAATGTATTCAATTTCATACATTCATATATATATGGTTTTCATTGTATTCGAGTGTTGGTATTATAATGAAATTAAGCGAATGTAGATAAAGTTTCGATGATGGCGATCTAACTAGAACATGAAAGAATTTCATTCTAATGATAACACATTTAAATTTTTCATGTATGCATGAAAATTTGAAATATTCTTTTATAATAAATAAATTTATTTAATAATAAATTAAATAATAAATAAATAAATTAATGAATTAATAAATTAATAAATAATAAATAAATTTTTTCTTTTATAAATAAATTTAACCAGAGATAAGAATAAGAAAATATATTATAATATAAACTACATAAATGTAACTATTTACTTCTTTGTCCTTCTAGTTTTCGAACATAATACCAGTGCTTGATTATTGCCAATGTATAGTAAAGTAGATGTGTACTA
The DNA here is from genome assembly GCF_000503995.2 of Ceratosolen solmsi marchali. Taxonomy (NCBI): domain Eukaryota; kingdom Metazoa; phylum Arthropoda; class Insecta; order Hymenoptera; family Agaonidae; genus Ceratosolen; species Ceratosolen solmsi. The sequence goes on along the minus strand of NW_011948431.1, from coordinate 3,585,895 downwards.
ATATATAATATTTTTAATTTTTAACGCTTACTTTAAAACAAAATTTATTAATAATCTCTAGATAAATATTATTACCGTATAATGGAAAATTCAAAAAAGTTGGAAAAATAATTGCTTATTAATAAATAATCATGAAATGTATATTTAAAATTGATGTTGTTTTTCTAAGTATATCGATTCCGAATGAAAAGTGCACGTAAAGTTTCAACGATATTATATGAACACAGAATAAAATCCTAAAAAGATCTCCCTCCCATTTTTTACTAATAAGATTACAAAAATGTATAATACTCCGTTATAATATCGGTAAGTTAGAAATTCCAATGAGCAGAGTCAATCCATATTATTGCATAATAACGTACTAACAATCAGCTTTGAAGTTTTAACGAATTTTATTAATAAATTTTAGAAAAATATATGAATATATTACTATTACAGGGAATAGTTTTCCAACAATATTTTGACTGCAATATACCTAAAAAATAAAATTTTCCTTTTTTAAATTTCTTGCTTATGGATAAAAAGTATAGGGATGAAGATTCCATCGGTATTATTGAAATATGGAATAGAGATTTTTTTTTTAAAAAATCATCAATTTTTTCACTACTAACGAAATAAAAAACATACAAATCGATGAAAGTTATTTAATAAATTTTCTACATAAAAAATTTGAATGACTTTCCGAAATTAGGTATTATCATTTAAAATGTTTATAAAACGAAACCTTAAAACATATCATAATAGCTGCGAGGCATCCAATTAAGGTCAAAATATATAAGGGTGAGTAAGTGGCTTACCAAGTACTTTTTGCTACTTTTAATGAATTATCCTAGGAGAAATTTATTTAATTTAATTGTTCTTGTAATATGAAATCTCCAACGTGTATTTCGTAATGTGCGCCAATTAAATTATTTTTTTTTTTTTTTTAGTTCAAATGCCATTATTATAACAAAATTTTAATATTAGATTAGAGATTGGATTGAAAAAATTTATTAAATGACATTGTAAGGCTTACCGTGAAGTCGGATCCTTGAAAATTTCAGTGAAAATTCATACATAATGGTTTATTATAAATATTTCTATCACATAAAAAAGAAAAAGAAAAGAAGTGCATGCACGTTAGCACTGATAATTATTACGCGATAAGTCAGAGAGGTTTATGTAATCGGCGTTTATGCAATTGCCAATATTGCGCCAATATAGAGTCGGAACGTTATATATATTCATCAGTTTATTGTATTTTATTTTTTTTTTAATAATAATAATGAAAATGCGCATTAAAGAGAAGAGGCGATATTGGATAAATCCCTATCGCCACTTTCAATCACTAATCTTTCTGTCGCGGGCACGGTGTTACTCTGATTCTCCGATTTGAAATGTTCAATGCTCGTTTTAGGAATTCTCGATAATTTTAACACGATGTGGCATTATTTTCTCAGTGCGGTGAGCATTTATTAAGCTCGGCCGGGTAAGTGAGGGAGGCGCGCAATATGTAGGGAGCATTTGGGAAATATTGGGACTCGAGGCAGTCCCGATTGTTGGTCGGCTGAGTCAATGGCGAGAGGGCTCGCGACCACCTGGTAAGGGAAATGACGATGAGCGATACCACTCACCGATAATAAAAGTTGCGCGCGATTCCGTGGCCTCGTCTCGCTTATTCGGCAGTTGAGCGTCGAGACGCGAATTATGAAGCGTAGCCAAGAACTCGGCCGGGGTAAAACCGCAGTATGAATCAACGTTTGTCCAAAGCCTTCATTTCCTGCCTTTCGTTTTCATTTATTTTCTGGCCAAATGATGGAAAGGTGTGGGATGGTGAGATGGTGGGGTTTGGTGGGTGTTGGAGGGGCGGGCGAGGGGGTTGAGGATGGGGGGGGGGTGTTGTAGGATATTACTTAAGTTGCGCGGCATACTTTATCTCTGATGTGGGTTCAGGAACAGAAATTGAATTTTTTGTCTCGGCTGAGCGAGGTTTATTCATTTGTATAAAAGTACATTGTCGTCGCTCCTCGTTCAATTGAAAAGTATTGGACTTGCAATTTCGGAGATAAGCGAGGAGGCTGAGGTTGCTTATTTGTCAGGCTTAGATAAATAAATGAGTTCTGAAAGTGCACACTTTTAAGGATGTGGTTGTAAATTGAAGAAAATTGAACAAGCTGCGATATTTGTAAATTTAACAATATGCGCAAGCAAATAAAGATATACCGGTGTAGTTTATGAATTAGTTTGTGCCTCTTCAATGAGATTTTACAAAATTATCCTAGATTACAAAGTAATATAATTAGCCATAAATTATTAAAAAGCCGGAGAAAATAAGTTTTCTTCATATATTTTGTGAATGAATCGCGTAGCCACCGAGTCTATTTAATAGGCTGAAATTTGTATAGATTTATCATAATAATAAAAACTAACTTTACTACAAATAGATTATATACTTTGTATGTAATCAGCTTAAATTAAGCAGTATAATTTACTATTCTGAAAACGTTCCAGAGATTAGTACCTAAATTTATCAAACCATTAATCATGAGTTCATATATTAGGATAAGTATGGCTACCTTAAATTTAAGCGTTCATTAATTTCTTTTTACAAATAATGATAAAAATGAGATATTAAATGAGTTTGAACTATTTGAATGAATTTGACGACTAGGAAATTGCTAGATTACATCCTTTAAATTGAAATCTTATGAAATGTGCATCCTTGGAAATACGTGGTGTAAGGAATTAAGTATCCCGTGTGACACCGATTGTTCCCTTGTAAATACAGTAATTGATATTCGAACAGAACCGAACATTAAATTTTATTGTCATTTTGGCATGGCAAACAGGGAATATATAATTTTGTCATTGAAATAATCGAGGCTCGAGACTAGCGTCCAAGAAAATAGCTGCGGTGAATTATTTTTTGTACGGGATGTAACAAGATCTAGTTGAGAATTGTTGTTGGAGAGAATTGGGGCTGAGAGGCTTTGTGAGAAACGAATACGATCAGCGGCGAACACAAGGCGCAATCGCCAAAGGGTTAGTAGAGGATAGAGCGACTTAGTCTAAGGATGGGAAAGCGGTAAAGCGAACCTTTAACTAACACTGCCGCTGGCGCGACGTCGTAAATCCGCGTTAAGAAAGTTGAAAATAAAAAGAAAACGCGTGTTGGAAGAGAAGAAGAGCGGCACGCGATAGAGAGAGAGAGAGAGAGAGAGAGGAGAAATAATAATAATAATAGCCGCCAAGTGAGAATCGAAGACGATAGCTAAACGATAGGCTGAAAGATATAAGCGAAGGAGTGAAGCAATGGTGCCTCAAGTTCTTCTGTATATACGATGACTTTCTGTACTTTCCATTCGATAAAAGTTTCTGTTAGAAAGGAGAGATAATATTCATAATTAAGTGATGGACGAAAAGACATTAACAATTAAACAATAATCCCTTTGATTTTCAAGCTTATTTTACTCGGGGCTCAGGAAATACGGCAAATTGTTATCCTTATAAATCGTGCGTATTTTTACAATTATTTTCGTATATAAATTAATTTTAATAGACGTAACTTTTGATTTCCAAATGAGAAGAAAAGCAAAGAAGAATGAAAAAAAAAAGAGAAGAAAAAACCCTTTTATCCGTTTTATCCGTTTACTAATTATGAAATTTATTTCATGGATTCGCTTTACGCCATTTACGTTCTATCGTTCTCTAAATAATTATCTAACTACTTTACTCGTATTTTACCTTAATTAATTTTAAATTCAATTATTAATATAAAGAAATAATAGGTACTCCCTGTGTTGAAAATGTACATTTATTTCTTCAATTTTCTTTAATATTCAATATAAGTACATTTTTTATGAATCTGCCATAATAATTTATTATAATGTACCATAATTGGTCAAATATTATTTTCAGTTATTATATTATTTTTGTATATAAAATTTCAAGTTTCCCAAGCCACAATAATATAGATAAATATTTTTAATATTAAATTTAGTTCTTATCTTATAGAAGTTTATTTTAAAACTAAATTTGTATGTTAGTGTAATTGAAATATACATGGTCCCGTTGCGCCAAGAGAATTGCTCTCAATGTTTATTTTTATGATAATAATTAAATGCTCATATCCAGTTAAAAATAAATCATTTAGTAAAATGAGCGTGAAATAAAATATTCGTAAAACTTATTTTTATCAACAGTATTATCCTTTTATGTAGTACTTCGTGTAAAGTTAATGCACAGTTATATATGACTTTCCTGTTTTTCGTTATGTTTAGTCGAAACTCGTCCCTTTTATTAAAATACGTCGTACTTTGCCTTTTTTATTTATCAATTCTTATTTTCTTCTGCCTTTCAGATTTAAATTTACTTCTTTAAAAGCAAAAAGTCATTAGGTACAAGCGTTTCGTAAGGCAAATGAACAAAAAATATGATAATTCCACGTGCGTTTTTCCTTACATGTTGACTGTAGAGAAAATATTTTTGCAATTTCTTCATATTTGAAAACAAAAATTCGATCCGACCATATATTTTTCTTTTCTTTATGGTCTATAGTTATGAGATAATAATAATTATATCAGTTAATACGCCATACTTCTTTCGCTTTTTATCTCTCTATTTATGCGTATAAATATTTGCTTTAGAATTGTGCTATTTTTAATTTATTAATAGTCAAACTAATTTTCAACATATTTTAAATATTTTCTTGATTTTTAATACAATTCGATTATGATTAAGTTACTTTTTGTAAATGTAAAGTACTTTTCTTATTTGATTATGTAGCCATTAAAATTGTTAATTAGCCGCAAATGTTTTAATGTATCATAAAGTTAAGTTAAACTCTTTTTAAATGATTTAAAGTATCGTGACTTTTAAGAGTTTTAACATTTTGTCTTAAATTATTTAAGTTTATGTAATTTTCATCTCGATTTCCGAAAAAATTATTTCTCATTTCATATTTATATTTTTATTATTACTTCTTATATATTTATAATTACGCTTATTATATTAAATGTAAAAATTTATATTCGTTTGCAAATATTAACTTATGATTATAAACTTATAATAAGGTATATCGATAATAATAATATTGTCTTCTGATATTTAATTATCGTCGAACGATTTTACAAAATAGACAATCGCAATATTATTATCATTAAATTATTGTTACTAAAAATGAGACAGTAAAATCTATTAACTTCATTGTGCATCCTCAAGCCGTAAAATTTTTATAATTAAAAAAATCATTGAACCGATGGAAAAAATTTATTCGGTGACGAGAGCAATACTCGTGATATCCGCTTTTTTTTTTAAATTATACAGAGAAAATCTTTAATGAACTTTCCATCTATTCGGACTCTGATTAGAAATTAATTCTGAGTAGCCATAGCGAAAATTCAGATTTCTGCAATAACGGGACGACAGACAGTTGGCTTGGAAAATTAAAATTTTCACTTAGTCTTGGTCAACCGTTGATAATGTCTTTCAAGAGTGTTAATGTACGTATGCAAGTGACGTTGACCTACGTCCCTTTATCATCTCCCCCCCCCCTCCTCACCCCCCTCCACAAACTATCACGGACACTTATATACGATCCTACCATTTCATTTTCAAGTGTTTACATAATTAAATGCGCAATAATCGAAAACTGCTCTTTCACCAATATAATCGAAAATGTTTGATCTAAAATATAATAATCATGTGATAAATATACAACAATAAAGAATCGAATGGCCCTTAATAATAAAAGAATAAAAGGCTATATTTATATGTAGGCAAAATGGCGGAAAATCAATTGTAACAAATTGTTTTTTAAACAACAATCTTGTGTTATACTGTAAATATTTATTCTTATTATGGTATTCATTCTCTATAACTGAAACGTTAAAATTTCAATATATCAATGACTTTTAAATGTGATATTTATCAAAGCTAAAATTTATGGAACACAAAATATATTAAACTGGCGTAATGATTCCCCTTTAAAATCTGAACTTGCATATGTGTTATATTTCATTACAACTAAATGCATATTTTATAATTACGCGATACCACAACTTTGGTATTAATAATATGATTTTTCTTTGCATTAACTCACATTCAACAAATGAAAATTGTACATATCTCACTTTATCTCCATTGTGTTGTTTTATTTATTTATCGATCGACTCTTTTACTGAATATTATTATTACCCAACTTTGTTACATATTCGTAAATGCGTGAATCTTTAAAAATGAATTCCAAAGTAATAGCACGCAATTACTTGTAAATGAAATATATAATTGTATGCTATATCGAATAATTAGGTATAAGTAAATGAAAATGAAAATCTTTCTACATAATAAAATAGTCAAATATATTTATATTATCAAATTTCTCTATGGAGGAAATAAAATATTCTTTTCAAATAGACGTTTTTGTATATTAATATCGAGCTATAAAATTTATAAAAGCAATTTTATTTATTCAATATATCATGTTCAATATATTGCCAAATTTGCAAAAATTTAAACCAAATTTTATAAATATATATCATAGTATTATATATATATATATATTAAATATATGTAAAAATTCTTCTATTATTCGTAGTGATTATAAGCCATCAGCAACAAATAAAATCGAAATAAGACTATAAATTTTTTTTTGTCTTCCTTAATTTTGTAGTAATTTGATTCATAAACCACAGTCATCATAAGTATATTTTCTTGACAATAAGATCATATTTTCAACTTATTATTGCATTGTGTAGTTTTGTATGATAGTTATTATTTAATTATTAACCATGTATTAGCCATTATTAACAACTATTCTTAATTTTTTTACATGACCTGCTGTTTAATTTTCACTTTCATCATTCACTTATCTTCCAGTTTTATTTTAAATTGTCTATTCTATTTTTTTCTAGTTCAACAATAAATATATAATTGCTTTTAATAGTCTTGTAGCTTAATAATTCAATGAGTTGCATAAATTTCTTATTTTAACAAAGCGTTCGTATCTTGGGAATGTTTTTCTAACATTTTGTTGTATAAAAATAATTTTTCTAAAGATTTATTTCCAATTCAATAATAACTTCGCCATTTTAACGACTTTAATATATGAATATTTAATTTAGACGAGGTTTTCTTCTTCTTATTATTATTTTTTTTTTTTTTTTTTTTTTTTTTTTTTTTTTTTTAACATATCTAAATAAATACCGATTTACGTAATATATGATATAATTCAATTTGCACTATCTAGTTTGTGAATTTTACGTTTTCTCTTAACCCTTCATTTATCTTTCTTTATCTTCGTAGACACTGTATATACATAAGCCACAATACGTTTTAACTAGTATATACGGCATATGCTTACAGACGTAGATGCATACATAAAAGCACTACTTTGTTTGCAAATTCTATCTATCTCTTTTTCTATTTTTTTTTTTTTTTTTTACGTTCTCTTTATTTATCAGCCGTTTTCTCGCTGAGCATTTTATTTTTTAGGTGTTTTATTTTCTAGAGACGAGACACTTCTCGCCAATGTTCTATACTTTCATTGCTTTATGTCGATTGCCTACGATTTTTATCCATCTACTTTTCGGGCTGTAAAAAGCATTTTCAGCTTCTTTCGCTGTAATGCTTTCCAAGACATTATAGAAAAAGTACGTCCAAGATGAATTTATAATATTCATAAATCGTTGGTGAAGGCAAATTTTCTTTGTTACTTTTTTCCTGTTTAAAAAAATTGTATTTCTGGTTTTTTTTTGTTTTTTTTTTGTTTTTTTTTGTTTTTTTTTTGTTTTTTTGTTTTTTGTTCTGTTTTTCTTATAAAATTTTACCCTCCCTATAACTATATATTTGTTATAAATATCTTAATATTGTAAGTGAGCATAAATAATGAAATTCTTTAAATATATTTCAAATAGAAATTTATAGAAAAAATATTGTCGCAATTAATGGTAGATATTTGTATATTTCAAAAATCGTAATTGTAACACATATTCATGGAGTAATTCGGGTACAACTGTGATATGAATGTGATGTGACATGAAAATAGCGTATTGAATGTATGTAAAGCTTGGAAATAAGTAGAAATAGACGCGGAAAAATCTTCCGTGTTCCTGTCGTAATAAATAAGTAATAGCATGAATAAATAATAGCTCGAACTACATAAAAACAAAGTATATTTTATGCCAATGCCCCGTTCCGATTACATATGAAGCCGTAGACCGATCATAATATTTTTTGTTATGAATTATTAAACGATTTAACTTAACGTTTAATTAAGAAAAAAATAGCAGTTTTTTTTTTTTATATAAAAATGGATGTGTTTTATGAAAAAAAAAAAAAAAAAAAAAAAAACAAAAAAAAAACAAAAAAAAACAAAAAGACAAAAAGACAAAAAACAAAAAATAATCAAAAAATACAAAAATTTATTGTTAAGCCGTAAACATACATACTCGGGGATACTTAAGATTTTGCATATAATTGTTTGAAAAATGTTTTAATAGAAATAGAAATTTTTATACTAATAAAAAAATAATAATAATAATAATAAAAAATTAAAAAATAGTAACTACATATTGCTTACGTAATTATTAAGTTTTCTGAGTATATTTTAAAACTTCATAGCAAGTATACTTTATAGCAAATAAAAGTGTGTTGATAGAGTGATTCTTTAACTATTTAATAAATTTTTAACGATGATTAAAGAATTCCTATTTTATTATTATGAAACTTATTTATTAATTTCAGATATTTTTATTTGATCCCGTATGGGAAAAAATATGAAATACACCGGTATTCATGTAAGTATTGTGTAGGTGTGGCTATGTTTATGGTCAGTATATTTTGCTTCATGAAGTTTTGAAAGCTCTTTTTACGTCACATGAAAAACTTTATTGTATCATCATAAAACTTTATACTTGACATAATAAAAATGATGCTGCATTAATTATCAATCTATTAATCTTTCATATGTTTTAATTTTGATACACATATGAATAATGCTTGATAAATTTTCTTGAACTTCTGCCCTTTAGCCCTCGTACGTTTCCTAGTAACAGCTGAAGTGGCAAAAAAAGATAGAAAGGAAAAATTGTACTCGTAAGCCGAATGCAATAGCTGATCTGAAAGATTATGGCCTTGAGTATTCGCAAATAGCAATTTCATTCCCGATGCTGTCGAGCTCTGGATAAAAAAAAAAACATAAAATGAGACAGTGCATTTAGCAGATTAAATGGCTATTGAGGTGCAACGAAATGCTTGTAAATATGCCCATGGTTATATGAAAAGGAAGAGAGGATCTGACTCTACGTACCCCTTGATGAAATTGGATCCGTTTGAGAGTTTTTCCTTTTATAGCCTTTCATCGATTTTCACTTTCTTCATCTGAAATTGCTAAGTTACAATTTTTATATTTGACCTTTCACAGCACTAGGGGCGACGTGATCCGATATTGTCAGACACTTGAACAAAAATTATTGAAATTTATTTCGGATTGGCTGTATATTCAATATTTACCCTATTAAAATTCATGCATAAAATTAATTTCTCAATTTATTAAGTGAGCTTAATAATGGAAATGCCAATTACCTTGGCCTTAATTCTATATTTCGATATTAAATGAAACATGACACAGGGATTAAAAATAAAATGCTTTATGATATCGTTTGGTATATTATCTAGTGATAACCTTGTGGTATCTTTTTTCTATTTAGTATTTGAATTTAGAAAATAATATTTCAATAGAAATATAATTGGCTATAAATTATATATAAACAAGCTCACCGCGGCTTTCATTGTTAAAATTATATTCACGTTATATCGGTATAAATTTATTATTTCATCCCAAACTAAAACAACTTTGTGAAAATTGTTAATAATTGAATGCTAAATACATTTTAATTAAATCATAAGATAACGTGTTTACGACATTTTTCGGATAAACAAAGGAAAGCAAGTTATCGTTTTGAAATTTTTTAAACATAATCTATAATTGCTAATAAATTTGAGAGTTTTAATACTTTTTTCACTTCTAAGTACTATATTTCACACTCTTAAGATTGTAATATTTAAAGACCGAAAGAGAATATTTTCAAATGAAATGCATACTAGAGTTTATTTCAATATACAATAAATCATCCTCTTAAAACGTCACGATTGAAAAGAAGATAAGATATATTAAAGGAGCTGTCAAAAAAATATCCAAGAGTAAAAAGCCGCGTTGTTCTACATAATATTTCGATCATTTAAACGAGAATTTTATTTCTATTTTAATTATGTCTTTAAGACCTTGTTCCGCGACACTTATTATTTGAAAATTTGCTTATTCGCACATTTCGTATGGGCAACTTGTAAATACCATTGATCCTTGTCAAATCTTTAGTAATTATCTGGAAAAGAATAAAAATATTAATCCTAGGACTTTATTGCTTAAAGACAATTATCATGGAATGAAAGAACATAAAATAAAAATAAAATAAAAATCAAAGTACTTGAAGATGAGGGGATTATATTATATTGTTTAATGAAGGAAAGATGTTCGGTTGACGTACGCACAAAGTCGATAAGATGCCCGAAGAAGAAGAAAAATATTATCGCAGCACAGCACTCGTCCGTATGCAATTAAACTTTGTAGCAGAGAATTTTCGCAGCTCTGGCCTCTAACGCACAAATGTCTCGTTAAGGGAAAACGTTTACGTTTACTCGATTATATCCTTGACTTTTCTCCTCTGCTTTTTTTTTTATTCTTACTAAGACTTCTTGACATAATCATTTAGGATATCAATATTTTTCTACTGTGAGAAATTTCAGGTCGTATCAGGAGGTAGAAAAGAGGGAGTCTGTTGATTAAAATTTACCAGGACGATTAAAGCTCTCATCATTGAATAAATATCTATAACTATAATTTGACATTTCAATTGTTTATAGTTAATGTTGAAAAGATATTACTTGATTAATTTAAATATATAAATTGCACTCTTAACCATTACGTCATTTATTACTTGCGTAATTTTATAAAAAAAAAATATTGAATAATTGATAAATTATTGTTTATGTTGACCTAATGGAAGTATTAATTTAGAATTCAAGCAATATATATATGTCCAAGTTTCTAATATAATATTTTTCATTCAATTAAATATAAAAATTCTCGGTATTATCATTACTATTATAATTTTTTTTGATTTTTTTTTTAAAAATATATTTAAAAAATAAACAATATATATAGTTGATGCTTAAAAATTGAAGGTTTGTAATATAGATGTGAGATTTTCATTTATACTATAAAATTGAGGATCTGCATGAGCAAGTAAAAGTTATTATAACGCTATCATTGGATCCTTATTCAACGGCATATTTCGTTAAGATTGTAATTAAAAAATTTAGACAACCTATATGTATAGCATAAAGATGATTACAAGATATTTTGAAAGTGTGATAACAGAATACCATTATGCCTTTAAGAACAAAAGAACTAGGGAGCATCATCTCTCTCCAATCGTAACTACAATTGTCACGTTAACGAGATTGTAAAATCTTATTTTGTATATACAAACCCTTTTAAATTGCATACGACGAGAAAATATTCTTGAGTTATCAATTTATTCACGCTCCATAACTTTGAGCTTGTGATTATAAATATCATTATAAAATGTATTTAAATATGAACTAAAAATAAATTCTTATTTTATCTAAAAATTATAAGTAATGCGTACAGATAATCGTATCACAGTATCCAAATTCAATGATATGGATAATCTTTTAAAATAGTATACCAGAATGTTAAGGATTACCAGGCAATTTGAAACAATTCTATCGTGTGTGTGTTTGTTTGTTTGTGTGTGCGTGTGTGTACATTAGAAAATTGCTATTGTTTGAAAGAAATAAATGAAATGAAAATCCTTAGATTGCCGTTCTGAGAAAAACGATCGCATCAAGTTATAGTTTTAATTTATTTTTCAATTTAAACCGATCATCTATATTTTTTTATATGACAAAAAAATTAAGACAAAAAATTTCGGTATAATCGTTACAGAAGAAGAGAGTGACATAAAAGGAGACACAATGTAGTTCCGATAGAAAGACAAAAATTACGGGCTTAAAAGAGGGTAGGTAGGGAAAAGGAAAAAGAATGCGGTGAGGAGACCTACCGCATATTCCTCTCTTTCTTGCAACTCGCGGCCTATTCTTCATCCTCTTTTTGCTCCCTTTCTTTTTAAGTTTCACCTCCATTATCCATTCTTTTTTTCAGTTAAGAGCTCAGCCGTTCTTTTCTCCTCTCTTTCGTTTCTCATGCGCCGTTTACTCTGGAATAGCACCAAAGATCGGAGGTTTGGCAGACATTAAGTAATCGAGCGACGGAACGTTATGATATAAATATCTTTTTCTTTTTTTTTTATAATTAGGATTAAAGTGAGATAAAAAATTTTTTTCCTAATTAAAATCAAATGTTTCAATTTTTTGCAATTTTTTGTCTCATAACACATATTTGTTGTACTCGCATCACATATTGTCTTTTTTATCTAAAAAAAAAAAAATAATAAAATAATAATAAATATTCTCATTCAGTTTGTGACAATTACAATTAAGTTATTGTAATTTACAATAGAAATATTTAACATATAAACATTTAATTCTTTGCATTAAAAAATTTCAGTTATACGTAAGCATTTGAGCTTCATTAAAATGAATAAATTTATATTGTACACTTGGTTCACAAAATTTTGTAAAATCGTAGATCATTATCATTTAATAATTTTATACGCATAGCGGAAAGTAAAGTTTCAAGATGTTTCAACCGTCAATTATCATATGATGTATAATAATTGTAATTACAATTATTTCCATGGCCGACTTTTATGAATATCTTAAAATTCTGCCAAATTATAATATTTAATTAATGTAATAATAATTGGTTATTTGTATTCGCGTAATCGATTTAGCAATGTTTTATTCTGTATGCATGTTTGCGTGTATTATTACGGACTAAATTGATCAACGAGGGTTCGACTGATAAATATTCAGTCTCCATTATATAATATATATCATTAAAATAATTGTATTTTCATAAATTTTGATAATATATTCTAAATGTAGTGAAATATATTTTATTTTGTTATTTTTATATTATTATAATGGAAGAATAAGAGCTCATACGTTCAAAAATTTCGTCATTTAGCCACTGATATTTAAGAATATAGAGAGATATTTTTTAAGTAAATTAAAGAATTTAGTTTAGTCAAATAAAAATAATTGATAGAATAATATTTTTTATTTTTAAAAAAATTATGTAGAATTTTTTCGTCACTCGTAACAAACTATTTGATTTAATAATAATGAAGATTAAAATAATGTTTTAAAACGTATAAAATAATTCAAGAGTAAGACTAAAAATTATTATCTAACACACACACACGTACTCATACACATACTGGGACAGATAGCCAGATGCAATCACACATGTATACGTAAGTAGACAAATAAACACGAGCAGAGGAAGTGAGAGAAAATTTTATATTATTATTCAATATACATTTTTTAATATTATTAAAAATTATCATATGCAGTATAGTGGAAAATTACTAATTTCAATGTCTTATAAATCAGATTTTATAGGTTATAGCTCTTTTCGTTCTTCGGCAGCTAAAATTTATAATTTTCTTTTTACATTCAATATATATATATATATATATATATTATTTGTTTCTAACGCAAAGTTTGTATGCCTTATAAAATAGCGACATGTAAGCTGATGTATATTTTTGAAAAATCGTAATCAAGTACTGAGATATTGGTAACATTATAACTCCGTTGTATCGGATCCTTGATAAATGAATATCGCAAAGTAAGCGAAGATAATATAATAAATTTTAACAGACTCTTTCTCCGAACGTTTACATTGTTCTCTTTTTCTTGACAAGAGAAGTGTGTCGCTATTAATAAGGGTTTCTCGCCAGAGCAGGAATTTAATATCATTTTCTTTATCACTGTTACAGAGGTAAGCCGATATCAGCTATGGGCCGGCAAGAGCCGTATTTCCGAGACACAGGGAAAAAGCAGCAGCAGCAGCAGCAGTACCAGCAGCATCTCCTTCCCTTTCGCGAAACCGGATAACGTACGAATTGTTTTCTCCTGGAGGAAAGTTCAGAATATATATATATATATATATATATTCCTCTAATTGACAAGACAAAGGGGAAAAGATCATAGACACGTGGAAAAAGTACGAGAAACGATTGACAAAGAGAGAGAAAAAGAGAGAGAGAGAGAGATAGATAGATAGATAGATAGATAGATAGAGAGAGAGAGAGAGAGAGAGAGAGAGAGAAAGAGAAGGAGGGATGGAGCGAGGAAAAGTGAGTGAGTAACGTCTGAAAAGCGGAAAAATCCACACTGAAACTTAAAAATTTTACCAAGAAAAGAAGAGAGTGGTCGAAGCTGGTGGTCATACAAACGAGAAAAGAGGCGCCTTTTCTAACAAATGGTTCCTTTGTCAAACTACCTCGTATCTAATATTGTCCCTCAGGTCAGCTCGGACAATACTCGCATAAGCAAGCCCAAAGCAATTTTCTTCCCTACTCTACATGTAGTTGCATAATTCTCTCCAGCAAAAGGTAATTGCACGAGCTCGACAATATCCCCCTTCGTAAATACATCCCCTTCTCGGTGGTCTGGAGGAAATGAAAAATTCTTAATAGAGGCTAGATCGGCACAAATTACCATAGTATATGCCATAGCGAAGCTCGAGCAACCATAGATCGCGATGCTCGCCAATATGGGCTAAGACGATAGTAATTTGGAAAATATCTACGACAGCGGAGACGGCTGACCAGATGGGTTAGTTATAAGCCAAGGCGATCCTATGGGCGCTGTTGCCATTACACCGCACCTCTTAATGCAACATGCTGTCGTTATTGGCATTACCCTTAATTCGCGAACGCAACAAGTGGCGCTAAGGGTCCTGAAACGTGCCATAATAAAACTTCAACAAGCACTTCCAGAAAGGAGATATAGAGAAAGGAGTTAACTGCGTTAACGGCAGTTGGGCTTCGTTATCTGGATAATTTGCAATACGCTTGAGACATGTACAAATGTAAATACGCAAAAGCCTCGCACGATAAGGTGTATTGATTATTTTTGGGCAGCCATATCCGAGGGCAGCTGCTCGATAGAACGAAGGAGGCAAGATAATTATATGAGAGTGCGAACGACTCCGAGTGCTTAATAGACCAAGAATTTTAAATTTCAAAAAGTGTATCTGTTCTCAGCGGTAAAGCAGCGCCGATGAATTTGCGCTGAGAATCAATCTGGAGTTTGCACTGGTGAATTTGGAGGGGAGGAAGAAGCTCGCTAGTGCCCCGCCGACATTTATCGCGCGCGCCGCAATGAAGATTACAACGGGCGAGGCAGTGGTGCCGCTGCTGGGTGCCATTGCACCTCGTTGCGTCATCAAGCAGGCGACCGTAAAGAGATGCGTGGCAGCGCTGCTAATCGTCTCGATGGCCAGCATATTTTATTACACGCACTATATAATTAGCAGCCCGTTATCCAGGTAAGAGCTCAAACTATCGCTTAATCGAATAACATTTTTCTTTTACCGAGTGAAATTAATAGTGTCGTTGGTGAGATTGGCCGAGCTGTAGAGTAAGAACTTTTAACCTATCGTGTGAATTATTTTTCATGAAATGTTTCGGACTAGTGGGTGGGACCATAATATATAATATGCTGCCAAAATATATAAAATAGTTTTTTTAATTTTTTTAAAAAGAAAAAAAAACTTAACCAAATCAACTTTTAATATTAAAAAATCATTTTATGCATTGGAATGCGGATGAACATAGGGAATGGTCCATTAGAATTATATGGAAATTTGCATTTATATTTATGCTTTTATTATGGCATTAATCACGTAAATCAAGAGATAAATGTAAAAAGGAAAATTGTACGTCGATGTAAATTTTCATACCATAGAAATTGAGAAGAACGAGCGATGTAAAACTTATGACCTTTTAATACAATTTTTTTAAATAGACGTATTAAGCTTAAAACTTTTCTCTCTTTATACGAATTAGTATTCTTAGCTCAAATCTTTTCATTTCATTTCATTTCTTTCTTACATTCTTTAATTTCTCTATAATTGTTATTCCTTACTAATTATATTAGCCATTATGTATATTAGCTATTGTGTATATTACATTTGCATTTACAATTTTAGCATAACTAGAATTTCTGACAAATGCGTAATATTGTCATTTTTTACATACAACTTGCGTTCATTTGAATTAGCGACATTAGTAGCGCGAATTGTAGCTACACCAATTACAATATATTTATATATATATATATATATATATATATATATATATATATATATAAATATATTGTAATTGGTGTAGCTACAATTCGCGCTACTAATGTCGCTAATTCAAATGAACGCAAGTTGTATGTAAAAAATGACAATATTACGCATTTGTCAGTGTTGTGCTGGAGCAGCTGTTACAACATCCTGCTGCTACGCCAAGTTTCAAATATGCTGATTGCGACAAGCTCGCGCTACACGAGGAGTTAGCTTCCTGCGCATTACGAAATTCGTAATTCCGAGGAAAGCCGCCGGGGTCTTGAACTTGCGCGCAAGTCGCTCGGTAGATCGAACTCGTAACTAGACGCTTGTGACTATAATGCATACGTAGCCTTTGCTACTTCGGTCCATCATGATAACCATCATCCTTTTTGAGAGCCGAGCTTTCCAAAGTATCTCGGAGAATTCATCAGGCACCTAGCCGAGAAAACTATCAGTAAAGATTTTACGCGTACTTGGCTTGATGTAGTCGAGTTAACCAGTTAACCAGAGAAGGGAGTTAACTTTTAAGTATAGGAACTGCAGTGCTACCGGAAGGCAGCCCACTTAATGGGACTAGTTAGGCGGATGCGGTAAACTGTTGGATTAAGTTTTCGAGTTGCATGCACTTCGCTCTACCTCTATATTCCTATACATTTATCTCTCAATCATCCATTGTTATTTTTGATTGCTTTATTAATTATATGGGAATAACGTGGAAAAGCGGATAAATATGCGGCTGTGCTTGGATCATTGCGTACGAGTATTCGTACTCAATAAGTTATTGTGATTTATAAAGAATGAATGAAAAAGTATTGTCTGCCGCAATAATAACCGCGGCTACGCGTATAAACACATTCACTCTCTTATTTCGTACGTGCTGAGAATCAAATTTAGTGAAAGGGCAGAATGTTCATGGTGCAATATGCAATTACGAAAATGCAACCATTTGCCGTAGTTCTCCAACAACTTTGCTATTTCTCAACGCGCTTTAGTTTCCGAGGACGCACAACTAATAGTTTAGCACATCTTACAAGTGATAAATTCATAAAGTCATTCGACCTTCGCATTCAGACTTCCAATTTAGTCACATGAAAATAATTGTTTTTGCATAATTACAGTATGACTTTGTTGTCTATCCAAACGCAATCAATTTACCTAGTTTATTATTAATGTCAAAATGTTGTTGGCATAATACAAGTACGTTAAAAGAATAGATTTATAATGTTTATCAATTTTCTGTTCATTTGTAACCGGTGAAAATTTAACCAGCCAGCCAACCAACCAACCAACCAACTATGCGATATTCATCTCTCTCTCTCTCTCTCTCTCTCTCTCTCTCTCTCTCTCTCATCTCGTACGAATGCCTGTAAAAAGTGAAATTTCAAGCAGACAGGTCATTTATAGGTGAGAATTTTTATTCCATATATTGGTGATGCTGCCATTTTAAAAGCTATAATAAATATATTTCATTACTGAATAAGAGCGTAAAATAACCAATACAGATTAAAAATAAAAAGTACAAAAGACACTTAAATGCATGGAACTGAAATTTTCAAAACTTAATGTTGCCTTCGATTGATTAAATCAATATTCATCGTACCTTTAAGGAATACATAATTCGATATTAACCATCTTCTGAAGAAAGACAAAAAAAAATCGTTTTCTCATTCAAAAAATATTAACTTGCTGTCCAATTAACATATTTTAATGAGAATAAAAAAGAAAGCTTTAAAAAAAAGCATTACCTTTCACTTTATCTCAGTTTTCCATTGTTTCAAATTGCCTATATATTTAGCTCACTTCCTGCAAAAATCCATACACATCTCACGTAATTGGTAGACATACATGGCAGTCGGCAGAGTCACGTGTATTGCCGTTTGTGCACAAGTGAAATGACCGCTGCAATGTAAATAATGATAATTAAATTTCTCATTTGCATAATTTCGTTCAATAATTTTCTTGGTATAATATGATGTTTTATCATGTAGGCGACACTTTAGTCAATACAACGACGAAAACTTGCAGCATCCGAAGCTAATGGTACTTTTGCACGCACGCGATACCATTGCACTACACCTTTACGAATTGAGAATTTTCACGATTTTGTCTGTATAATGTTTCTTATATGCATACTTGCCGATATTCGAAAGATTTGTATTAACTGTTTCATACACCATAATCTGCTATTGACATCATTTAATTATTTATGTTAAATAAAAGATAATAAGACAGACAGAATAAAAATCGACAAAGTATTTGATCGGCAATTATCTATGGCTAATTGATAATATCAATAGCAATAAAATAATGTATAATATATATATATATATATATATACATATATTGAAAGAGAATATGAATTTTAACTTAAAATATGTTGCAAATTGTCTGTCTCATTTGTAAAGAATAAAATAATCATAATCATGTATTAATTTATCGTAAAATACTTTTTACAAAGCATTAAATCAAGATTTTTATAATAGATTTTACATAAATATTATTCTTTTCATTGTATAAACCATTTCGTGTTAAATGTAAAGTCATGCATAATATTATTCCGTTAATGCATTAAGGGATTTAAACAATGACCGACTGTCCGTTTAAACTCATTGCGCTCATCAAAACTAAATTTTCATAATAGTCCTTCGAAATTTTTAACAGACGACCTACATTTTTTGAACGGTACGTATGCTACAGTTAGCTGATTTTGTCAATTATGGCCAGCCGGTAAATCAAATTGATAATATTTCGATGGGTTTTTTTTTCTTTTTTTTTTAAATAAAAATAATTGTAATTGCACCTGCAAAAGTAAAGATCGGATTTCTATAAAAATTCAAACAATAGCTTCCATTGAAGAATTCTTCTGGCGCACCTATGTATTTCATCTTGGCCCCGGCGTGTGCGAGAAAATTACGAGTGTAAGCAAAAGTGAGTTGATTGCGGAAGTAGTGCATCCTGGTGCCGCGATGGCGGGAATGGGTTGGGCGAGGGGATACGACCAACCTAATTTAAATCAGGATATATGAAGAGGCTGCGCGTTTCCGCAATCTAACTGCCTTAATTCCGATTCCCCACCAGAATCTTACGAACTTTCCTCTCCATTCCTTCCCCTCTTATTTGGCCTACCTGACGTACAGTCGATGTCCTCCGTTGCATCAGTATGGATCTTAAGTAAAAATGGCCCGGAGAGAAAGTAGGATGGAGGAAGGATAAATGGGTCTAAAGAGATAAATTGAGGAAGTGGAGAGTAATTAGAAGGAATCCAAGTAGCGTGTGAGGCAACTCGGAAATATCTATCTATAATCATATAAAAATGAAAAGGAGGCTATTCTGATTTTAGATAGTTTTATGATAAAAACACTTGGACCATTAATATTATGGATTATGCATAATGTTTCGAGTAGAAATAGATTAGCTTATAATGTGTGTTACCCCGTTATGTTTTATCGTTTTATAAAGCTAGAATTTCATGTATAATATTAATGATGAAGATTAAGATAAATTGATTCATTGTAATTATTATGGTTTATATGACAGATTATGAATTTAACTTGTTTTTTTTTTTCTTTCAATTATTATTATTATTATTTATTTTATTTTTTTTATATAATCGATAGTGCGAGCGAACTTATTCTTTAAGTCTTAATGTATAATTCGAAATTTTTATTTTTATGTAATACACACTATTTTCGATTTAAAATGTGTTTTGCTCAAATTATATTATTGCCCAGAACCATATTATATTAATCTTGATTAGCTTTAGTTTTTATAAGAAATAATAAATGTATCTTTAACGGTAAGAAATTTTATCTTAGAAAAACAGGTTTAGAGCCGAACATAATATTCTCCCGGAAGCTAGTGTAATGCTTCTCGTTTTGATTAGAAATGTTCTTCCATTTACTTCGAATAGACTTCAGTATTCCCTTAATCCAGTTACAATCTCGACTCATTCACCTAGAATCTTGAGGATCGTAAGTCTCGAGAAGTTTCGAATACTCGATTATCTCTATCTCTATCTCTCTCTCTCTCTCTCTCTCTCTCTCTCTCTCTCTCTCTCTCTCTATCCCTCCCTCTCTGTCTCTCTCTTCCACTTCAATTTTCTCCTTTTACACTTGCTTAATTAGTAAAGACGAATGCAAAAGGCGTATCGTCTCGCGTCGATATAGGACAATCGCGGTTCCTGCCAGATAATTAGCTGGACTCGCGCTCTTCTTCTGTGCCAATCGATCCTCTTTTCGGCGAGCCGCAGCCGCGCAAATCTCAAATAGTCGCAATTAACAAAATTCCGACAGCAGAAACCGCCGCTACTTTGTGTTTGCGAGCTCTCGACTGAGAGGATAACTCTATCCGAATGATAATACTGCATTGTTTCCTTTTAAATGATTCCATTGTCTTAATTGTTTTACACTTTTTAACTAATATTTACAGAACAATGAGGGATTATTTATTAGAGGAAGTAACGTATTTAAATAATGAATAGTTCGAATGCTTGTAACGCAATGATAATACGCACTAAGCAGTGTATTTATGCGAAAATGAACTAAGGGCGAAAGTCGATTATTATTATTATTATTATTATTATTATTAAAAGTAAAAATATTGGTACATAAAATTTTTAATTATAAAATACAAAATTATGAATACTTAATGTCTTTGGCTGGGCCCTACCGGTACATGGATGTGAAAAAAAATCTTCCACACATATTTCGTCACTAACGCGTGTATTTGAATTTGCAATTCCGCAAAGTAACGACGAAGCGCATTCCCATGAATCCGCAACAATATAGCAGCCATATATTGTGAAACGTTTACATGTATAAACATATACAAGCAACTTGTATGGGAACGTATGTAGTTGAAAGGTACGCAAAGGATTCGCAAACGTTCAAAGGAAGCAGTTTATCCGGATGTTTGCGGCTCTCCTAGTGCCCCCCCTCTCACTCTCTCTCTCTCTCTCTCTCTCTCTCTCTCTCTATCTATCTATTTATCTATCTATCTATCTATCTATCTATCTATCTATCTATCTATCTATCTATCTATCTATCTATCTATCTATCTATCTATCTATCTATCTATCTATCTATCTATCTATCTATCTATCTATCTATCTATCTATCTATCTATCTCTCCCACCCTATCTCGCTCTCTCTCTCTCTCTCTCTCTCTCTCTCTCTCTCTCTGTCCCTCTCCTTTACACTCGTTCTCTTTTACGCTTTGTATCTCCCGATCACCGGCAATTCATGCCTGGAGTCTAGTTTCTCTCGCACAAATCCGATATATTCTTTTACGTCATACGTCCTTTGTCATTAGTGAGCCGCTCGTTCAAATTTGAAATCCATTTACATCATTGAACAGAGAGAAATAAAATTATAAAATTAGTCATAAAACTAATTATAATTGATTAAATGAATAAACCAATAATAAATATTATTAAGTACTACATGATTTTCCTATTGGCTGCTGGTAAAATGACGAGAAAAAAGTATAAAATACAAACATTGTTGTTCTGATAGGTTATATTATTTAGTAATTTATACGTCACGAATGTATTGATATTTTAAATATAAAAAAACTCTATTACATGCTAATACTAAATTTCAATGAGGGGGTGGGGGGAGACGTTCAGGTATATTTCAGAAATACGGATTTGCCGATTTGTCATTTTTCTCATTATCCGTTGTATCGATCTTATAATAAATAAATTGATATTATGTGACCAATGTGGATTATTTCACTTTTTCTCCTCTCTTTTTCTCCTATTTATTGAAATTACCATCGTCTAACTTATATCCCATCGCTTATTACTTCATGAAGAAGAATTTGAGCTATTAAATTTTCATTAGTATAGGCACGCGACAAGTCCTCGATATTAATAAAAATTCTACACTCGATACGGGCTATTTCGTATTAACTGTTATCCTTGAATCAATTATAATGCGCGTTGTTTACGCCGTTGCCTTCCTCGTGCTTTATTGTAGCATTGGTAGAGCGTCGGTGCTCGTAAAATCGTCGTATCACCCTGCACTTGTGCCTCGAAATCGCGGAACAATTGATTAAGGCTTTAGTAACGTCGTCATCATTATCGTAACATGTTTGTGCATAAAATGATAATCGAACAATGGGACTTATGGCATTGCGATTTTTTTCTTTTTTTTTAACAGATTCTTTTGCAGATGCAGCAGCACGGTCTTCTTCAATTCTAATGAGTCAATCGCTAATTACAGGCTCTATAGTGCTTTCATATTGTCTTTTATCGCATTGCTCAGTTTCGGTAATTATGCGCAATAGGACGTTTTATAAATTGGCTGTATGCGTTCTAGTATTTCAATACGACAAGCAAAGGAAATAATTAACTCGATACCATGATACATAGTTCTATCTATTTCGTTATTAAGCAGATAACTGCTGTTTAAAAATGGAATATTTCTTTTTTTCTTCTACATTTTAAAGGCTATATAAGTTCATCGTGCCCAGTGCTAAAACGAATGTCGCAAGAATCATTGACTTTATGAATAAGTTTTTTTTCCAATTAGTTGAGATAATCTGTATTGCGCTTAGACTAAAGCGTTACCAATTAATTCGACTCATCCATTTTATCTGTAATTAATCCATTTTAATCCATTTATATGAAGAATTTCTGGAAGAAATTTTTTTAGCATTACTTGACTGAAGTAGAACAAAGAATAATAATACAATTTAAATGAATATCCTTCTACGAGGAATATCATATATATATATATATATATATATATATATATATATATATATATATATATATTTAATATGTCGTTACATACTATTGGTATCGTTAGAGCTTACTGAAGTGGCACAAACGTTTAATTATTTAATCGAATAAACTGCTGCACTTGGGCTTTAAGGAGGTTGTAATAAAATCAGAAAAATACGCAACGGCGGACGAAACGTATTTGACGTGAAAGTCACCTTAGTGGCCCTTCGTCACACATATCGGTCGACTAAGTGCACCTTAAATGGTATCATCTGCGGTTGATACAATCTTAACAAACACTACCACGCAGACTTTGATTTGCGACAAGACCTCCGGGCTCGAGAAACTTCATACTATATTGTTCTTCTTGGTTAGCTTGACCAATATTTTATTAACAGTAGGAAAAGAAGTTTTAATTTACTTATTTGCTCAACTTTGTGTTCTTTGTCGCGTAGATAGTGGAAATTAGAGAAGATTTGTCCCGAAGACTAATGTACGATAGCTTATTAGCCGTCGGTGATTACTGCTTAAATCGGAGATAGTTTAACAAGTAAATCCACTTTTATCCTTTGGATAGACTATAAACACGCCTTCGTATACCAATGCACACACGACGCATACAAAACATAAGATATGTAAAGTTAATGACGATGTGACAAAACAAACGATTTGACAGATAAAGGGGGGGGGGGGGGGGGGGATGATGATGATATACTTAAAAAGGGACAATGTGAACGAACGTAAGCGAGTAACGTTCGCACGATAAATTACTTTTTATGTTCGTTGTTTAAGTGTTTTTTTGTTGTTGTTGTTGTTGTTGCTTTTTTTTTTTCTTTCCTTTTCTCTTCCATTCAAATGCTCGTTCTGTTATAAGAAGAAGGCCAATTTTTCCTGATGACCGAAGAAACATTAAGTGTAGAGGAATCCGATAGTATATAATATCATAGTTGCTTTCGTTGACGCGTAAACCGGCGTCGTAAGAGATTTTATCGAGTCTGTTGAGAATGCATTCCGTCCAAAAATTTCGGCCTCTTTCTACTGCTTTGTTACTTATTCTTTCATATGCGACGAAAACCTTGAAGGAGAAAAGCCTCTCGTAAAATTCGGACAGTCTAATTGCCCTTATTTTTTCTCGTGTGTGTTGTTTTGTAAATTAAAAATACGCATTTTATGTTTAAAACTTGGACAATTCGAATCTTTCGTCTTTTCAAAAACTTTGCACAAACGGTAATTACAGCTATCGTTATTAAAGCTCTAAATATTATTCAACGAGGTATAATTAAGCAAAGAAATAAAAAAAAAATGTATTTACCTTGAACTTGAAGACTAATTTTACAACACTCGTTCACCTTCGGCTCTCTTCTGATTCTCTTCATTTCTCTCTCTCTCTCTCTCTCTCTCTCTCTCTCTCTCTCTTCCTCTGATTTGCTTTTCTACTGGCCATATTTCGCTTCGTCTGCTTTATCGCCGTTGGTTCGCAACAATCTTATACAGTATTTTATGTACGTAACTTAAACCCAAGGGAATGTACTCGTTACGATATAAATATTTCATGTTTTATAACTTACATAATATTTATTCTTATAAATTTCAATAATCACAATTTTATCATTCACATTAAGCGATAGATTTCGAAATTCAGTACATTTGAAAACAAATTTTCTTGATCAACTTCGTTTCAAGCATCAGTTTAATATTAATATTCTCACTTCTTAGTTAATGCGTTTAATAATTGAATTTTTTTCGAGAATCCCTGTAACAAGTTTAAACTACTTTTCATATTCTTTACGATCATGGACTATTATACTTATGTTTATTAATTTTCATTAACATTATTAAAAATTTAGAATTTAATAGATAAAAAAGTATATTAAATTTTTAATATTTGAGTTTACCTTCAATTTACATAATATGATTGTATGACTATCGGTAGTAAGTTTTTAATAATAATCGCAATTACGTATTCATAATTAAATTAAAATTCAATCTCAAATATAATTATCGAGATTGAATTAAAGTAATACCATGAAGAATTGAACAACGGGCTTTTCTTTTTTCTTAGCCTATTTATAGCAAAAAATATATTACTAAATATAAATAAGCATTAAATAAAAAACTGTGCCTTGATCTTATAAATATAGTAATATGGCGGTTATGTGGAATGAATGCGTTTTTCATCGAATACAATTCCGTTATTACTCGCTAATTTTCACATACTACCGCATCTTTCTTCACCAGACCAACAAGATATATGCTACGTTACTGTCACTGCTTTCTTTTTACGAGACCAAATTTTCATTACACTTCATTCACATTGTTATCGTCATATTGCAGAGCGTTTTGATCTCGCGAATACGAATGAATAAATATTTTGTGCCAAAAGAAATCACATCTCACATCCATGCATCACCATGTAGTTTGAGTGACTCAACATAGGCACGAATGCATCCAATTCACCTAAGTTTTCTCTTTTTTTTTTTTTTTTTTTTTTTTACCGTCTCTTGATTTTATTTACAGACAAATATGCTACAACTACCCCAGGGACGAGATTGCTCCGGGTTACCGCTGCTGCGGTAGTCGAATAACCGACTACTGCATTCTAATGAGTAGGATTCCAATTATTGGTCTGAATTGACTATTTTTTAATTCTTTTACAATTGAATCTTAACTTTTATGTTTTTTGAGCTGATATATATATATATAAAACTTGCTTGTCTTTTTATGTACACAAATTTATAGCATTGGATATAAAAAATAAATCTGAATATGTTTAAGATACGAGGGAATTGACTTTGATTCATTTTATATAGATTGCTATGTAAAAACATTTCTTTTATTATTCGTTAACTTTAGTGAAATAGAAGGCATAGTTATAAAAAATTTTTATACTCCTATTTATAAAAATTATTTTGATTCCGATAGAAATAGAATTTTAGTAAAATGTATAATCCGCGTATAAGATAAATTCTCAGAAAATATAAGAAATAAAAACAATACGAATATGTATGCCAGAAATTTATTAGAAATGGTAAATCTCCAATTTTCATACGAAGTAATAAAAGCGAAAGAACAATACAGTATCAAATTATCTTTGTATATAAGTAAGTTTGAAAAACTCTTTTCTATTAGAAGTATTATTTTAGTTGAAAACATAGCTATTGGTATAATTTAAATAATTACATTTGCAAATATTATATATTTACTTTGTTAGGCAGATCCTATGCGAGCAACATATATTGACATTACAAAGTCAAATAATTTTAATAATTTATCCTTTTGTAATTGAATTTTAATGTCAAGTTACATTTACGATTATTTGACTTGGATCATTTGATCGATAAGCCTATTTGATTTTTACTCTGAATATTTCATTTTGATAATTAAACTTGAAACAAATGTATGCATGAACCTACACTTTACTCAAGAGAAGATGGTATAAATTTTTTTTTTTTTTTTTTTTTTTTTGTTTAAATAAATTATTATCGTGATTAAGTATAATGGACTATTCCTTTAATTTTAGAATAAAAAAAAAGAAAGAAATATACTTGCATTCATTATTGTTTCACAAATGGAGAAAGAATGAGATAACTGAAATTACATTTCAATTTATATAATAACTTTTCAATCTTGATAAGAAATAATAAGATACATTATGTATTTTAGTGATAAATAATAAAATGATTTACAATTATGAACACTACTTTACAAATATTTTAATATTGAATATTTATACATCAAAGTATTTATCATTCATACTTAGTTATTACTTTTTTTCCATATTCTTTACTCTTGACGTATTCTCTCTCTCTCTCTCTCTCTCTCTCTTTCTCTCTCTCTCTCCCAATCATTATTCCGATGCTGTACTCCTATGATGCCAATTAATGTATTGATGCATTGAATGAAATCGCGCTCCTATATGCAGTCATAC
The DNA here is from genome assembly GCF_000503995.2 of Ceratosolen solmsi marchali. Taxonomy (NCBI): domain Eukaryota; kingdom Metazoa; phylum Arthropoda; class Insecta; order Hymenoptera; family Agaonidae; genus Ceratosolen; species Ceratosolen solmsi. The sequence goes on along the minus strand of NW_011948431.1, from coordinate 3,558,928 downwards.
AGCAATGTATACATAACACGTATCAGGAAGAGAAATGGAGAAAGACAGAGCGAGGAAATGACCGAGAGAGAGAGAGAGGATCAGTGAGAAAGGAGAAGGGCAAGATAACGGGCGCGAGTTTGCGAACGGTAACAATGAAAAATAAACGAAATGTGCAAACAATCACCGCCTGATATTAATTAAACTCCCTTCTACAATAAGTTACCACTTGGTGAGTTTTTGTCACTGGCACGTAGTTGTTGTCATTGTATTTTGTTTTTTTTTTTTTTTTTTTTTTTTTTTTTTTTATTATTATTACATATATATTGCATTTTATGCATTTGTTTATGATGTACTATAAAAAAAAAATTTTTTTAAAGCATCTATACAACGTGCTATCGCATAAAAGATTAATGTCAAAACTATAGAAAAAAATATTTGCATTTATTAAAATAGAAAATGTATAATGATAATAAATTAAAAATTTCGTATAAATTGAGATATTATTATTTATCAATATAATGAAACAGATCAGTGGATGAGGTTTGACTGAATTAATTTATACGCGTACATTTTTAATGTGAAATTATGTAAATATTTTGATTAATTACACTCCTTTGAGATCTGTTCATTTATATTTCTAATCCATTAATCATAATTCATCATAATACTTATACTTCTAAGTGACTTGGGCTTAAGCGAAGGTAATAAGTGAAATATTTTTAACCTGCTATCATTATAAATTATAGAAATCTTGTAAGTTAGAGGTTCCGGAGAAATTTAGATACTTCCACATAATTGCCTCAATAACATTAAAGACTAATTCCTACCCATTGAAGGTAATTGTATCATTGTGAAGGAGTTAAGAAATGACAACTATTGCATAGTTGAGCACCAAAGTTGCGGAGATTCTCTGTACATTGTGCGCAAATGTCGGAGATAGTCTACGCTTAAACGATGCATTAATTGTTCTGACTTTGATCTTCCTCGCACTGAGACTAGTGCACATAATGTTATTACATCGGTCCCTAATAACAGCTTTCTCTGCGCTTCGAGTGACTTCAGTTTCCCTTTGAAGCTGAAAGAAACATATTAATTATTTCAGTTGTATGTAAGACGGTAGCTCAAAAAAAAAAAACAATAAATAAATAAATAAATAAATAAAATAGAAAAACCCAATCTAAATTGTATTTTGATTGAAAATTTGGATGTAAAGATATTAAGATTTTTATGAAAATATGATTATGTCTGAAATTTTATCTGACAAATAGTATGGCATTATATTTATATTCGTATGAAGAGAAATATAAAAATAATTATGTGTTAGTATGAAGACTTGCCGCTGATAAAATTTTCCAATAAATTTAGAGAGAAAGAAATCTGCTACAATATGACGATCAAAATTATTGAACTTATTATCTTACTTTGAAAAAATATATATCTAATAATGGATTTATATAAAATGTAAAAGAAAAATTATCCTTAATGATTGGTATTTATTTTTTGTTCTTAACAATAGATTCTTAATTTATTTATTGCCAATGGCATAATTTTTATATATAATTCTTAATATTTTCACTGCATAATTCTTTCACATTTAACTAAATTAATAATACATGATTATTATTATTTCAGATATAGCGTGTAATTAGTAAAGCGAGTCGTATGTTAAAACAACATTTAAATAAATATAACCATTAAAAATAGGATAGAGATAATGTTACTCATATAATTTAGACATTAAAAGATAAGAGCGTAGACAATTTTTCATTCCGTTGTAATCATTATGTTATATTTAGTTGATGATGCTATTATTTTCATAACCACTGCGTCATGTGTGAAAATGACTGAGACGTACGAGTACTGTAATGTTGATAACCCCACGACTCTAATTCTAAACCGATATTTTTTACGAAACGTGACTAGAAAGGACGATTGCGATAGGAGAAAACAAAACAAAAAAGACAATGAATGAAATGGTAAAACATGTATGGAAAAAAAATTATAAGGCGTAATAAAGAAACAGGAATATTTAATCTCGAATATAATATAATATATCCATTTATTAATATAAAGCCTATTTATATTATATGATAGCAAAGAATCGATTTTAAATAAAAAAATCAATACAAATTTTAAGATTTGTGAGTTATAAGTATTTTAGTCATAATGAAGTTTGAACAAAAATTAATTTTCAAACCATATTTTACTTTAATCCACAAAGTAATTGAAAACTACCTGCAGATTAAATACATTTAAAATTACTTTTGTAAAAGTTGTTAAAGTATAATTTTTTACTTGGCTAAATAACAAGTTCATTCATAATTTTTCCATTTGTAATGTAATATGTTCTTTTTAATTTTTGAAGAACGGTTTTCGTATGTTTCCGTTCAAAAATGTTGAAATGCGACGAGGAATTAAAAATTACGATATAACTATAAAGATTGTGTTTAATAATTAATTTACTGAACAGTTGTTGAAATTAATTTTTTATATCGAATTTTTTTTTAAGCCCAACACTTAAGTATTATTCCCTAGAATTTACATTGAAAGTCTTGAAATTGTTGATTTGCTAATAGAAAAGGTGCGGTTATGTTCAAACTCTTTATATTGCAAACCGAAACTTTAAATGCGTCCTTATGAATGTGTTAGTAATATTATATACAATGTTGTTATATCACATCACTTGAAAGAATCAATAAAACTTTACTTTATCATATTAAAATTTATAAAAGAATGAAATTGTCGAATTTGTAATTAATGGAAAAATACATGTTTTCCGGTCGAAAGTCTTTTTCATTCTTATAGTTTTCCAATTTTTATCCATCACGTAACTGTACATTTATCAATAAAATAACAGAAAAAGTTTATATATCAATTTTTCAATTATAAAAAATTCCAAAAGCAAAAGAGATACAAGATAGTATTTAACAACATGTAAATTCGTACACGAATTTATACAATTTTTCAATATTTTTCCCATATATGGTATCAGTTTATATTACGTTGACGGACGCTTTTGTATTTGCTTACTTTTTTTTTACAATTAATTGAACATAAGAAATTCTCCGACAAAAATATTAAATTCTGTTAAGCTTCATCATATTTAATTTTACGAAATTTTTTATAATTATATAAATACATCAGATACTCTTATTCGTTATAAAATCATATTTATACTTATTTTATAAAATTATTTTATTTTTTATCGAAAGTTGAAAGTACTACTATAAAATATACCTTAATTTTGTATTTTGAAAATTATTTTTATTTATTTTATTCACTTTATTTCTTTAACAAACAGAAACTAATATTGAAATAACTTAATATTAATAGCCATTTTCAATAATACTCATTTTTCCAATTATCTTCATTATACGAAAGGTAGCAAAATTATACTTCGATACTAAGGACCAAATATATCAACTTAATAGAAAAAAATATATAAAACAATTGCTTAAAATTTCGAACAAAATTTATTTGTCATGTCTGGTATTTATTATACTAGCTCATCTCCATTTGTATGCATGTATTCAAATATAAGTGTCTGGAATTTTTTTTTTTTCCCCCATACGAATAAAAAAATATGCTCGCTTTCAATTAGAGATAATCACGAAATACGAGATGTATGTAATTGAAACTGGAAATTACTAACCCCTTTGACGAGTGTAAAGCTTACCGCAACTTGCAAATGCTCACGATACTGATTTTTCTACAAAAGTTCCACAATGAATAGATAACTGGATGGAATTGTTGATAATTTTTGAACAGAATAAAAAAAAAACAGCTCGAATCATTTTTTTTAAGATAACTACATATCCACAAGATCGTGTGTGTGTGTGTTTTTTTTTTTTTATTCAATTTTTAGGAAACAAAACATCCGAATGTATTACTCATTGAGTATATATAAAAATTCATCAAATTATTGATCAAGCGATAGAAAAATATAGCATTCTGCTTAGTTTTAACGCTATAAATAACTCCAAACGCAATTATCATTACAACATAAACGTTTTTTCTTCACATTTCCTTTAGTAATAAGATTTTAAATGAGTTCTTGTAATTGTAAAAAATTTCTAAACTATTTTTTTCAAATATATGCAGTATTGTGTGAAACAGCAAAACTCATGTTCATTTTTCAATTTTATCAAGAAATTGTTCATTTTTTGTATTTAAACACTACAGTTTATAATGTTGGACATTTTTTATTTATATTGTAATTTTAATATTAAACTGTAAACAACTTTTATAATAATTATAATTTATAAATTGTCGACAATTTTGAAAACTAAAATGTAATATCACTTTAAACAACAAATAACTATATATATATATACATCTTTATCTATTTATTTTTCGAAAATTTGTTACGTGTTTATGATAGTAATAAATATTTTCTAAAAAGTTACATCTATACTTCCTTTCATATTTATACAAATATGTTAAAACAAAATATTGTTAAAAAAAAAACAACTGGCTAGTTCTCTTAAATAGTGTTTTATTCATATACGTTTACTTTCGCGAATGCATGCACATGAAAACGATGTTTTTCATGAAATATGTAATAGAATAAAATTTAAAAAAATATATAAAAAAAAATATATATATATATATATATATAAATAAAAAAAAAATGGAACGAAAGCCATATTTAAATTAATTTTTCAAAATTAAAATTTTCAGAAAATATGCATTAACAACATGTTTGTTATGTATTATTTCATTTCATTCGATAGGATAATAAAAATATTTGACTTATAGATCGAATATTTTGAACTTAATATTTATTTTAATAACACATTTTGAAATATTACTATTTCGATAATGAATATTTATTTCTCTTTGAAAAATTACATTACATTGAAAAAGAAATATTAACTCGCCGATATGAAAACGTTAAGCAATGACGAACCATTTTGTGAATCAGTAAAAATATTTGATATTGGACGCCCCGCATATGCACAGTTTTATTTAAAATTATTGTTTTCATCAAATGTTCAGTTAAACCTCGAGATTGTCGACTAAATGCGGGCTTCGGTCGTGTGATCAGTGCACGTCTAATACGCGTCGGAATTCAGCATTGTTTATTTAATTTAATTGATGTACGAAACAAAATTTGGAAATTTCAATATCCTATGATCGTGTACGCATTAATATACCTTTTATCCTCTGCCATGGGTTCGTCAGAGGTAGATAGACAGGGATATATATATATATATATATATATATATATATATATTAAATAATGCTAATAATTAAAGCTATTTAGAATATATATTTTGATGCATAATTGTGATGAGAGCTGATTAAATATTACAATAGGCACTATACATTGTACAGTACGTGCATAAAGAATTTTCATAATTACAAATTTTAATCTATTGCTCTTGTAATAATTTCTTACTTTTTCATAAATTGGTTAATATTGCATATTTGATAAATTGACATCTTTTCGAGTAAAAAAGATTTAAATCCTTTTTAAACTTAATACTATTATTTTTATTATTACTGTTATTTGTATTGGCGTTGTTGTTGTTGTTGTTGTTGTTGTTGTTGTTGTTGTTTGACTGATATTATTATTAATATGAATATTGCTATTGTGTTCGTTATTATAAGTATCAGAGGCACCATATAGTATTTGTATATATTAGTTATTTGGTATGAAGAGCTCAATGTCAATAGTCAATGAACTGTACAATAATTATATATGTAGCTGATTATTAAATCGAATTATAGATAAAGTTCGTAAACAATATCAATTTTTATATAGAATTTTTATGATTTTTTCGTGTATAAGCCACATCATATATAACTAAATAATAGATTATATGAATTGTTGTATTTATAAATCTTTCATGATATATAGTTTTGTACTTCCATAATAGTTGAGGAAAAAAAAAAGATTTATGTTGACAATTTCCAATCTTCCTTATGCTTTCGCTTTTGGTCACTTGTTGGTGTTTGCAGTCCGTTGCCCTTTACGACAAAATGTGTCTCGAATTAAATTTAATAAATTTTTAATTCAGTCTTCGTTAACTCTTAGCGCAATATATATATATATATATATATATATATATATATATAACTATGACTACTTGGTTGTCTAACAAGTTAATACTTTTAATTCATCTATTTTATTCATCATAAATTGATGTTTTATTTAATGTTTTTATTCACGTACTTCACCATCACGTTACTATTGTACTCTTTTAATAATCAATTTATCCTTGTTTTTTTTTTTACTAATTTTTTTCTTCGTAATACGTTTGGTAATAAACGTAAATCTGTCAAATTCATTTTATCAATATATTGAGAATATTTCACACTGTTTCAAACAGAGAATCCTTTTCAAACATCCTTGCAATATTATTTCCTCAATAATCATATTTTTCTGTTTACTAGTTGAGACACTTCATTTTATATACTTTATTTACAGTCAATCAAACTAAATCTTATTATTAGATGTCATAATCATCGTACATTTAATTATGTTCGATAGTCTGCTAGTAATATTAAATATTATTTATGAGTAAATTAATTGCATACTTCGATAAAAATTATGTTTAATTGTTTTAATTTGAAGTTTATTTATATCATTTTATAATAACACACCATTCATTATATACAATTCGAGAAATAGAAGAGCATATAATGTTTGTATTAATTAGCTACTATTTGTCAGTCACCAGTTTCATAATCTATTTTAATCATGATCAGATAAATTAGAAAATATTATTGCTCGTCCAACTTAAGTTGAAAATCCGTACAAAGTAAATTTTATTTTATTTTTATTTTATTTTTTTACTAAACATATGCTAAATAACTACTACGAGGAATGCAATTTTACGAAAGAAATTGAATTTTGTTTGTTAAAAATAAAAAATAATAAAATAAATCAAACAATTATAAACCATTTCGTGTGAAAAACAAAACTTTACGATTAATGAGAAATAACTTTTAAAATCTTATATTCATATTTATTATAACAAAATACGTTTTATATTTTATATTCATGATATTAAATCATTTTATATTAGGGAAAATCAAATGAAAATAAAAATGTTTAATTTTAATTCGTATAAAGCTCAAAGTTTCAAATTAATTTTGAGATTGTCGACATATAAAGATACGATTCGATTGTAAAGATATATAATATTACCATTTTGACGAACTTGTCGTAATATTGATCACTCGAAAAATGAAGTTGAGACCTTGTCTCTATAAACGGACAAATAACAATGAACAATGAAAACTAATATTCTTGAGAATCAGAAAAGTTCCAGACGATCCTTCCAAGTCGTAAAAAACCATAAAACGATCATTTTGTGGGTATGTCCAAATGTTATTGGAGAAAAGGTGATGCAACACACGGATTCGCGATACCCGGCAGATGATCGTTACAAAGAACGAAGAGAATAGGAGAAAGAACGAGGGAAAGAAAAGAAGAAGTAATTTCGTTGCCGCAAAATCAGTTTCGGTGGATGACCGTAAATTGCCGGAAATCTACCCTTTGGAACATCGGCGAAGAGAGAAAGTCCAAGTTGCTCAAGCGATTCCTCCTCAAAAGTTTTTACACCATTAGATTTTTACTTTCTCTTTCGTTTTTTCACATTGTTATTATATTCTTTATTTCTCTCTCTCTCTCTCTCTCTCTCTCTATCTATCTATCTATCTATCTCTCTATCTCCTTCAAAATTTACTTTATTTATGTAGAATATATGTACACGAAACTTCACAAAGACTAGATCTTTAGAGTATCTTAAGATATTACATTTAACAATAATATTTATTTAATAGATTGGTAAAATTTCAATTCTATATAACTTAAGTTCTATTTAACTTCAGGAGTAAACATGTTCCATATATTAAATATAGAACTTTATAAGAAATTAATTATCTAACCACGAATCTCATACTCTATCTCGACAATAAGTTTTCTCAAATATATTGACATTTTAAGCAAACGACACTAATTATAGATTCGTAATCGTGAATAACATTTCTGAAGATAATTACTTTTATAATGAAAGTTTTTATTTATATCATTAAACAATGGTTATTGTTGTGATCGTATTTTACCGATAATAAAATAAATCATTTTAATGTGAAATTGTCTAGACAATTTATTTATATATAATTATTTAATGTGACAAATTGTAATATCCGTTACTTCATATATGTATATTTATTCAAGAAATGCAATTTCTTGCGCATATCTTTGTAGCAGGCGAATGAGTATACGTGTGAATGTGTACTTTACACCATTGCTTCTTTATATTTAAATTTTCCTCCTTAACTATCGTAAAATCTATGGTTCGAGCATGCAATATTTTTCAGTTTACTTTCATTTCAGTTGAGTTTGCTCTTTCGCTGTTTATTCGAATTACAATGTATTTTGTAATATATTTTGACATATGACATTATATTTTATGTCCATATTTTTATTATACTATTCTTAAAACTTAAAAAAAATGATTTCTAAATATGCATCCATTAAAATTTAATGCTAAATACAATTAGTTAAGGGAAATTGCAACCATACAATGAAAAATAAGAAAGTCAAATGAAATTCAAACTATTTTAGGATTTTTACATGAAAGCTTACAGAGATGTTTTGTTTTTGATTTTAATGGTCATTAACCAATTTATTGGAAATCAATTTTTTTTGTTTTTTTTTTTTCTTAACTTTGTGTTTCCTAAATTGTACAATTATAATGGTGATTGTTATTATTGGAATTAATTAAAATTTACTGATTAGCAACAAACTGCACTCATTCGTTGTTCAATGTTCTATAATAGTTTAATTAATCCGAAAGTCAATTGCATTGGTGAATTTGTCATAACGCTTGAATAAAACAACCTTTAGAATCCCATAGTTTATCGCCGATTTTCTTTAACTGGAAATGGTTATAAGAGCTTTAGTAATTACGTATTGATGAACTTTGTACTTTGTACATTACTAGAAATTTATAATATGACTATAAAGTACAAGATAACTAGTAACTAATGTAAAACTGTTGTGGTTATACGTTGTTTACCGTCAAAGTTACGAAATTCATTCGTAGCCTATTACAATAAATTGATTACCATCACTTTTATATACATACTGAAATTGTCGGCCGTGATTATGTATCACTATCATTGTATCATAATGAAGTATGGACATATGCAAAGTAAGCTGTATACAGCATCATAGTGAGGTGTATAACTATTATTTAATCCCCATATCTTTTATTTAATATAGCAAAATACTGCGAGTTTTTAAGTTACTATCTTGTATTATGCGAGCATAAATCTTGTTGTACTTTTATAATTGTTCTATGTATTTTAAATAATAGCTTGCCCAGCTTATTACGATAAAAATATAAATTAAGCATACATTTTCATGTAAATTTTAATAATAAATTTTAAAATGAAACTTTGCATAATAAATTAATTGTATCATACAATGTATTAAGTACAAATGATATTAATACGTAATTAATTGTTCATTACAAAGTAGAACAAATTAATGCAATTATGTGACATATATAAGAATCGAATGCCAATGAGATTTAGTAAACTAACACGAGATTAGAAAATTTGGTTATAATTTATTATTTGGAAGGGAAATCGGTAAAAATAAAATCTATTTAGCATAATATAATATAAGATAAGAAATATTAATTAAATGTAATATCTATCGTACAAAAATTATATATAATACAAAGGTTTTCCGAAAACATATTCTACTATATATATATATATATATATATATATATGATATACTGCAAAGGATACATTGAATTATTGATAAAGTAAAAAAATTGTTAAATAGAAAAAATAATGAAAGTATGTGCATTAACGAAAATTATGAGTTTATAAGATCGGAGAAGAATGCAAACGTTAATTCCCTACAAGCATTTTATAAATAATGTTGGAAGCTCGTTTTATCCTGGCTTTCTTTACAATCCCCCTACATGAACGTCGGTGAAGTGAAAAACAAAAATACATAAATGCATAGAGCATAGCCACGAAGAGGAATGAAAAAGAAGAGAGAAGAAAATTCATAAAAAGCAACTGATAGCGACGTATCCAATGATATAAATAGAACAATAATAACTAATAACCTAAAGATGAATATATAATGTATGATATCGTAATAAAAATAATATTTGTGGCCAGCGGGATGTGGATCAGTATATTACTATATTTCTATAAACATTGCAAACCTATGTTAACTTTAATGAAATAAAGTACTAGGTCGAATAATTTTTTTAAAACTTCATCATTAGGATTAGAGAAAAACTTCTTTAAATTCAAATTGTCCATACAGATCTTTCGTGCGTTCTGAAATTTAAAAATTATTTTATTAATAAAATTGAATAAAATATTAAAGAGCGATGGAAGATCATCAAATAGAATAGCATAAAGTATTATGAGATTTTTAGAAATTCATTTACATTTAATATACACGGTAGTAAATATTATAATTTATTATAAATGAAAAATAATCTCTTTAATTTATATTTCAGTATAAAATCGCGCGGAGAGTGATTTAAGACGTAAATTATAAATTTTTGTATTGTTTAGATATTCCGCGAACAATACTCGGTAAACAATTAATATTTATAAAAGAGGCGCAGTAAGTAAATAAAATGAATATAAATGTTTTAACACGAATATGCTCGATGCGAATGAGCGGTGAAAGTGAGTGGAGAATAAATTTCACCAAAACGCATTCAATTTACATAATTGAAAACTCGTACGGTTGTAAGATTTCAGTTTTTCCATTGTGCACAGCGCCCAGTACCTACGATAATAAACATTTCAACGAATATTATAAATTCAAAGGAGAGCCGTAAGGAATAATTAAAGAAAAGAAAAAGCAAACGGAATGAGGGTGGGACGGGGTGAGGCTGGGGTGGCAATCGGCCCAAAGTATCATTGGCATAAATGCAACGCGGACACGCAGGCTTTCGTGCGGCTTGCAAATATAGGGAAGTTCGCAATGTGGCAATAATAAAAGTAATAAAAATGAGAACGATCTTGGTGGCTGAGCAGAATGTCGACGTCGATACGGCGCGCACGACTATTACCACTGGCTACCGGCGGCCACTATCGCCCACCCTATCTATCTCCTCTCTCCCTCCCGCCCTCGCGTCCTACCACCCTCTCACCATCCCCCTTGCCAACGACCACTCGTTCGCTATGGCTCTATTACACGAAGCGCAAGCCAGCCACCGCTGCGGGTTCGTTCAACGTATGCTTGTACGCGGCTGCGCGCGCGTGCATCAAATATGTTCACGATAATGGAGATAGTGAGAAGGTCATTGGGGGAGGGGGGAGGGGGGTGAGAGCTGGGTTATGGAGGGCTAGCCGGTGGACCGACATTCCGATTAAAAAAAAGTTCGCCGGGCTGATCAGAGAAGTAAGAAACAGTCGATGTAAGAAAGTTGGATATCTTTGATTTGTGTCGGTTGATTGTATCACGCGTTGACACGTGACAATTTTTACTTCCCGTTACATTATTAGTGCTATACTGGGTTTTTTTTTTTTTTTTTTTTTTTTTTTTTCTTTTCATGTAGTGTAACGATTATATTTACAAGAGCTTTCGTTAATAGAAGAGTATAAAATTAAAAAAAAAAAAAAAACAACAACAACAACAACAAAATAATATTAAAAGATGATAATTCGGAGATAAAAAAATATAATATATTACTTCTATGTATTTCACGAGGTGTTCTCATGTTGGAGCATAATGTTAATGCTGCAATTTATTGCTTTCTAATCAGTAAATTTTACTATATCCCAAAATTCTAAAGTCACGGCGAATTTCGCAAATTATTGTTTAACCAAAACTTAAAAGACTAATCTGTCGTGTAAAAGTGGTAAAATCGAATAATCGTAAAATATGTATCAGATATCGTGATTGATTAAATTTCTATTAAAATTTTATGAAATTCAATTTTCAAAAGTATTCCTTTCTTTTGTATTTTATGATGAAAATAACTCGATTAATAGAATGAAATTTTCTGCAGTAGCACTCTTTAAAAGTGATGGATTGCATCCACGATTTTTTCATCCCTGGATACGTCTTGTTTCCAATTACTTTAATATATGCATTTTTAGAATCCTAGTATAAAGAAATATTTGTTTATTCGTCGAGGCTTTTTATTTGATCGGACAAAATTGAAAGAAATTCAAAAGTAAATTAACAATTATCCTATATTTTTTTCAAATGCTTAATATACTACATTAAAACTTTACTAATGCAATTTGCTAATTACTAATTGCTGCTAACCATTACGATGAATTTGTTTTAAAGAATCATTAAAATGTAAATTATCTCGTCTAAGAAATAAGTAGTAGAATAAGTATACATAAATTATTTATTTATTATTTATAAGCTTCTTGATCTAATAAACAATAAAAATTATTAAAAAAAAAAAAAATTAAAAAAAAAAATTAAAATAATAAAATCTTTATGAAATTATGTGTCAAACAATAAGAATTCTAGCATAAAAAATAAACAAAAAATTATATTTATAAAATATTTATTTCCTACTTCACTTATATTGTTAAAACAATATTGCTACACGAGGATGTAAGCAACGTTTCTAAATATATCTCAATTGATTTAAAAATTGAAATATCGTTTTTATTTACAAAGATATATTATTGATTCGTGTTTTATTCAATAATTACGAATATATCTATTGGGAGACAAATTAGAAATATTAAGTTATTAAGCGTACAATGCAATGGACATGTACTGCTCAATTGATTCTCAATGATTCTTAAATTATTTTATGAATAAATTTCGAATAAGTGTAAACGCAATGTAAACGTATTTGTTAATAAAATATTGGCTAAAATAATTATAATTCATCAAATGTTATAGTCATTAACATTAATAAAGCATTTATTTGATTTTTTATACATTCAAAGTCATGTTCAGGTTCATGTTCTTAAATCTTCGTTCCGTATACACCAAGAACTATTAATAGCAATGGAAATGCTTTCATTCGATAATAATTTTTATTGCGCTGAAAATGAAGAAATATCTGTATTTTAAACGTACGCAAAATAAATTTATTATAGCGTGTACGTATAAATAATTAATTAAAGAACGTACATCTGGATTGAGACATAATTTTTCCTATCAATCATACACATCGCACTACGTAATTTTTCCCTGAAAATACTTAATATCTTCCTGACAATTATCTCATTAATTATTTCATACTTACGATCATGCGAGCTCTCTTATAATCAATTGTATGATGACTTTACAGCCAAGAGTCATTTGCTGGTTTGGAAATTTATAAAGTAGTCATAAAATTACTCTCGGCGCGCACTACAAAGTCTTTTATCTATTAAAAACTACCTCGCATAAAAATATTGAGCTTTAATAATCATTGTAGCGAAGAAAATATTTTTTTTAGAATTTTTGCTCAAAATTCTTGTTAAATGTAACAATAATTTATAGAATTTATTTATTATTCATCAAATGTAATCGATCATTGATACCGGACTTTCTATTTCGATTGAAGACTATTATATCATATTAATTCATATTATATTCTCTGTACATGTGCACGCGCGCGCGTGTATATATATATTTTACAATTTATATTGCAATTTCATTCTTTTTCCGGTCTTATACTAATAATTTACTTTTTCATTGTTCAAATTATTCATCAATGTCGGCAACGTATTTTGTACATAGTTTAATAAAATTTTGATAAGACTGTAAAACGTTTTCTTCTGTTATCTGAAAGGCGATTAAATCTTTTGATTAATTACTTGAATTTTTTTATTTGTATGATGAAGTTTATTATGAAATTTCATTTACAAAATGAAGCTTTGGCGATTAAATGAGTGCAACGTGAAATCTCCGTGTAATCATTACGCTAAACTAGTATCCATAAAATGACAGTCTGATTTCTGAGAAACAATACATGTTTAAGAAATTACGTAGACCTACTATTCCCATAAACAAAGTCGTATTCAAAAGAAATTTGATTATGCTAAACGGAGATACTTAAAATCTTCATCAATATTCAATAAAATCAATATTTTATGCACCTGGTAATTTTTTAATTAACTAACGATATTTTAATGATATGATCCTTCTGTGACGTTGTTGATGATAAAAGCAACTCAACACTGACAGAATTTACGCAAGGATTAGTACTGCGCCAAATCGAAAAAAAAAGAAGCGCTACACGCTATTTATTTGCAAGGGCCTTCGATAATTGAGCAACGAACGACGTTGTAAAAAATGAAATCAACGAAATCAGAAAAGAAAAGTGAAAAAGCGTTGTATGACGACGCGAAAGTAAAAACTGTATGTAATTGAAAAAATTCACGAGTCCATCGAGAATCCTTATTATTTTTTATTTTTTTTTTTTTTTTTTTTTTTTTATATCGGCATTTCTATAGAAGAGAAAGACATGGTGGCGGGGGGGGGGCAAGATTAGATAGATTGTGTCAATTTTATAAAGTAGTTGTCCTTGTCGCTTACACTTTTATTGGTACAAAAAAAATTATCGTATGAAAAGTTGATGAAAAAAATAGCGCACTCACATTTTATCCACTTTTTTTTTCGTTTATTTTCATATCTATTCTTTGTGAAAATTCTGTCGAGTTTATAAAACATTTTAATTAAATAAGGATTTACATCTCAAGCTACGTTATTTTGCAAACAACAAATTCCCAACAATTTCGATATTTCGATTCGATTGTAAAAGAATTTTATGCTTAAGACATGCATATATTTGATCAATTTTCCATTGAATTTTGTGCAAATAGATGATAAAGCTTTAGGAACTTGCAGAGTGTATATTTTGAAATGAATATCTCTGTCATCTAATATTTGGAGGTATGAAATTGTAGTATTAAATTTTTGTAACTAAATTCGCATAAAATTATCATTGGAACATGCTATTGAAATTATAAATTCTATATCCATTGCTATATCCATTGCCAATTTCAGCTCCAACGTTGTTTATTATAATACGATATTGTTAATGAATTGAAATTTTCTAAAAACAATTAATTATGCACCTTTAAAAATAGTTCTGAGGAGAAAAAAATTATTCCCTGGCTTAAGTTATAAAAAATGTCATATATGAAGACAAGAGACTCGGTTGTCACACCGGCTGAATATAACAATATTTTTTTTCTTTTTCTTTGCACACTCGTGTTAAGTTTATTATATAAAATCAAATATCTACGTTATTTTTATTTCAATTATGAAACTTTTTGTCAAAATGCGCAGTAAAATGTGTAGTAAAATGTGTAGTAAAATGTAGTGAATTTATTACTTGCTTAGATGTTCATAAATTATTTCAAAATTTAAAATATTTCTTATAACGGCAATTTTAGATATAAATAAAGATATTTTTCATGTTGAAATTTCCAACAAAAAAAAAAAAAAAAAGAAAGAAAATTTATATTACAGCTTAAGAGTACTTGTGAATGCAGAAATCTGTTTTCTTAGAATGAAGTTGTAGAACTTTATGTCTATCGTATTTATTTGCCAATTATAGTCCACCATACTTGCTCCGCTCTTCTTCACCTCTCTCTCTCTCCTGTCACATATATTTTTTGCTTCGGTTTTTTCATCTCCCATGGGATAATATAACGAATCCTTGAAATTTTGCAGGAGGCTTAATTGTAGATGAACTTTGTACGGTATTATATCAATTTATCTTTTCCATAATAAACTCCAGCCAGTCATTTAAAATTCGAGACCAACTATACTCGATAATAAAATTAAGACTACAATTATTAAAATTTATTTGAAATTTAATTAGAATTATTTAACACATTTATATCCGTGCTTGTGCACGCTTATTTACTTATTGTGAAAAAATTTTACTTTGATACAAATAATAAAGTATACGTCATAAGCAATAGAGAAATATTAAACGAATTTTTACCGGCTTATTATTATTTCTAATTTTTATTAATAAGTTATTTTAATTATTTCTTTAATTTATGTGTGAGTTTCATATTCGTTCTATAAATAACTTAAGCAGCCGTATTTATCTATATATTCACTCAATGAATTATAATAATATTAATCTAAAACTGAACAATAAACTTCTTCTTCTTTTTTCTTTTTGTTAAATAAACAAGTTATTTGCCGTTACTTCAGATTTATCGATATTCGTAATTTGCATATAAAATTGGTAATTTTACTAGTAAATTTCTTCAATTGTACATAAGGATGCTAAAGTAATGAAAATTATATAAAATTTTATTAACGAGTATTTAGTAAAAAAAAATCAGGAAATAGTGAAAAATTAATAAGAATGCAATAGAAGCCAAGAATTATATTTGCTAAGAGTTATAAAAAAAAAAAAAATAATAATAATCGTTAATTTGTTTTACGTTGCATGGGCTAGCGCGCACTGAAAAATTCAATCCGCTAAACATTATTCGCCAAAGTAATTAAAAATTCAGCGAAGAAGTTTAATATTGAGTTAAATTAAAAGTTGAAGTAACAAGCCGATGACAGCGTCATCTGGCTGATGAATTGAATCGATGTATTAATGGTATCGGGTTTCCTCTGAACTTCGTTAACGTGTGTGACGAGCGTCTTCCAGGATCGAAGTTGTCGCGTGACTCGAATATCGACTTTTGGATTAATTAGATTCTCGGAAATAAAAATCTTACACTGTTAGGGTACCCCTATCTATTGAAAATTGTAGCTCATTGAAGAGGAAAGGAATTAATTACATCTTACGTTTTCCAATTCGTTATGGTTTAATTAAAATTTCGGCGTTTGCTTGAATTATCAGAAGGGGTAGACTAAGTTGAATCAACTAGAATAAGTTTTCATCGGACAAAATGAACGTTGATGAATTGCACGAATGATTTTCAATTTAATGTATTAATTTATAATTCGAAATGTCATTACATTTTGGTTAATTTATATAGCACTCATTACTTTCTAATGCTTTCACGAGACGACAATTTCGATATCATTTACTAATATCATGAAATAATAAATCCAATTATATTAAGTCTGCATATATCGATCACTCTCCCACATATACGCGCGCGCACCGCATGCACATTACGCAATATTATAAAAATCATAACTAAATGATTAGTTGACAGTTTTATATGAAAAAAAAGTCATGACAATGGGAAAGTACGAGTTATAAATATAGTAGCTTGCTATTAATTAAAAATATTTAAAAATTTTAGAGTAATTATGAAACTTCTATACAATCGGTATAATTATACTAAAGTTTAATTAATCCAACATTAACAACATTAATCTTGATAGTAAAATGTCGTTGTTCCATTACTGTATTAAAAAAGAAAATTTAATAAATTTAGCTATTATTTTAAAAAATTACAATATTTCTTAGTTAGGCAGTATGTAAAGAGTTACGCAATATGTTTTAAAAATTACAATATTTAAATAGTAAAGAAATAAACGCGAATGAGCGTGAGAAGTAAGGGATAAAGGACATTTGTAATCTATTGGATGCTGACTTTGTTATTGAAAACTTCATTCGATATTTTATTTTTAGCAACATTATAATTAGCTCTACTGACTAAGGGCAATAATGTTGCATAGTACATCAGGTATAATCAACAAAAGTTATTTTGATTGATTACAGCACGAATTATCTATTGCACCTGATTTTCAACACTTGATTTCACTGTATTTAACTCTCAGGTAAAATCCCCTCAACAATATCTATCAACAACGGAAAACTTTTCTCTCGACAACTAATCGCCGCACACTCGTTTATCGTGGCTAATCGGATACTATTAATCTCTCTAATTTAACAAAATAATTTAACTAAAGCGCGCGAAAATTACAAAGTGTCAAAAGCCATCGAATCATTAATTATCCCCTGTTCTTTGCCTCTCTTTTTCTCGACATCGCAAGATTGTGAATTCCCTTTATCCTTTCTTTTTACAAATCTCACCCTAATATCCCTTATAGGCTTTTCTTATATCGCCGTATGACGAGAGTCCGTGGCATATAATGGAACGAGCTTATCGCCGTAAACAAGTAGCTTTTATATAAAATCGTTTCTTCCGCAATCTTAAAACTGCATAGTTTCGCACTTCTCTCTCGCTCCCTCAAAACAAGCACGACGCAAGGCCGCTGTTACACATGATAATTTCATCATCGCCTTACAAAACTTGCCCACTCTCTCCCACATCCCAACCCATACAATACCTCCCGTGCCATCCCGTCCCGCCCAACCTCCCCCATCCATTCGTACGTATAAGCCACGTAATAACGTACGTAAACGTTTTTCGGTACTTCAAAGAAGGCAAAGTAAATCCTGGCGCAGGAAGGAATTGCCACCAGCGAACAAGATTAATACTCGACGCCCTTGCCTTCATCCTTTTATTCTCGTTCGTCTTCATATCCTCTAAGGTGGATGCTCTCGTGCCACGAGTGTGTAACCCACTTTCCAAGCTCGTTTACCCTCTACTAGCTACGGAAGTGAACTACTTATCCAGGAAAATTATCAGGTGCTCCCCGTATCGACTCAACATTACCAAGTACGAAGATACTCGTAAGATTTCAGTCGATTCGACGACAGTAGGTGCGATGAAGCTCACCGACAAATTTCCACAATCACGGTTTAATCATTTTCAATTCAACATTCCGACGGACAGGAAGTAATTGTATTTACTTTCAGGGAGACTTTCTTAAAATAGGTTACAAAATTCCAGAGTGCTCGTTGAGAGAAAAGCATGCGCGGCTTAATAATAACTATATCCACGTAACAAAATTTTAGCAATGTCCTTCATTTCATTTTATTGCAATTCTGATAATAAACATTAAAATCTATTAAATTTACGTTTAAAAAGTTGTAAGATTCAGATTAATTAATGTTTTATGAAATACTTCCAAAAAATTAAGTATAACGACTAATGAAATAGTTATTTCAATAAAATTTTATTATTAATTTTTCTTTTTTTTTTTTTTTTTTTGCTTTTGTTTTTTGTTTTATTTTTTGTTTTATTTATTAATTTAAAACGCGCACGTCATACAAGGACAAATAGGAAAATTAATGACGATGGTATAAAGCATTGGAGAATTAAAAAAATTCTCTCAATTGGGTATCTTAATGATTAATCAAAAAGGAGAACAACGTGTTTGGAAAATTAAGCTTTCTTATGATTATTAAAAATTCCTTGATAAGTAATTAACGCTAAATTGTAAGCACTTCGATTAAGAGGCAGGAGCGATGCTTGTCACGTCTCTTAGCAAAATTGCAGCACTAAAGGCATTGACGAAAGCAGGAGTAAAATTCTTTCGCGCTACTTTGAAGTCGACAAAAGCGAAAAAAGCGAAAAAAGCGTAAAAACGACGAGGCAAGCAAGCAAGCAAGCAAGCAAGCAAGACTTCGGCAAGTTTGAAGATAAGTCGATTATCCGTGCCAAAAGTAGGTAAGAGATACAGACATGAAAATTCAACGTCACTTACTCTACTGCAAACCACCTTTCTCTCTCTATTTTTCTCAAGAGGGCGACCTTTCTTAGCTGCTCATAGTTTCACTCGTCGATAATACTTTACCTCATTTTCTTGCCCAAATCGACACTTTTTGTCATCGGCATTCTCCATCTCTCCTGCCTTTTATTGGCACGATTTAATTATCAAATTTACTTTTTCTTTCCTTTGATTTCATACATTCCATTCTTTCGTCCATTATTTTCACTATTACCCCTGGAATATTAATTTTATGTTAATTTTTTAATGCCACGCACAATAGAACAAAGCAATAAAATCATTTTACAACGTATATTTGTAGGGGGATAACTTTTGTCATTTAATATTTCCTCTGAATCTCCTAGCCAATAATATTAAATAAAATAAGCATATGAAAATTAACACACCCCATTGATTATTGTTTAATAAAAGTTTATACTTTTATTACACATTAATTTTTCATTATAACGCTTTGTCGCTGATGTTATTGTGCAACAAATGGTTATAATAGAATTTAAAATTTATATTGTTATTATTTTTATTGTTTTTTCTTTTTTTATTGTTTTTTTTTTTTTTTTTTTTCGACCAATACTGAAAATATGCCAATTCTGTATAATATATGCAAATAGAAACTGTTGACTTTTTAAAATACCTACACATAAATGCAGAAATAATAGACGACACTTATCCATATACTTAATAGCTGTAATTAGTTAACACATAACTCATTACAAATCGATATTATGTGCATACATTATTTTTATTTTTAATTATTTCCTACAACCTACTGCGATAGATCATCGAAACTCTTATATATTATTAAAAACAATTATATTTTAAAGTATCATTTATTAACACTGTAATTTGTTTAATTTATATAGTGTCACATAATCAATTTAGCTAATTAGTGAATGTAATCCACATATATAAATAATAAATCTATCTGACTCTTCATATATATGATTGGATAAATTTTTTTCATACATTTCTATTGTTTTCAATTTCGACTGAAGCCATAATACATGTTTTCACGTATTCTATTGTAAGATTAAAAATCACAATAGATTTATTAAAAAATACATATAACTTATTGATTTAATGAGCTAGTCCTCTCAGAAACAGCATCCATCAAAATAATTCGATAAAGATTTTATAAATCCTCGTGTTAAACACGATTCCCTCTGCATTTTTTCAATGTTCTTCTTCACTGTAATACGTTTTAGATTCCACGTCATTTTCCAATTTTTCTTTTCCTTATTCTACGACATTATCAAATTATTTTCCCATAAGAGAACTCGGGCCTATTATCCTCGGTACAATTTAATCGGGCGACAATAACAAGAACGCATTCGCGCTTAATCTAAAATTGCGTTTTCTCTCAAATTAGTTGAATACACACGCGCGC
>NW_011948431.1:3503583-3537999 GCF_000503995.2 Ceratosolen solmsi marchali | reverse complement strand
TCACTCACTAACTCACTCACTCACTCACTCACTCACTCACTCATTTTACGCTGTTTCGAGAAGACCACGCAGTGTTATTAGGGCTCGACAGTGTGTATATAACGTGTGCTACGTCGTGGCAAACTTTTCGATGCGTGAAATTCGCACGCGAAACAGGCGTTCAACTCGCGACAGTGATTAACGCGAGGTAAATCGCTACACACTCCAATAATTTACTTCTGCTCCTGCTCCTTCTCTATCTCACTTTTTGCTTTACTAGTAGTATCTTTCGTCGTGTCTTAGTTAACTTCGATTGAATAAACAAACTATTATTTCAGTCGTTTTAAGATCAATAAACAATCTACTTATATTATTTTTCTTTATTTTCAGTTTTCGAATTATATATGAAATGAGCATATATTCTTGTAATAATTATAATTGGCTTTGGAGATTAGCCTAATTCAAATATTATAAAGCTTTTTCACGATAAGCTTTGCATTTCAAAGCTGAGTATTATTTGTCTTTTTTTTTTTTTT
The DNA here is from genome assembly GCF_000503995.2 of Ceratosolen solmsi marchali. NCBI lineage: Eukaryota > Metazoa > Arthropoda > Insecta > Hymenoptera > Agaonidae > Ceratosolen > Ceratosolen solmsi. Next base: position 3,537,484 of record NW_011948431.1, on the reverse strand, counting down.
TTTTTTTTTTTACTAAAAAGTATATCATGTGTAAATTATTACAGAATTATAATACCAAAAGTAACTCTTGTGTTCATCAATTGTAAAGCCTTAATTGACTAAAAAAACAAAATTTTATATAGATATTAGAAATAAAGGCAACTAAATTATTAATATAAGTATAATTATATCAAATTTTACATGAGTTTGAATTAATGAAATCGTCCGTGTAAATATTAATACAAAATAAAGAACTTTTATTATATTTCAATTATTAATCACAATTTATACACAGAAAAATTTAGAAATATATTAATTTACAATTCATTATACAAACATAAAAATAATATAAATTAATCTGTTTCCTTAATGCTAAACATATGCGTTAATATAAAAAAAAAAGGCAGAATAGTAGTTTTACATGCATATATATGTATAAAAGTATTAAAAGTAATAATTTAATTATCACATTGTATTTTAATATATAAAGAAATCTCGTTCTAACCTTTTCTAATTATTCATTGTTTCGCGACCAATGAGTATTTTATCATTATATAATGCTTTTATATAACTTTGTATTCAGAAAAATATCCTTCCGTTATGGAAAAAAAATAACTTTGCATAAAATAATAAAAGCTTTAGAATATAATCGCTTTTATAAGTCAAGTATAACTTTTCTCAAAGAATAACAATCTTTTAATGGAACTTCGATGTTTTGATTGACGTTTTTGTAAAACTTGAATAATACAATAACAATCACATTTCTCAAAATATATATTACAAAATTAAATATGTACACAAAATTCTTTTTCATAAGTACTATATCGCGTAATATATGCGTGTTTTCATATATTAATGTTCAATAAATTTGCATAATCAGATGTATATTTTTTTGCATACGATTACAATATTAATGAATGAAGAAAACAAATAATAGTAAAATTTTTCATTCTTTAATGTAAAGTTATGTAAAGTTCTTTACTCATAACCAATCATAACCGAAATAATTTATTCTTAATAATTAATTTCTGTATTGAATTTATCTTAATATTGTATTAATATTCTATACTAAATATTATTGTATTTTTATTGAAGTATTCGATTGGCAGTCTCAATTTTTTATTCTCATCAAGCATTAGGTGATAAATTTTCATTTGTAAATATCAAATTAGATAATTTTTTTTTTTTTTTTTTACAATCCCATCAATATAAATTTTCGTGTGTCAAAGAACCTTATAAAAGCTCTAAAAAATATCTAAATTAATTCATAAAAATCTGGAATACTTTCTTGAGTTATAACATGTCATTATATGAATGCGTAATTTAAGATTTATCGAAGTTTAATTTAAAGTTACATATCATGATGATTAATAAAAAATATGAGCAATTATTGACAGGAATGGATTAACTATCGTTTGATAATTTTATAATGGAGATATTTGCTCCTCATCCTTTAGTTAAAAAATGTAAGAATATATTGTAAATATAATATGAAATGATTATGATAGACTATTTTAACAAAACACATTCTCAAAAATTAAAAAGGAAATTTAAAATTATACAGTCATTATTTAATCATTGTAATGCGTATGATTTATTTCCTTATGTTCCTTTTGTGCAATATTTGATCATAAAATTAATATGTATAGTCAGTAATTGTGAACAATAATATTAGATTATATAAACATTCTTAATCGTTAAAGATAATTTTTTAAGATAAAAGAATGTGTTAATTATTTATTTATATAAACATGATAGTTCAGATATATAATTAACTGTTGCTTCTGTAGAATTAAATTTATTATATTATATAGATGAGAAACAGCATGCAGTTGGATTGAAATGAATGAATACGAAAGAAATGCATTGACAGAGCGTGCGAGCGTACGCACACACACACGCGCGCGCGCGCGTATAAATATATAGATATAGAGATAAATAGATATATAGATACATATAGAGATCGATTGGTAGATATATCGATAGATATATAGTCAAAGAGATGGTGGGAGAAATAAGAGAGCGGGAGAAAGAAAGTGAGAGGATGTGAGAGAGAAACACTAAAAGTAATTGGGTACTTTTGTTCCAACGGATTAGTAGCCCGTCAAATTGGCCTCACCTGCAATATCTTTCAACCTACCATTTTTCCTTAAATCAATTAAATTCCTTGAATCAATTTACTCTCAAAGTCTTTTTAATTATTGTATATTAGATGTCATTTGTATACAAAAATTAAAAACGATCTGCCGATCTAATATTACTGGTAGTACTTATTTTATGTACGTAATTCCGTGCTATTCACTCATGTTAACTTACCAGTTTGAATTAAGCAGTTGCATCTTGATTAAATGAATTGGCGAAATTGTTTAGATTTATACAACCATTAGTTTAAGAACAATGAAACGGTTAAATTCAAATTTTTTAATGTTATAATGAATTCACTCCGTTATTGAGAGTATTTATAAATTAATATATTTATAATAAATATATATATATATTTAGCATCAGTAGAGGGTAATTAAATTCAAATTATATCATATTATAATTAATTACATTATACTAAATTAAAATAAATCTTTATATTAAAAAACATTACACCCATAAATGAGAAAAATCGTTCGTAATGTCTCTATTTCTATAACCTTTATTATTTTGAAATTCAAGCCTGAGACTTTTGGCAATAAATACATAAGCCCAGTGAAGTCAATAAACTTTCTTCTCAATCGTTGGTACATAAAGTCCAATAGTTAAAAACCCATTATTTAGGATTATATTACATATACTAGTATTACATGCTTTAGTTGTCCAAACGGACAACCAACTCGTATAATGGCTACTATTACTTCAAAATCATAAAATCCAAAGCATCAAATTTATATTAACGTTTTAATAAGTTTCGATCGCGAAGTTATCATTTAATCATACGAAAGTTTTTTCCTTATATAGCATATGCACATAAGTTGAAGATAATTTTCAATTTTGGTATTAAAGCATCGAACTTATCCTCCTTTATAAACAATTCAGCAAATGAGAACATAATCTTTTCATGCTCTCAAAATTATTTAAAAACATTGAAGGTACGTTAATAAATGGTAAGCTATATTTCCCAAGATGAAGTTCATTATCGAAGGTGTATATCCGATATATGCTTGGAGAAAATTCTATAAAAATGTGTTCGTTTAATCTAGAAATATCAGGACATAAGATTGAAATTAATTCCAATGGGCATAGAAAATTTGTTAATTAATCAATATAGTAGACAACGTAATATTACAAATTAATTGATTATACCTTCATAAAATTATACAATATAAGAGGATAAAGAATTTTAAATTCTTGATAAACATCTACACTCACAATGGCATATATACCTATCTATACATTGTAGTTGAATCGGCGACATTTATCTGAGTAAAATGTGACTTACTTAGACATACTGATTACGATTATATTCAATATACATTTGTATAAGTAATGCGCGTAAGCATTCACGATGTGTTATTGGAGATTTTGAATGTAAACGTATCGTCATATAGTCAATAGCGGTCAAATGGAAATATATATATATATATATATATATATATATATATATATATATATATAATAATAATAATTTATCTCATTTATCGAATAGCTAAAATATCATGTATTTATCATGTATTTAATGTACAAGAATTCAAACAATAAATTTGTGGCGACAATGCAAAAGTATTCGAACATAACGTATATAAAGAATATAACTTCTTTTTTCTTTCTTTTTGTTGTTCGTCTATTTAACTGCAATTAAGTTCAATTTATAACGTACCAACTGGAATAATTAATCTGTTTTATTTATTTTACAGGAAATCCTCGTTAAAAATAAATATGATATTCATATTAATTATTTTTTTTTATCTCACACTCTTTATCCTACAAATATAAGGTAATCCCTCCCTAATTGTGTTCGATAAATTTTTAATTAAAATTCAGCATTAATATTTGTTATTATATGTAATTAATATTAATTGTAATAATAAGAGGGTAGTATAGTACTTACCAAACTATAAATGGATCCTCATCCGTGTAGGCAAATATCCCCGAAGAGGCATTGTCCAATTTTTTATACTGAAAATCCCAATTAAAATATGACTATCTATGCTGACTTTCTATAATGCTAAGTGCATTCGATAAACTCGTTTTAGAATTATGCACTTTGAATATAACGACCGAGACCTTAGACTTTTTCGTGGCTCTATGAATTGTGAATGGAAATCTATCTAATAATTATTGGCTTCGCGAGCAAATGCATCACCTTCCTCGGAGTAGCGAGTGCCGCGAGCAGCATCATGACGAAGTTTCAACTTATACGCGCAAGTCCCCATATAATAGTTGTAGTGTTCGATAGTCTCGCCGCGTGTACACTTGAATATCATTAACCCTCGGAGCGAGCTGCGCATAGTTATGCATACAGGCGTGCAGCAACTAAAGCTGAACTCTTGCTTATCCGCTTTTGCGATCGACGTCACACTAACTTCCCGCCCGCCTACACAGCCAGCCAACCCCGTACTCACAAAACGCTTTGCTAATCGTCGATCAACTACGGCTATTATTCGAAGATCGGGGCTGCAGTGGCCGGCCTACGGGCGCACTCTGCCTGCACCGTAAATTCGCGTTAATGCGCCCACCCACCCACCTGCCCACACACCCACACACGCAGAGAACGAGGTGTTAGGGCGATGACGGAGCCGTGACAAGGGCCGTGGCTTAGTCTTGGTCCCGGGGATTCGGCTCGAATGGCCTTTTATAAATAAGCTCTTATATTATCATCTTCGTGATGATAATATGATCCTGATTGGTCTACTGTACTACATATCACGCACCCGTCCTATTCATAAGGCAGATGTGTACTTTTCATTATTAATATTATAAATATGAAAAATGATGCTCCTACGAATGACTGCTTACGAATACTAGATGCACTATAATTTTCATTATTTTCTTGTTTTTTTTTCTTTTTAACGCAGTATCGACATATTGTCAATATGTCTGCTTTATTTTATTAAAGAATAGTTGCACATTATAAAGCTCTCACGGGACAGGAGCGACGGTGGCGGTGGCGGTGGCGGTGGCGGTGGTGGTAGTGGAGGTACTGGTGGGGGGGGGGGTGATATAAATCCAAGTTAAAAAATTTTTATGCAATAAAATTTTAATATTAACAATTGACACGTATTTATGTACAACATCGAAGCTAACAATCACATTTTTCTTCGTTACTAACGATACTAATTTTTCAAATTTATTTCTTTATACTTTTTTATCGAACGACGTCTGATGAAAAGAAATATATGTTCGATCTCTTTCACTATTTCTTACCGTCACTGTTACTACTTTTATAATATATATATCAATAATTTTCAGTTTTTATTCTCAGTTTCCATTACTCTTCAAGACTAGTTTAGTCCAAGGGAAGTCTGAAACTTTGAAATTGTCTTTACGACTGTATGATTTTTATTTTAAGAAACTTATTACAATACATTGAATACAACGTTAAATCAAGCTTTTTATGGCAAAGAATTTATTTTAAACAAATTTTTAACGGAACAACTTTGGACAGTTTTTCATTTAATAACACGAGCTAACATAGAAATGAAAATATGAAAATATACAAAATTTATAAACATCCTGTAAATATTACTTTGAAACTAAATAATGAATATTTTGAAATAATATAGTTCGCCATTAAAAAATTTTAATATTTCAAAATTCATATTTTTCACCATATAAGTTATATCTAATAATTATGTTCAAATATGTGCTGGGGAGGAGGTTTATTTCAAATTACAATTAGTGTTTATAACTCAACTTTCAAACAAACATTAAATTATAAAATAATCTTCATAAAATTATATATTACATATTTATTAGAAACCTTCACAAAAATAAAGTAACATATAATATGTCATTTAATGGGTAGTAAAAATTAAAAAAAATTTTAAAAATTGAAACACTTACATTTAAAAGTTAATATCGAATCAATATTATATATATTCAGACTATAATTTTTCTATCGTAAGATATAAAATAAAGTTATGAAAAATTTATATTGATAATACTCTCGTATAACATAGTTAACGAAATAGTATAAAATATTATTTATATTTGCTTATTAAATTAAATACTTTTTTTTTTAATAAGTTTTTATAAACTAACATTTTTATGAATTGTTTCCAACCAATTTATTATTTAATGTTCATATAAATATATTCATTATGATAATTTGATCATGTGTTATGAAGAAAATGAATGGTATTGACATTTATACATAAAAAAAAATTAAATTAAATCAATTCATGAATTTTACATACATTAATGTAATACTGTTTACGTTTAACTTTTAAGTATGAGTTTAATAAGCCTTAATGACTTATAATAATAAATTATGTAGTAATATTCGTAATATGTATACACATATAATATAGAGACAAGGAAGAAAAATCTTAAGCTAAGCTACTAAGCATACTTTGAACAATTTCAATTACTCAAATTGAAATCCATTTACTTGTACTTAATTTAAACTTCGTGAAAATTAATTATCTACGATGAATAACTCAATAAAATATAAATTCACTATTCAGTAAACATTTGTTTCATTAAAATTTATATAAAAGTGTTCGTTAAAGGATTATAAATATATAAAAGAAGAAAAAGTTGTTCTTTTCAAAATCTTTATAAATATAAATGATAACTTTGTAGAATATGAAAGTGCTGATAATAATAATACGTAATTTATTAATATATGATTCAATAAGTCATTTTTTCTTTCTATCTATAAAATTATTATTAGTTTGAAAAGTTCTAAAAAAAATTTTTAACCATTATAGTCATTTCATAAAATAGATTGAATTGTTAAGGAGAATTATTTTTCAGTTTTATTAGTCAATTAAAATAAGAACTTTTAAATCACTTTAAAAAAATTTTGTTTCAATTTCCTCGTAGTTCTGAAGTTATGGATCATTATTAGATCTACGATCATAAAAATTCCGGTAAAATTATGTATTACACTTGAAAATTTTATGTTTAATAGTATATTTTACTTTATTACACGATTTTAAAAGCTATGTTTTATTTTACATTTAGATTTGACTTTTTCTTATGATATATGTTTTTAATTAAAATAAGTAAAATATTCCATAACAAAAAGACAATAAATCAAAGTTAGCTGCAGTATGTATACATATAATGTTAACAACAACAATAACAATAAGAAAAAAGAAAAGAAGTTGTATAATAAAATAATAACGTGCATATAGCGTCTGAAGCATAGATAATAAACTATTATTTATTACAGTAGTAAACAATATTTAAGCTTAAGAATCTTTATTGGGTTTACTTAATTGCTTCTCCAATATTAAATTTGTACTTTTTGCATTCATGTGTGCATGTAATTTGAGAATGTTGATTAATAAAATAATGCAGAAGATCATTAAAACTGGAGAAAATTTAAGTTGGACAATATTCTGTTTGAATTCAATGTACACATAGAAGTATTTACACATTATATGCAATAACAAATAATGAAATGCGCAATTAAATATTGAATTATATTATGAATTGCTTGCTTAATAATTTTGAATTACATTAATAATTTATTCAAATAAATAAAAATTTTACCTCCATAATATTTTCGGATTTTACATTTAAAATTATATGTGCTTACTTTACTTTAAATAACTAAATATTTATTCTAATTTACAACGCCAATTACTCAGTCGATAAAAAAAAAAAAAAAAAAAAAAAAAAAAATTAAAATTCTATTTGAATTAAAAAACGTCTTATCTTATTAAATATAGTGAGATTTTACTTTTATTATCGAGCTTTTATATTTACGTGTTCGTTTCGCAGAATTTAAGACAAAATGATTCAATATGATTTTTGTAGCAGTTGAAGTATCAATAGTCTCATTGTAGCTAAATAAAGGCTTATTTATGTCATGTAAGCATGAAAATGATAAAAAGTATATTCGTCATTATAAATACTAAGCTGTTATTTCTCGCACTAAGCGTCGTTATTGTAATATCGAGTGTCTCAATTTCAATGAAGTTTCCCTTTATTACCTTAACTCAGTTTTATCTCAGACATAATAAAATGTCGAAGAACAAGAATAACTTGAGAAACTCATCAGGCACAGACTTCTCAAAAAGTCCTCCAACTTTCGACTTCAGTTTATAAAAATAATACACTCAATGAATTTTAAACATTACTTACGAATAAAATATCTATTATTAATCTATTACAAATAGATCTATTTTCGTTTAATGCTTAATCTAAATAAATTCACAAATAATTTTAAAAGTCTTTTATGCTGCTATGCAAATTATGTAAGCGTTAATTTTTCATGATTATACATCAACAAATGAAATGATAATATTCGTCTCTAGTTGTAACATAACAGCAATGTAGTTTATAATAATTTTTACTGCGTTTACATGTACAGTTGGTAAACAGTTGGTAAATAGTGACATGAAACTCTTCAGCATTTAGTTATTTATGCCCATGTAACAATGTTAATCGATAAAAGTAAGGTTGATTCACATGATGGATAGATGCGCTGATGGCTTTGTGGATTAAACTTGAAGTACGTATATTTCAATGAAGTTTCTCATTTACGTATTAATTTTTAGATTGAAGCGTAGCCCTTTTTTCATAGATTTGCATTTATATTTAGTATATTTCTTGTAAAGAAAATTAACGTCTAATATATATATATATATATATATTTTTTTTTTCTTCATTTTCTGATGGATTTCTCAGGAAAGATATGACAATTATATTAATTTACTTATATCGGTAATGGTCATACGAAATGTGCTATTGCTGACGAGTGAAATTGTCAGAGACAAACAAATTATAATTCCATTCCTAAATGTGTATTCCTATTGTATAAATTTATATTCTGTGATAAATAAACATGCTTTGTTGTATGATAAATTTTAATATGTAATTAGTATTTTTTACTTGAGTTTCTTTCTCACAATGAATGGAATGAAATTTAATGAAATTTTTGTTTAATCCCAACTCATATTAAATTGTATTTAATTAAAAATTTATACATAACTATACGGATAACGCTAAAATGCATCTATGAATTATATATTATATCATAAATACCCTTAGGAAGAAGGTAAAGAAGCCAAAAAAAAAAATATATATATATATATATATATATATATATATATATATATATAGTTCCTACTCGTTAATATATAGAGCAAATTATTTAACTGAAGCTGTGTGCGCGCGTGCAAGCTTTTGCGAGTGACAGATGGTTTGCAATAGAGATAGGAAAGTAGTAGAAGTATAACTTCATTATTCTTACTAATGTGAACTTGTTCATGAATTTGGAAAATTAATGTTAGTTATTTATGACATAAGAAACAATGTATCATTGGTTATAATATATATGTGACAAAATTTTTAGTAAACAATAAACAATTAATAAAATTTTACAATCACGCTGTTATAACTATATATTACAATGATTATGATGAAAGTCGTACCAAGGAGGAATAAATAACATTTTAAAATATCATATCTTATTAATCATAGCATTTATAATTATTGCGTTTCGTTTTTTAAATATTAAATTTACTTATGAAATGGCATTGGCGTGTATCAGCATTAGTAACCGATACAATATTTACATACGAATAAATCTACGAATACGTAGAACATACGAATATACGAATAAATACAATTTTGTTGATAATTTTTTTTTTTTTTTTTTGTTTTTTTTTTTTTTTGTTTTTGCTTCATTTTGTTTCGTTCCATTAATTAACTTCTTAATATGTGCAACATACAAAATTTCATTTTATTCAATTCATATTTTGAAATACGAATTAATATGTTTTGAGAGTTACTTATTGTGAATTAAGAATCCCATGAATTCAAATTTAGCTTTCAATCTATTTATTCACATACCGTAAGATTATACTAATTTGGAAATATTTTCAAATGCGCTTTATAACTTGTTTGCTCGTTCGTATTCCGTCGTTCCCCACAAAATATACCATTAAATTCTTATAGAATTGCAAATATTGCAATGAATTTTTAAATGTAATTGCTTGATTTGTTTATAATGTAAGAGTTTGCGTCAAGGCACACGTACCGACTATAACCATTCGATCATAATACTTCATTTTCCAAGCTCCAGATGGTTAACGAGGCAATTCTCAAATAAATCCAAACATCTCAATGTAGCCAAATGATCATGAAATGGCTTTTATTAAAAATGTAATAATTAGTCACAGAGCGAAGCAGCTAATATTACATTATAATAATAGCACTAAATAGCAATAAGAGATAGCTGCATGTAAATTAGATTATAATGGAAAGAAATTTTATTGTCAGGGAAAATTCGCAATGAATAACTGCTTCATTTAAAATGCATTCGCTCTTGATGCACGCTCGTGAAAACTTTTTCAGTCTCGTATAACGTACTAGTTGCTCGGGGCGAAAAGCGCAGCATAAACTAAAGCTTTTACTTTTCCTATTTTTCTCTCGATAATTCGCTCATCTATAGACCGATGCGATAAATCTCGCGAGTTTAAGTATCCGGAATATTCGCGTTTCCAGGGAATACGAAGGAAAAAGGCCGCGGAGCTCATTCTCTTCAGCGTATATCGTAATTTCCGCGTGATTTATCAAGTGACTATCATCATGCTCGCGTGCCCACTTGCAGTTTGCTTCTGCCGATGCTAGACTATCAGAGTCCGCAGACGCGCCGTTTCTTTCACGCGAACGTAACTATCCGACTTATTTATTCGCGCTCCCTTAACGGAGACACGTTGCGTTCAACGTACATGAGGTCGCCGATATAATTTCGACGGATTTTCATTGATCCTTTGGGTGGTAAGGGGTAGGTGGGGTGCGCAATAAACAAACAAAAAACGCTTTTTCATTGAGGCGCCGAGACATTCGATTAGGTGCCGTGGAATCGAGGCGCTTTTTTTTTCTCTTTGCATATATTGTAGATATTGGTGATATTGAGTGGAAGGGAATAAAAAAATGATGAAAAGGTATCGAGGATACAAGTGCTAGGCCAGATTGATTGCAATCTAATATATAATATTGCCGCGTATTTTATTTTATTATTATTTTTTTATTTTATATGGAATTATAAGAAACGCAGGACTTTTCATAGCTATTTCATTTTGCAATCAATTGTCAATTTCATTATTTAATGTCGTCGGCAACAGCTAATGAAAAGACTAAATGTATTTCACGTAATTTTTAATCATTATTAAATGAGTTTATGAAAATTTTCATAGAGCACTTTTGTATATAAAGCTATATTTGCCTTTATTAGAAAATTTCTATTTAATAGATGAATATTTTATTTATTTTTAAACGTTATTGGTATTAAACGATAGCTGATATTTCAGAATATTTGTTTATTAGCAATGTAACTAATTTAACATATTTAACATTATATATTTATAATACAAATGAACGAGATCTGTTTCTTATTAGAATGTAATCTTTTCAAAACGAATCAACAATCCTTCATGTTTTATTATTTTGTTGCTGAATTTTCAAATTATGAAAATATATGTCGACGGCATCAAATGGGCATGAGTGAGTAATATGTGAAAAGAAAAACTAAATTGATATAATTTATTTAATTTTCAAGAGATCATTAATAATTTTCAAGATAACTTCAAGAGATCAGAGTAATATCAAAACATATCTCAGAGCTCTTTCGGAAATTCTATCTCTCTCTCTATCTCTCTCTCTCTCTCTCTCTCTCTCTCTCTCTCACACACACACTCTCTCTCCTCTCATATGCATATATACTTATGCAACGGTATCTTATCCAAATATACTAATTTGTAATTTTAGTGTATTTCGATATTCCTGGAGAACATTTACCTAAAATAAGCATCAAATTTCGTCCTGTCGGTTTTATCTAAACATTTAAATGCAAAGGTTAAATTTACTTTGAAAAATCATTAATAGTAATTAAAAATTCGGTAACGCACGTAATTGTACGATTTCATGTATGCATGGCGCACACATAACGCAATGTTCGCGAAACTGTATTACTAATGAGTATTCGGCTCAGCGTTATTTACGTCATTGTATATAACATTAATCTATACCGTAACGTAAAACACACCAGCCCCGGCACTTTTACTACACGATGACGTTGAATCACACAAATACATATATGTACTCATGGCCATTACGACTTACCGCTCATTATGGGAGCACAATGAGCCGGTGAATGATCATCGCGGGTACGTTGTCTCTAGCGAGGGTTATAAAACGGATTCTGCACGCGTATCACTGCGATTAGAAGCACCCATCAAGAGATTGGGCACGCACTATGGTAAATGAGGACGCATCACTTTCATATGAAGCTGTTACCGCTACTAGTACTAGCATATCATTAATGGTGTACAATCGTGGCAAGGTCATCAATTCCCGTAACATAATCCCAACAGCCCGTTTAAACATAAAATTTTCAGATAAAGAAATCTATTTTGAAGGTACAAGTGATTTCACGCGAATATATCGCGAAATGCATTTGTCCGAACAAAATTGTAAATTGCATCACTTTTTATGAATACAATGCATTATACTAACGTAATCACGTGTATGTGCTTGCATGCGCATTAATAAAGCAGCCCAGCTGAATAGAGGCAGTGGGCTTGAGGTTTCGAGCACGCATCGCCTGTATTTGTGCAAAAATATTTACTACTTTGCGCGTACTGTAAAGGGAAATCATGCACCGCCTGGAATTATTTATCGCGTAACGATACGGAGCCATAAAATTAATAATTACTTAAGAATGAAATTTTGAAAAAATAACAAAACAACGATTAAACATTTTATGCCACTCGCTTTACAACGGTCGTTTATTATGTGATTTAATCGATTCACGACATCTGAATAATTCAAGTATGAGTATTACAGAAAATCAGTTAAGAATACTTGAATATCCTTCCGTCGATTCGATGAAGAAGAAGAAGAAGAAGAAGAAGAAGAAGAAGAAGAAGAAACATTTATATATATATACGAAATAAATATATATTAGAATTGGAAGTAATTGGAATAATATAAATTATTAAAGAAAGTTCGCACGAGGAATTCAAAATGGAACCACAACGATTTTAGATATTGTTCGTGCAACTTGAGATGATATTTCGAAGATTACTAATTTAAAATTATAATGAAGTATTTAAAATTAGATTGCGAAATCCTTTAAATAGTCCCATTCATTCGGCTATTAAATTTGGTCAATGAATTACAAATCCATTATCAATGTGATCTCAAACGTTTTATTCCCACGATTATTATATTCAATGTGATGAATTTACTTCGATACTCACGACTAATCTCTCTAATTAATCTCAAGGCATAGGAAATGAGACGTAGATATTTTTTTATACATATACGTGTTCCCATCTTATACGCATTGGACACACAAGATGTAAATAAAGTTTTAAATTGAATATTTTTCATACTGTATGTAAACCTGGTACAAGTACTTCGGCAATCATAATGATTTCATCCGCTTGTAAAAACCTTTGCGAAAACCTCTGTCTCACTACCAAGAACTTACCATTAACTAGGAATTTTGCTTAATAGATAGTAGAGAAGTATTTTCGAACTTCGATGAGCTACTATGAGCGCAACTAATACACATATAAGCTCGAAATAGCGGCGCCTAAATTTAATTTGCAGAATTGAACGAAGATTATAATAATAATTAATGATAAAATACTTTGTTGAATAAGAAGAAAGTAATTAAAAAAATCTTCTAATATACAAGCAATAGATAGACATTTATTTTTCAAATTTTTTGAAATTAATATGGATACTTTTTATAAATTATATAGAATTTGAAAAATGCGTTTAATGCATTTTCTCCCATTATTCGAAAGAGATATAAATTGTTTATAAATTAACGTGCTGACGTGGGATGCTATTTCAAAATAATGTTGGTCAGATAATGTATTCCGTACTAATACATTATTGAACAGAGAGCAATTTTAATAAAATATTAAATTGAACGAAATAGCAGGAGGAAGTAATAAATAAAATATCTCTTGTGCTCTTCTCTTGGGCTAATTTATTTAATTTTTTTTCCAATGATGCTTCCTCTATCATTTCGTAAATTGTATTACATAAAATACTCTCGTTTATATATATATATATATATATATATAGATTTTTAGAAAATTCAATATCTACTTTTTAAAATAATAGATATTAAAGGGATTAGCAACTATCGGATAAATATATTTTATTATACGAACGTTTTAATTTCCAACCAATTACAAATTTAATGTGAGCGTTAAATTATAATATGTATTGGCGAAATTAGTTAGCATATAATCAGAACCTAATTTTCAGAGATTAAGTTACTGTTATGCAAATGAAGTTAAATAAATTTATTCGTCGTGAAGAGAAATAGGACACTGTATATATTTGTATTTGTTTCCAAGTTGTAAGTTAATTTGGTTGCAAGTGCGAAAAAATTTAATTCCTATAAATTTATTCAACTGAGAATAAATACAACCAGTAAGATGCTAGTTATCGGCTAAGTGTTGTAATAAAATGAAATTTATCTCTTGCTTTTAATGTAAGCCTATGTATGCTTCAATTAATTGCCTTGTATTTAAAGACAATTTATTTAAACTTTTTCAATTATATGTGAAATAGCATTACGGAAATTCGTTTCAAGTATGATTTTATGGGTATTGAAGAAGATGTTAGGCTATTAAGTGTTTTAAATTTGAACAAATATGATGGTGGCAGGAGGGAGCAGAAAAAAATTATCAATTATATTAAAAAAATAAATAAATAAATAAATCATAGCTGCCATAGAAGAAAGATTTTTTCAACGATTATGATTTTATGTGCCCTATAAATATATTTATAATAAAATAATGATTATACGAATGAAATGAAGATATTCATCGTAAATAATTTAAGTTCTTATGTATATATATATATATATATATATATATATATATATATATATATATATAAATTAATTCAAAGTGTGCAAAATAGACAGTATGAATATTATAAAATAAGAGGTGGTTGGCGAGAGTCTGATGTTCGAAGTAATTTAAAGAGACTTGACTTGTATTGAAAACTCAGGTTTATTATTTAGTTTATATGTTGATAACTAGTAGTGCGAGTGTATTGGCCATATTATCTTAATATTATCTCATCATAATTAGTTCTCGTTATAATTAGTTAGATCGTGTTATTCTGTTTACCAATACATGTATATTGACGATCTTCATCAAATACTTATATACAGCTGGAGGAGTCAATATGTGCATATAGATAGATGGGTGGATACGAGTTTGTATCATACATGTTATATAGGAACTGGATGTTGAATTATCTTAGCCTAATGAAATGACAGCAGCGCACTGATTGTGTTGTTCCATTTTACTATTATGTACGATCACAAGTTTCTATAGGCTCGTAAATTTGAATTAACTGACAGATCGACTTATAAATTTTATAATTATACTTAATTTAGTAAAACAATTAACCTCGACATAATGGGGAATAAAATATATGCTTAATACAATGTGAAAAGAAAAAGTTAATTTATTAATATTAAACGAAAATTATATGCATTGATATGGAAAAATATCGTAAGTATTAATACGTATTATTGAATTTTATAATTAATTGTTGAATCAATTTTTAAGTTATATTAATAATGCATATTAAAAATGAGGAACGAATCATAATGTTCTACTTCTATATCATTATTTTTTATCGACGAATAAAGATAGAACCAAGTAATTATTAATTGATTCGTCTAGATGTAATAAATAATTAACAAAAGGCTTATATATGTTTAAAAAAAAATTTTTAAACCTATCAGTTAGAATAGCACGTATTAACTCACTCACAAATTAATTTAAATTCGAAAAATATTGTGTACCATAAAATAGAGAAATTTTATTTATAAAATATTTAAAGTAGGATTTTGCTTATCAATGTTTTTCAAATTTGTGTGTTTGATTAACGCACATTAAAAAAATAGAATTTAACACAAATAAGATAACTGATAAAATATACATCGTATTTTTAAAACACTAATAAAATTTATATTTGTATATTTGTATATATATATATATATAATTTATTGATTTTATTCTTCAAGAGTTTATATTAACGAAAAGAAAATGATACGATTTCGTGACTAGATTCTCAATGAGAATGAATGATATTATATTAGATTATATCATATTATATTATTTATACTGATAAATAATTATGTTAAATTTTGTTTACTGTGATGCCTATGCTTGCAAAAAAGTCATTGAATGTTCAGATAAGCTAATAATGATAATTCAATTTGTAGCTTAAACGGCATTGATATTATTATTATTAAGATTAATTTATTGGAGAAAAAAACAAGGAATCAAGATTGTCATTTATATTTTTTAATTATCAATAGTTCGTTATTTTATTTCTAGTAGCTAATTATTATTAATTGAAAATATAACTGTAAATAAAATATTTATGTAGGTAATAACGTAATACTTACGCAGGAAATAACATGATAAAATTAAATAGGATGTGTATGATGAAATAATTAATATACATAAAATTATATTCTTTAAATTACTTAGTGTTTTTGCAAAAATGTATTCTCGCACGAAATGAATGAAGTAATTTGTTTTTTATTTTGTTTTCGTTACAAACGTAAGCTATAAGTTTATAAGAATTGCATTGACAATGCATACGGCTGTAAACTAATTGCCAAAATCTATTATATTTGATAATCCATAAAAGCCAGTGAATTTTTTAGATAAATATAAACAATATACGAACGATATGAGTTTCATTAAAGAAAAAAATTATTTATTTGAGCAACTATAAATAAGATCGATGGATCCATTTCAGTTGCGTCGGTATTATTCGAACTAAAAACATAATTAAAGCCTTTGGAAAATTATTAAAATCTCGTTAATATGCAATGCAAAGATATGAAAGGGCGAGGGAGAAGTGAATAAGAAGTGAAAGACGTGGAAATGGCTTAATTAAAATAACTCGAAGGAATCGCGCTGGCATAAAATAGCCGAAGCGAACAATCCAGGATCCGCGCGTAGTTAACTAAATTAATTTTCCAAGGCTCATTGAAAGCTCGCTCGTCAGACGGCAAGAGCTGCTCTCTGCAAGCTCGCAAGACACGGTCCATGCAAATGCTCCCGGTCTCGAGCTCTCATTAAGATTAACGCCTGCTTTACTTTAACCAACTCCACCCCGCCCCACCCCACACCACCCCACACCATCCCACACCACACCATACCACACAAGCCCCATCCCGTCCCGAGCCTCGTCCCGCGACCCATTGGCACTCGTGCGCCTGCATGTGCACACACGTGCATTGGCCGTCGCATCCGTGACATGGAATTAATTACCGAAAGCCAAGATCACTCACATCACTCCTGTGTCTGTGTGTTGCAGCCTGATCCATCGAGAGACGAGGCCGGAACCGGCGATACGCTGCTCGACGCTTCGGGGAGCGACGAGGCTCCCGAAGGCCCCGGACCACCGGAGCGAGGCCAGGCTCAGGATAGACCCGAAGGTCCTCGTCTTCGTCGAGACCCTCTATTCGAGACTGGGTCGCGAGATCGCCGAGCTCCTCGTCTATAATCGCATAAAGTAAGTATTCGGGAGGGCTGAATTATTCATTCGGACCCACTGATGGGCGCCCATTACTTTATCGAGGATCGTACACGAACAGCCGAGCTTACCATGCGATTACGCCTTCAATTCAGTTTTCGAGAAGAATGTTTCTTATTAGGTACGTGCTGCTGAATTAAGGAGAGCCAGGACACTTGGTAGAATATATTTTGGATGTAGTATAGCGCTGACCATGCCCACTTGCCACTGAAAAGAGAATTTTAAATCGCTTGTTTATACTACGCTCCTTCGACCTAAAAAAGTTGTATAGATTTATCTTATCATAACTCTAATACTGTCAACTCTTTTATTTCTTTGTTTCTTTCGTTTTCATTAATTTTTTTTTTTTTTTTTACCTTATCGTATTTTGTAAACTAGATCTCATCACACATGCGCGCAAATTTTAATTATGTCGTGAAGTCTGTCTATATGCGCGCGCGCGCGTGTGTGAGTGCATAACGTTTAAGTTTATTTGGAAAATATAGCTTTTGTATTTTTATTTTATTTTACAGATGTCCAACAGTGATATATTATATAAAAGAGTTCGTAAAGTTACTTACAGACTGTGCATTGTATTTATTGAAAATATTCAAAGACATACATAGTTATTCATACTTATTATAAATTTAATGTTTTATGTAATACAATTTTTTTTTTTTTTTTTTTTTTTTTTTTTTTTTTTTTTTTTTTTTTTTTTTTAATGTAAATAATATTTGATCGACGTTATGTTTTCGAGTAATACACATTACATCAAATTTCAATAGTTTATCAAATTTTTCAAATAAATATAATTCATATTTTCATATTGTTTCTATGAAATTTGCTCTAAATTAACTACTCTAATCATCAATAAAACTGATGCATAATTAATTAGTAGTCAATTAACAAGTAATTAGCTAATTACTTACAAAATCAATTTTAATCTATAGTTTAAACAATTAAAAAAATTAATAATATTTAAATTATTTATGATTAATGCCCATATATATCTTAAGTATATATTTTTTTTACTGTATTCGCGCGTTAAAACATATAGAATTTGTTAAATTTTCTTAGTTATATCTTAGCAATTTGCTTAGTTAAAAATATTTCTTTTTTTTTTAATATCTTATATTTATTATTCATTATACAAATAAAATGAATATATATATATGAGAACTTTTGTAATCATTTCAGTTGAATAATACCAATAGTACATTAAGCTCATTACAAGAGAAATCAACTGTTGTTTAGTAAAAATGCAAAATAGAACGTAAAATAGAATTACAAAAACTTTATGATTTGTCATGCAAAATTATACACATTTACTTAAAAAAAGAAAAGCTTGACCTCATTTTATTCTTTTTAAACTTAAATATTTTCAGTCCTTATAGTTTGTAATTTTGTAAATACCATTATTCTTTATACCAATAGTATTATTAATTTTTAATTTATACTCTTCACTTAAAGTATTTTATTGATTTAACAATTATTTTTATATTAAATGCTAATCAATACACTATACACTAAATTATATGAAATATGTGAAATATTTTCTTTTGAGCTTGTAAAGCATAATAATATTTTTTTTATACAGTTCAAACTTAATAGAATTTGCATGTAGAAAGTAATTCGTTTTTCTGTCAGATCTAATATAAAAATTGGAAATAAATCTTATTTGTGGGAAAATTTATTAACATTTTATAGCTTTTATTATATTTATTATTGCAAATGAATAATGAATTTTCGATGGATTTTACCTTTTAGATTTAAAAGTCAGAATCAATTTTTTATTATCCTAACATAAGGAAAAATATCGGAATAACGCATCTCCGATCTTCTATAAAATAAAGAATAATTCTGAAAATGTTGACGTAATTAATTACAAATCCATTAATTTCAAAATTTTTCTCAGATTCTAAGCGAATCCATTTTTTCTCGTTAATTAATAAGGTGCGACGCTCTACTTATTTCCTGTAATTTAGATATTTGATTTGGAAATAGTTTCGGAATACCCGATGTAATGGAAAATGCAGAAATAGGAATGGAGAGAAAGCGTGGAGAGAGAAAAATGATAGGATATATGAGAGCTAGGAGAATATAGAAAGGGAACAATGGAAAAATATTGGATATTTTTCCTTACCTTTATTTGATGGCTCATGCATTTTAAACATAACATTTGTTTTCCTTCTATCTAGACCTGTTTTTACAACATTAAAATGAGGTTTTCAAAGTTTGTTTTGAAGTATTCTGTATGGGAAATCATCAAGACTATATTAGTAAATTATCAGTTTGTCGACATTTATACAAATTATGCCTAAAAAATTTAAATAAATTTCAATTTATATGCCACTGAAAAATAAGTAAATTGTTATAATTGTACATTAATTTTATAAAGAATTTATAAAAGACGGATAGTCGTAATTACATATGTAATTAATTAATGCAATATGATCCTTATCGAAATTGTCAATAATTTTACAAACTTGCTGTACAAATTTTATGCTCCATTTAGATAGATTAAACTTGGTAGCATAATTGGAATTAATAATTAATTAATTGCATAGGTTGAATAAGTATGAACAAAACTATCACACAGCAAAAAAAAAAAAAAAAAAAATGTAACAATTAACTTATCCTATTACAGCATGCAAGCATGAAAGGATTCGTATTTTGATTTATCCAGCTATCGTTGCAAAAGTGCACGGATAGATTCAGTCTCCACTTTATTCGCTTACACTATTTTCTCCCAGTAGCCATTTTTTGCATCAACTCCCTCGTTCCTCATTCTATCTTTTTCTTATAGCCCTCATGCGTGCAACTTGTTTATTCCGCGCAATGGTCCCTTAGCTTACAGTATATAGGGAAACTTTGTTTGCAGTGCGATCGAAGCACTAATTACGATTAGCCGAGCGTGACTTGTGTAAGCAATACGACTAGTAGCGCGAGTGAGATGCTACTTCACTATTACAGGAGAGAAAAAAAATTGAGCTTTTGATTACCATTTTGAAATAGTTTCATAATTATTTTAGTAAGTTTTCATAGAATTCCATAGAAATTCAAAATAAAAAGCATTATACATTGATTGCTTATTCATTTTATAAATCTCCCCCTCTCTCTCTCTCTCTCTCTCTCTCTCTCTCTCACTCTTATTAGCTCATTCAGTTTTATTTTTTCAGCAAGTAGAATCTCGAGAACGAATAAAAGAGACAGAGCCCGCAAAATAGAGTTTTATCTTGTTAAAAAAAAAAAAAAAAAAAAAGATTATTGACAAAAAAGAATAATTGACAATCAAGTTAGTGTAAAGTATACTAATTTAATGCTCTTATGCAAATGATACACAGTAACAATTATTGTAAATTACCCAGATTCGGAACGTTTCTTTTATTCACATTGCAAGCTGCGAAAAGTTAGTTGAGCCGATGCGTACACAATGCATTGTACATTTTTCGAGTTATCGTAATGATTCACGTGTATCAATCGATTTTTAAAAAGATTTTTCAATCTGGACTTCCCTAAAATCTCTTTAAATTTTAAAATATTTAAATTCTAATACTGCCACAAGCACATTATTTTTTTTCTCCTTTTTCATCCTTCAAATATAAGTGTATGAATTTCATTCGTTGGACACTTATAAAAAAATTATATCGATTCGCATTTATAGTTATTCGCATTTATATTACTAAGGAACGCTTGCGAATCGCTTGCAATTATATTTGTAGACATAAATGTCTTTACATACCTGAGAAAATGGAATATTGGTTTAATGAATTTAAAAATAATAATATCGACATATTTATCCTTATACTTTTTAAATAAATTTCGAAGTAATGATACTCGTATAATGCAATATTTGCATACCAATGAGTGAGTAATCATAAGAAATGAATTTCGAGTGATAACATTTAAGGATTTTGTCGTCTGCTTGCTTCTTCGGCTAATATTGCCAACCACGTGTACTATATAATTTTAACTCTTTATTAATTAAAGATAATGACAAATATTTTGACAAATATTAAGTAAATAAAATTCATGCATTGCACCTGATTTTTATCAACTGACAGACACTTAAAAATAACACTATAAGTAATAATAATAAAAATAAATGTTCGACCATGCCATTAATATTTATAAAATCCAGCTGGTCTCTAAAGCAAATCTCTGATACGTTTAACAATCGATCTCGCGAACTTTCTAGCAAGTACTGCAGATCCATCTACGATAGCCAAGGATAAATTGAAATAGACGATATATAGTGTAGAAACACGCATACGCGCACCGAGAAAGTTTGCCTAACCCTGCGCATAGGCTCGGCGCCTCTACACGGCAAAGCTCGTAATCCAATAAAAAGGGAAAAAGGATAAGGGCGCGTTGCGCAATTTTACAGTGACTTCTTGGTAATTCTTCAACGGAATACGAGCAATCCGATCCGTCGCTTTATATTGCCCGTAAATCTAAGCTAACCGGCATCAGCGGCAACGGCGCCACGCACACTTATATATCCCCTTATCTCGTTAAGTTTTTTATTTTTTATTTCCCTCCATTACTACTTAGCTTCACGTTCTTCTTTCGCTTTTTTTTTCATCTTTTCTTGCTCATTGTCTATACTACCAATCGACCCTCTCATCAACTCCTTCATTTCCTCCTTCTTTATCACCGACATCTAAAACTACTCACGCGCATTCTTAGTTAAGGTAACAACTGACTTTCTTCACTTCCTTTTGCATACAACGACACACGTTACCTCGATCGATCATTTCTCGCATTATATTTTTTATCGAATCATTATATCGAAACATTCATGAAATTATTATTATAATAAAATCATAATTCTTTGTTCGTAACAACATGATCAGTTGTTATTATTATTAGTTCCTCTAGCCTAAATTCTGTGTAAGTAATTGTCACAAGAAAAATTTGAGCCGCTACTTCAGTATGTATGGTATTAGGGAACAAAAATAATTTATAATTCAATATTGTGATATTTGATGTTATGTTATGAGCTTTAAAAAAGCATTCGTTTCTTTTACATCAGTATTATGCAATATTTTCATTCGTTTTTAAATTCTCGTTTTTTCTTTAATTTTGTAATCGACTCGTCTTTTCACATTATAATAGACTCTTGCGAATTTATGTAAATTGTAAATAAATATATCAATATTATTTATAAAAGCAGACAGTAAACAGCTTTGTAAAATTTGATAAACTTTTCTACCAATAATCAATTTCAAAGTGGCCTTTAAAATATTTATTTGAAAATCCATCGAAACTGCAAAAAGTGTAAAACGAGTAGAATTAATCTATGATGGACGTAATATATTAAACGAAGTCAATTATAAAAATTCAATTTTTTGAAGTTCTCTCTTCAAATAAATAATATTTGAATTAGCTATGAAATTTGCTTTTGAATGTTTCAACATAACAAAAAAATTAAATAATTCCTTTTTATTTAATGCTCAAAGTATAAAACAGAACTTTCAGACCATTGTTATTTGCCGCTGAAAATTGATTATTTATAATTTGTTTATCTAATATATATATATATATATAAACAAACAAACAAATATATATATATATATATATATATATATTTGTTTGTTTGTTTATATCAATATTTTAATAATGATCTATATTTGTTATTAGAAGGTAAAATTAGAGGAAACATTTATCTTCAAAATAATTTGTTGATTCATATAATTTCCTTCATAATTCAGCAGTTCGCATAAGAAAGTCAGTGATTTTGCATTGTAGTATTTATTTTTAACATTATTTTTATATGAATGTGTGATCTATTATCGGTCGTGGAACGATAGGATGTTACTATTAATAATTTAGATAATTTAATCAAACTCCTAAAGATTAATGCGAACAATTTTATGTATTCTATATAAATTATTTCCAACCGTATGAATGAATTCATCTATGTACATAAGAAAATAGTATAAAAAATATCAGAAAAACAATTTATCAATTTATCGATTAGATTTTTTATACTCTCTTTTAGGCATACGGTGGTACAGTAGATTTTATATGTGTTATATGACATTGTAATACCTAAATATCTAGAAAATTACCTATTTGTAATATTGATGAAAACGAAATTTTGTATGGATTTCATGTGTACGGTGAGAAATGTAATTAAAATTAAGTTAAGTTCAATGTCGTGTTTACTATTAATGATAATCTGATCCAAGGATTTAAAAATTTATTACATTTAGGATTTCTAATAACATGTAAGATTAAAATATTTTTATTTACGTTTGCCATTATTTCAAATTATTATTTTAACATACTATTTCGCTGCATCATATGATAAATGGAAAGCAAAGTATTAAAGAAATTAAATTATTCGATTCCCGTAATTTGCAAATTTCTTAAATATAAATTTAAAATATTTAAGCTAATAGGCTTTAAAAGCCTCCAACGTAATTCCCATTACCGATAAAATCATGATTAATAATTGATATCGTACGAACTCGCGCCCCAAATCCTAAATTAAGGACAAAGTGCCGAAGATTGTATAAAAATTTGCGCACGAAGTCAACGCGTTTAACTGATTTTTAAATAAAAAAAAGACAAATGGAAAAATAATTTTCTCGGTATCCTCCATTCCTCCTCCCTCTTTCATCCTGCCCCCGGTCACAGTTCCTTCACAAAAGCTACCGGCACTTAGTTATACGAGTCCCGAGCCGAGCGAGAATATAAACGTCGTAATTCGTAGTGGAGTTAAACGAAGCGCCACGTTCCTCGCGCGGATGCCGGGGCGCAGCGATGCGTGTTTTCGTGTAACTTTTGTCTCTCCCTTCCACCCTCGTACTTACAAGCACGCGCACGCCCACACACATTCTCGTACATACATTATCACTCTTTCTTTCTCAGTCTCTGACTACCTGTCTCTTCCTGTACCTCACTCCCGACTCGACTCAACTTCCCCTGTGCCCCCCCCCCCACCTCACCACACCTCACCCCACCCCACCCCACCTCCACCCATTACGCACACACACCCTTACACCCATCCACCCACCCAGCTCCCGATGCAAAGCTACGCGACGTTAACTTTGGAAAGGAGTCATCGTTGTGTATACTGGTTCACGAAGACGTCGCTACCGTTGCAACGGTAAAGAGAGCATTAACCATCCACTGGGAAGAGGATACGGAGATTATGGAGTCGCCCTACCGAACATGTACGGCACAAAAGATTCGAATGGCAGGAGATTTAGAGGGTTAGAGGGAACATTCTTGAGCGCGGCAGTCGTCGTGCAACGAAGGAGGCAGTACCCGAGACGGTGTACAAGGTGCTCTCTGCAATTCCGCCGACGGAACCTTCGCCCCGTCGAATAATTCATGAGGGATGCGTGTGAAGGACTCGGGAATACGATGTATGAGGGGGGCTTTTTCAAGTTGCACGACTCTAAGATGAATTGCAACCTGGTTTTTTATATATATATATATATATATATCTAATTCCCTATTCTCAATGTGTCGTGAAAAAAATCATTTAATCCTGCTCTGCTCGAGATCAATCTATAAATTTGCCCGCTAAAGTCTGCGTGCTTTTAAATGCAGCTTTTAATCAACTTATCTGAGAAAAATTTAATTCACGAGACAAAACCCCCGACGTGTAAGATACTTTTCGATAAATTTGTAAATTTTTTTTTTTTTTTTTTTTTTTTTTTTTTTTTTTTGCTAAGCTACCATCTTTTTCTAAATTTCTCCAGGGATAATCAATTATCAATTCACTTGTTTGCAAATGTACGCTCTCACACTACTTGGATTGTCATTTTTTAAACAATCAATAACTTTTATTTGCTTCATATTATCCTGCTCATCGACTATGGCTTTCCAAAACTGAAGAAAAAAAAATAATAAAATACAAGAAATTAGATTTTTTGCTTCCCCCTCCTACCAAACTGACTGAAATAATTAATTTCATACGTCTATATAATGCTTTTAATTTGTAATCAAGTTTCTTTTCTTCATTCTGCCACACAATTCATGATTTCATTAACATTTAAATTAAAGCTTATTAACATCTGTAGCTGAATTTTTTAACAAATCATACTAAAGAATTATTATTTTGTCAAATATATATATATATATATATATATATATAAATGTGATTGCTAAAGTCTGGGTGTGAATGAAAATAAAATATGTGTAGGGTAGAAAATAAAGTATAATTTAATAAAACACGTAAATATAGGCATATTTATTTTAATTATTATTGTATTATATAAGTAGCAATATGTAGGCCGATAGCAGATCTTTTTTTATCCGCCGTTATATTTAACGGTGAATTTTCTATTCCTCCATCTTACAAACTAACAATTATCTTAGTAGAAGAATGTTCTTCTCTTCCGTTTCATCAACCACAAAGTCAAATTAGAATAATTTATGTCTTAATGCAACATTCGCATCTATGAGCAATTTATATTAAATCTCTTATCGCTTCTAGTCATAATTTAATATATTAGTCATGAAAAATGAAAATAACTGACAGAAATTCAATTCATAAACAATGCGCTGGATTTTCTTCAAATATTCTATTACACGAGTATATTTATGACTATTATCAATAGGTCAAATACCACCACCAAAACTAGTAGCAAAAAAAAGTAGCAATATTCCAAGCTCCATGTAAATTACATTATTGTCACATAAAAGGGGTGGGGATGGGAGGGGGGAGAGAGAGGCAAAAATTGCACGCCTCGTTTCGCTTTGAAATCGTCGGGTATCGCGCAGCTTTTTCTACTGCTTAAAAACTCCTTGACGTCGAAAAATAGCGAAATAATCCTCACGTTCTATATACACAAAAGAGATTACCTGCGCTTACAAGAACAAAGTTCTTTATAACTTGGCATAATGCGATACTAAAATACTCTTGTTAACTTGAGCTAACCGATCAAATAATAATGATATTATAATGCGTCGTCGTGCGAGATGAGAATAGCCGAGAGCTTAACCTCCCCCTCATCGAGAATCCCGATTGTCTAGATCAGGGAGCTTTTAGGGCGAGCGGCACGCGAGCCAAACCTGCATGTTGCACGTTAAGGGACAAACGAGCTGTGAAAGATGACATTGCTATATGATGACTCTTTGTTATAAGCTCAGCAGAACTCCAACACTATTTCTTAATAACACCATATTAATATACATAGCTGCTAATTCTATATGTTTCGATACTTCTTACTTTTAGAATTCTCCCCTTGCGTACTTCCAATCTCATATTTCTATCAACTTTTTGCTTTTTACCAACGTCTTACGTGTTACGCTTAATCGCATTTCTATTACTTTTAACAGATATAAGAGGGTTTCATAATAAGCTTTTACTACATACACATTTAAATGTTATAAAAGATTATGATAAATGGCACGGACTTTAACTTGTATTTTGCTTAACCATTCTGAACCACATAATCCGTTTTATTTCATCATTTTTAACTTTTATCAATACAAAGTGTTGACACTGTCATAAATTTAATATGTAAAGGTGCGAGAAAAAATTTTTTTTTTAACCACAACAACTACTTATGCAAAATTCACGAATCAATCAAAAGGAAAAACATATGTAAAAGAATGTAAGAGAAATTAGCTTTGATGTTTCATTTCTTGGAATAGCAGAATTTAAAGTTCACCTCCGAAATTATTAAATTTTCATACGTACAGTTCTAAATTATTGACGAAAATATGTAAATTAACTATGAAGTAAAATTTTATACAACGCATGTTCTTTGATTGTGAATCATAAATATTTAATTACGTCGGTATAAAAAAGCCAAATCGCTTTTAGAAATTTCAAAGTACACATGTTCGAAAGTGCATGTCATATTGAACAAAATTCGTGCATTTGCGTCGATTTACTTTCGTTCATCGTCATACATTCCTTGTGAATTATTATTATCCAATGGCACTGTTAATAAAAGGATTTTTCAATAATTTCATCTCAAGTATAGCAAAATTATTCACGAATTTTGAAGAAAAGAAGGAAGCAAACAATACATATATCTCCAATACACTTGGAGTATATTTAAATTACAAATGATATTGCAACAATTGTGCAATCGCTATATTCCATGTTACATGCTCCCTCGTAACTTTTCTCATTCTACAAAGACCACAATTAACTTCGTAGCTATTTAAATTAACTAATAATTTACACTGCGAACAAAAAATTGCAAAACATAAAACAAAAATGTTAAAGTAAATTACAAAATTTCACCATAATACATATTTATTTCAGCTTGGCCGTCGAGTAATGTTAGTTAGGAGTTTTTTTTTTCTAACTAGATTTATTCTAATAACGTAATTTAGAAAATTAAATGGATGTAAATATCAAGTTTTCAGGATTAGATAAAAAATAATATGAATTTTATAATTTATGAATTTTAATAATATATGAAAGAATAAGGAAACAATTTATAACTATATAACGACGATATAAGGATATATCAATGAATATAATGATAATAACTTTATTTATTTATCTCGGTAATTCAAGAATAATTATATTAGTCAATTAAAAACTCTTCGCGGACATTATAAGTTTACATTACAAAGTCTTTATGCATATATACTCGATTATTCTTTTAGATGCAATTATTGTTTCTTTTATGAAAAAGATTTATAAAAAGATGTAATTAGAGTTAGATTGAATATGTCGAAAGGGGGTAATGAAACCTGACGAATAAATATACTTTTATTCTGCCATTGTCTATATAGTTTTTACAGCTTTCATTTAATGTGTTTAGCCTTTGATAATATTTTCAATTTCAATATTAATATTTTACCAGCTCTCGGCATGAAGAATAACCAAGTTCTATAATTTGAAAACTTATGTATATTCAAGGAGTATTCGGTTAAACTCTACTTCTAGAAAAAATATAAAATTAAAATTCAATTAAAATTTGTATTTTTATCGGCGTATATACGTATACGCGTATAAATCATCTTGATAGCACATTTAGATAATAATCTTTCATTTAAAGAGATAGAGTATGAAAATAATTAAAATGGGGTAAGAGATAAAGAGAAATGTAGGAAGATAGACAAATATAAGCGTGGAGGGGCAAAATAAGACAAATGTTTAAGAATGAAGAGTAGAAGAGATGTAAAGTGGAGTAGTAAAAAGGTAAAAAATGAAATAGAGAAAAAGAATGTAAGTAGATTGAAAAATGTAATACGAAAGCTTATACATAAATACGTACGTGCCTACCACATATACCTACGTCTCTCTCTCACTCACACACACACACACACACACACACGCACGACGACGTATATTCACGCCCGTGCGTGCGTACGTGACAAGAGCTCTGTGCCTATATCAAATGTGAGTATTTACAGAAGTTTCGTCGATATGCTACGTTGAATAATTTTCAATTCTTCAGACTTCCACGTAACAAACACGTGTCTCCCATCCGCGCGTGGCTGTCCACTGTATAATTGAAATAATCTTTAATGGGATCGGATGCTAAGCGGCCAACAAAAAAGAGAGTCGGACATCGGAGCTTCTAAGCCTACACATGCGTTCATTGAAAGCGACACTCGTTTCACGTCCTCCGGCATACTTTCCCAATCGATAAGTGCTCCGGACGTAGTGAGCGGCGGTTTCACGCGACCGCGAAATACCGCTCGACGAGTTATACATACCACCACCGTGTGACGGGGGCTGTGTGTTGTGTTGTGTTGTGTTGTGTTGTGTTGTGTTGTGTGTGTGTGTGTGATATATATATATATAGAGAGAGAGAGAGAGAGAGAGAGAGAGAGAGAGAGAGAGAGAGAGAGAGAGAGAGAGAGAGAGAGAGAGAGAGAGAGAGAGAGAGAGAGAGAGAGAGAGAGAGAGAGAGAGAGAGAGAGTTGCGCCCGACCGAGCCCCCGACCCATCCACTACATTCCACCGGCGCTGCATAAATGCGCGTGTGCTTTCATTAAAGCAGTCACCTCGTTACGTGTTATGCGCGCGAAGGAGACGCATCCTGAATTGATCTTATTAAAAGCCGGCAAAATTCGCTCGTTATGGCTTTTGGCTTTGGAATTGAAATCAATTGTGCCGGGAGATGCTCGACTACGTGACCTCTCACAGCATTAAGAAGTTGGCTGCGTGGGAGTGAGGAGACATGAAATGGAAAATAAATGTAAGGAGTAGCGCACTCTTTGCTCTTTTCTTTTTTTGACACCAACATTTGATATTCCATTTTCCAGTGGTGCTTCCCAGTGGCTCTGTGGACGTACGCAATTTATTTTCCGAATCTCATAAGCATATTATTGCGAGATTGAATTTAGGCGAATTTTCGTTACATCGCATTTTATTAATCTTGATATTTCAACGTTAAGATGCCAGATGTACGCGTGCATAGTCGTTTATATGAATATTTTAATATTTAATTTGCTTATCAGCTCTCGATGATCTACATTCATTTACGTATCTATATAAGCAAGTACAGAGTGTACAGTCGATCAGTAATTTGTAATGGAATTTTCATGACAATCGCGTGTAAATAATAATTTGCTAATCTAAGGATAGCGAACGGTGCGCATCGTAAGTAAATTTAAATATTCCATTCGTGTTTTTAGATTACTCATATATTTTAGTAATTGAAATTCAATTTTTAACGTCTCGATACGGTGGATTGATTAAACGGCTTCGATGAATTTACATTGAAAAGTTATTTGCATTTAATAATATAAAATTCAAGACGGGATCTGTCACAACTTAATCAAACTTTTATTTACAGCCAGAGGCTAATTAATATTATAAGCAGAAAATACTTTATTGAATTATTATCCTGGAAATTTTAGTTGGAGCAGCTAATTAGCTATAAAAAATTTTAATTTATATTGCATGACGTTGTAGATTATAATTCGATGTACGATTATATTAAAACAACGGAAACAAAAATTCAGTCTGTTGAATGAAAATGCACATTTCGTTATAACTTACTTTAATTGTATTAATTGCATTATATATATATATATATATAACTATATATAACAAAGTTAACGAAGTACATTTAACAATAAACTTAAATGATAATTTAATGATTAAATAAATGAAAATCATTCGTAACGCAACGCATCTTCTTACGCGAAAATATATTTTACATAAGCGTGTAATTTACAAATTTTCCCGATTGATAATTATAATAATTAATTCGTAATATAAAGATTCATACGTCACATAATTACACGATTACATCGAAATTATGTAAATTATTTTACTTTTACACAACTCGGCAAATTGTTTAAATTCGAAATTCCACATTTTGCCGAAAGCGTGCTACAAGGACTGAATTTATTATGACAGCCTGCAATTTCAGTTTTAGTCAGTATTGTGGTTCAAGGATACGGAATATACGTTGCGGACAATACATTTTAACAAGTCATCTAAGCCAATGCGCCTATTAGCCTTTACTTATATCTATTTTTGCATAATAGAAACAATCTCAATTATACCAGAAAATATTGAAGATATTCAGCGTACAATTAATTTTCATCAATAGTATCGATTAATTCATTTTTTTTTTATGGCCATTAACATTAAAAAAAAAAAAAATAAATAAATAAATAAATAAATAAAACAAAACCTCAAATTTTTATTGAACTTTGTTGAGTTATCGACTTATCTTTTTATATACGTATCTTCTTATCAACCATATATTTTCATTGCATTATATACTCTAACGCTTTCCTCAAACACGGTACACAATTAAGTTTATCTTTTTCAAAATATTTTTCTATGCGCTTCTTTACTTTCCTACTTTCCTACTTTCACCACTATAATTTCCCATTCTATTCACTTTTTCCATCCGTAAGACCATCCGTCCGATGAATGAAAGAGCGCTCTGGCGATAAAAAACAGTTAAAAAGAAAAACAGAAGAATAAAATAACAGACATGGGAAAAGTCTCGAAAGCTGAGCCGCCGTCGCGTCGGAAGTACAGTGTATTTTGTGCGGAAGCATGAGCTACTTTGAAACTAAGGTCAAAGGTTGGATTACGAGAGCTTGTAAATAACATTTTTAATTACTTGAGGTGGCCGTGGGTGGGGTGGGGTGGGGTGGGGTGGGGTGGCGGTGGATGGGGGGGGGGGAGGGAGAGAATTAGAGTAACTAAATGTAAACTAAGTTTTGAAAATTCATGTTAGCTGATAAGAATTTCCAATGTTAATTAGGAATCTATGCGGAAAGCAAACTATGCGATATGATGAAACGAACCGTAATGCATAATTATTTAAAAATTCTGATTTTCGCTCAATTTATCGTATTGTTAAGCATTGGGAGATGTAAAATGACGAAGGCTCATTGAATTCCCTTATACCTTAAAATTACATAGATTTTATCACGGTTTTGGAATCAAATTTCTTCGATGGATTTTCCTTGCTTACGGACAAAATATTCATGCACGGCACTCGAACACTCTACATGCATTATAGTTACATTTTGCATCGACTAGTTTTTGGATTCGCACATAATTTTGCAAAGTATAATAACGCTCGACATATAACATATTAATTGAAAGGCCTCCGTTCTACCATAATTTTCACATAAATATCCAAACACCAGTTCATCGGAGCTGTATAAGAAGCCCTTTACACCCATAAAAGCAGACATTTTGCAAAAGCAACTCCCCATTCGCATAGATTTAATAAGAAGAAACCGGCCGATAAGAAGCGGCGATCCCCCAAACGCGAATGCTCACTTGACGCTCGAATGAATGATAAGCGATAAAGTGGCCGCCGCAGGCGGTTGTGCGGCCAAATCGCTAATCTTCGATGGCTGAACGATAAGAGAATTTACGCGAATCGATGAAATATATACATAGACTTGGCTGACATGCACTCAAGAATACGACGACGACGTCGGAAGGGGAAGAGTAAAAGTGAGGGGGAGATAATTTTAGCTCCAGCGCGACACAATCATTTCGAAACATTTAGATAAGAGGATGCGCACAGACCAACGTGATGTCGAGTCAACATCGAGCGTTTCTTCATTCCATCCTCGTCTTTTTATTTTCCATCGCCAAATAGCTCGCGCTCGTACGACAGGCGATGATGTTTTTTCTCCCCCCCCCCCCCCCCCCCCCCGCCCTCTCCGACCCTTCAATAACATTTGGCTAAGAGCATAATGTGCGCGAGACTCTCGAATCCCCGCAAAGGAGGAGCCGCTACCATGGCTCGCGACTCGAGCATCCTAACTCTTGTGGAGGAGAGTGCGGTGGCTTGCCTAAAGCATTGGGCTAACTGTAAGGACATGACCCGCAACCGCTCGAAACAGCAGCCTCGTTGTTAACCTCCTAGACAGTCTCTCTCATGCAACAATAGGAGGATTCCGCCTGCATCGACGTAGTAGCGAAGCGCGCTTGCCAATGTCGGCTCACCCCGACAAACCATCGGAAGTCTGTGTTTGATCCGAGACTGGCGACGCCATCCCGTCCCCCACCCCCTCTACCACTAACCATTACGACGACGACGACGACGACGACGACCACCACCACCACCACCATCCTACCACCCACCACTCACCCACTCGCTCACTCCCCGCACTCCAAATCGCTGAATATACGTGCATCAATAATTGGATAGGACAGTGGCGCTCGTAAATACATGACGAATGGTGATGTCGTGACAACGGCACCTTAAACGAGCGAAACAAACGGTCGAGGGAATTATAATCGGATCTGTAATTTCTTTCCGATCGTGCCTCGGCACGTGTTTATTAAACAGGTAATAATACTAGTGTTATCGACTGAACTTTATGCTCGCGGATGTGTGCCACTCGATGAATAAACTTTATTGCGTGCATTCGAGTTCTTAAAACGCTGACCTTCCAGTGATTTATTTTTACGAGTTGCTTGACAAATTGCCGGGACAACGAGGAGGACGATAATTACGCCGAGGGTGTTATTCAACGAACGCTAATAAAGTCACTTCGATTTGTAACTTGATTTTACGAGATTTCGGAAAAGAATTTCCAGTGGATTATAAAAACGAACCGAAAGCAGCACATATTTGAATGGGATATGGAGGAGCTATTGACGATTAATTATTGACAGGTACAATGTAAATGTCAATTACCTCGATGACTCAAGCATTATTGCCCAACTCGACATTGTATTTTAAAATAAAATAATATTTTTAATTTCCCCTCGCGCCTACGCTCAATACTGCCAATCTAAAGAAATGAATATATTCTCTCGACACAAGTATTTCCCTATTACAGAGACTTTCCCTACTACCAT
>NW_011948431.1:3340909-3503500 GCF_000503995.2 Ceratosolen solmsi marchali | reverse complement strand
ACAAAGCAACTAATAATAAATCCGGCACGATAACCAACCGAAAATTTTCATTTTCTAATGCCAAAGTCACGAAGTGGAGCTTACTTTGCCCACGGATGAAAATACTTTAAATGATAAAGCAGGAGTAGAGACATTGATGGTACGAGTAATAAAAGAGACATGCGAGTCTAAGAACTTTAGGATAAAAATGATAGGAACGTTGGAGCGATGGCGAGCGTAAGGATCAAAAGAAAAGACGGTGGCTCCGATTTTCCGTAAAGGTGGAATAAAGCTTGGACCGATGCCAGTGGGCTCAATAAGTGCACAGGTGGCTACGTTTATAGATGCACCCATGGAATAATGCTTGCAATCACTACCACCACACTCCTCCCCCCTCAAGCCCGCAAAGTTTACGAGGGATCGATACTTCACTCAGCCAAGTATGAGCCACTTCTCCGTATCTCTAACCATCTCTTTCTGGCAATCTAGGCTTTCTTACTATATTGCCAGCTCGGCAGCACATTTTCTTGTTTCCCAGGTGCCGGGGCACTGCGACAGTTAAATATTTATGACTCCATCTTTATGTTGCATAGAAAAAGCTAATTTGCCCTTGCGGATTCAGTTTTCAGAACTCCTTTTTAGCCTCCAATTTACATTTGCTGATCAGCTCCTCAATGCTCGAGAACGGATATTTTTAAATCAATCTTTAATTATGTAATATTTCAATTACGACGAAATCCGTCTCTCTTATATTGTCGAGCTTCTACCTCGAAATATCTAAAATGTTATATAATTTATTATTTATTTAGTAGCTCACAAAGACCGAAATTTACGATAAATATTTACGATATGATCATTCGTTTCGTCATTCTCCAATTACTTCCAATTGCTTTGAGGCAATTTACATTCAACGCGACTCGGCTCATATTTATTATAGAATAAATAAATCCAAGCGTACGGGCGTTTTAAACAAACATTTTTTTAAATCAAGAAAAAACATAACATACATGTACAAGATTCTTTCCTTAAAGTATAATAAAACATCGCGTTAATAAACTGTAAGTGTGCTACGTTAAATATTAATCTGTAGTTTTATAATACATTCAATAAACAATTAAATTACATATTCCATTTAAATTAGGCTTTTGAACAAAACTTGGTCTAATTAACGAATAATATAAGAAAAGAAAATAATTTTCATGCTACTTGATTCTAATTTTCTTGTGTGTGTGTGTGTGTTTTTTTTTTTTTTTTGCATTGCATTTTTTTTTTTTTTATATTGAATTATATTAATTTAATTATTAACTTTACATTTTGTATCATGTTACAGAAATTCTTTTATCCCTAATCCATATATTTGTTGTACTAGATATTTACTCCTAACCATTCCCAGTATATACTACAATCAGTGAAAAAAAAATTAATTTCTTCTAAAATCAGTTATTCAAAAATTAACTCAACTAAATACTCTACAACTAAATATTTGACAATTTACAATCATATGGCGTGGAACAAATTCTTCTCACAATTAAGTACTTTGAAAATAATTGACTCACGCTTTTATAAGAGATAGACAGATTTTATAACAAAATAGACACTAACCACCAGCTCTTCCTTGCACGACTGAATTTCATAATGAAGAACGGATGCTTAAACACAACAGGCGCGTATTGTCGTTAGAGAAAGAGAAGAACTCTCGATATTGACGCACACTATGACGCCTTTCACTCGTTATAGCGCGTAGGTGCCTGTAGAATTCGATTGTCGGCGAGGGGAGGGGATTGTGAAAAGCTCCGTTGAAGTTCGTTAAGATGGAGCCGAAACAGCGAAAGACATTCATTCGGGCCGTTATAATACTATCATTCTCTCTCTCTCTCTCTCTCTCTCTCTCTCTCTCTCTCTCTCTCTCTCTCTCTCTATCCATTTCGTTAATTCCCGTTCTTTTCTTCTCCTTTTCCCTCATTTACGTTTGCGTTGCTCGTAATAGAGTACAAAGCTTTTTAGATAGTTGAAAATAATAATAGAATGTGTACGGTGCGATTATTTCACCATCTCGTTTTAAATGCTTTACTTATACGAGGATTTCTAGATTTCGAATTATGATTACTTGATTACAGGAGCAAATATTTTAAGTAATAATAATCAAGTGAATATATTAACAAAGACTTTAAAATGATTTGTTTAACATTTATATCATTTATATATATAATATTAGTTAAATGCAATAGTCGCTTAATAACTTTCTACTTCTTATATTTCAACTTGGAAAATGGTAAATGATAAACAAAAGTGTGTAAAAACAAGTAATGTATAAAATGATTTGCATCAAAATAGAGAAATGGAGTTGAATTAAAATC
Organism: Ceratosolen solmsi marchali; assembly: GCF_000503995.2. NCBI lineage: Eukaryota > Metazoa > Arthropoda > Insecta > Hymenoptera > Agaonidae > Ceratosolen > Ceratosolen solmsi. The sequence goes on along the minus strand of NW_011948431.1, from coordinate 3,501,164 downwards.
ATTTCTTTGAAACATAATTACAAATTTTAAGGTACAAATATTAAATTACTAAGACCATTAATACTAGTAACTATACTCTCTGTCTGTCTGTCTCTCTCTCTCTCTCTCTCTCTCTCTCTCTCTCTCTCTCTCTCTCTCTCTCCCTCTTGCCTTGCTTTTAAATACTATTCAAAGGAATTGAAAAATGAAAGACTACATATCGACGTACGATAATTTACGGATAATTTTGTTAATTTACTTGAAAAATCGAATGAACGCTTATCGTCCAGCTAATCCTTGCAACTAAACACAGATTTTTATCACGAAACAATTACATCGACTCCCTATAAAGTGTGCACCTTAAGAAGTAAATATAAAAAGTGGAGACTATGACAAAAGAACGAGGAAAATCGGAGATCCGGCAATTTGCTCCTCTCAATAGCTTACGGAGCCAACGAAATCCAAAGCACAGGAGTGGGAAGCATTAAGCTCCTGGAAGCTGAGTAGCTTTGTCCGCTGAAGCGGGGCAAGGTAGAACGGAGCGCGAGAAGCACAAAAAAGGAGCAAATGAGCCGGAGGAGTATTCATCGAGATAATCAGAAGCCGACCTGAATAAATTCCAATTCGACGCCACCAGCAAAACGAGGTGCCAGTGGCGAGCTTCACTGCTCATTTGGCAGACGTGCGCGCGCATGGTGTGGCACATTTTATCGCAACCTTTAATGGCACCTCCCCCCACCCACCCACCCACCCATACCACCATCATCACCCCAAGTTATCCCATAACCCACCCACACAAACTCCCAGCTAATACCCCGGTGATTTTCGCCTAATTATCCCGACGTTCTATTACTTTGGCCGGCATCGCCACGCTCTTTGCTTCTCAAGCGATCTGCTCCAGCCCTTCCACCTCCTTATATTTATGCACGATTCTCCTTGCATTGACTTCCGCTTTTTGTTTCTCAATGGCGCCCTCGTTATGGTTTTCGCTATTTATGAGGATACGAGTTACTGAATACAAAAAGCCTTGAGAGTCCCTATTACGAATGCATTGCCGCTGTTCGGGATAAAACAGCATGGCGAAAAGATTTGAATTAATGACAACGTATGGATGATAAGTATTGCGTTTCGGTCTCTATCAACCAAGTTGTTGCTTGATAATTTTTGTTTATTTTTCCCAATGCTGTGGCGCATAAGAAATTATTAAGAAACATATTAATTTTTTTCCGTGTAAATTGAACTTATCGAGTTGAGCAATTAGCGGCGCGACTGACGCGAAGATGAAATTTAATCTTTATCAATGAAGCTTTTTAGATTTATTTATTTTTTTTGCATTTAGGTCTATATATATATATATAATTTCGATATAACAATTCCTTTAAAACGATTTTAAAGAAAAGATAAAATTAGATGAGTTATAAAGTTATTAATATCAATTTCGTTCCACAAATATCGAACAAATATTATTAAAAACTCTTATGTTATAAATTATACTTGTATTGATTTATACTTATATTGGTTTAGAAAAATTTCTGCCATTTAATTACGATTATTCAATGTTAAGATTATATAATTATATAATTCGATGCATCACTCTACTTTGAACTTTTAGATTAATTCTCGATTTTTCATTTGAAGGTCATTTGATTAATAGAAATAAATTTTTCGAACCTGTAAGGGTTAATTAAATAAACTTATTTTACTTGAGCTAATTGTGAGTAATGAAATTTTGATTTGGGTCTGCCTATAGTCTCTTTTAAAAATTAATTTTGACTTGAGCTTTGAAAGCCTAAGTTTATCATTGAAACTTTGGCCGAGTAAGATTAATTAACGAAATTGCTTCTTTCATCTCACCGGTGACTATTTATTGTTCTTGTCCTTCCAATAAGTTTTACGTCAAATGATCTTTCAGGCGCATAATCTTTTGGCGATGAAGAAATCTGTATAAATAGAACTAATAATAAATCAAAAAATAATGTTAACCATTTTCTTGGCCTTGTTCATGCATTCAGTTAGTGGAATTTTCAAAATAGGCGTCGTCTCGATATAATAGAAATATCAAATTAATAATTATTTCAACAGCTCTAATTTCAAACCAGTCTAAATTAATAAGTATTCCAATAATAATTTCAGAGATTTATCAATTAAAGTTACTCTTTACTGTAAACTACATGAATAGTAATTTTTATAAAGTATTTAATTCGAATGTTACATAATGTGTACTTAAAAAAAAAAATACTTACGATATAATACGATAAGAATACTATAACAATACAATAATAATCCAATAACAAATGCTAAAAAAATATAAGAAAAGATTTTATCGATTACTTATGTTTTTAGCATTCAATGATTATTTACAATTTTTCATATAATTTCAAAATTTATTTTTAGAGAATTATCAAGCATTAATCGTCTGGCTATACATCATTGTGTAAGCGTGTGCGTGTGTACGCGCGCGTACGTGAGTTGGTGTAAGAGCCCGCGTGTGCATTAGTAATTGCAGCACACAGTCGTGCATCATCACCATCATTAAATTATTATCAATGTTGGTGTTGCTGATAAAGAATTGTTTATAATTTCAATTGTTTCCTAGTTAGTTTTCCATTCTGTATATTTATGAATGAATCATGAAACGTAAATTTTAATGAAATATTCAGTAATATCTGTACATATTTTTTATATTTCAATAGACAAATATTTATAAATAAAAAAAAACGCCATTTGTCTTTTAATTGTAAAAATATATATTTATTTAATTTTTACGAGAGTTTACTACAAAAAAATATATATATATATATAGATATTAATCAACAGAATGGAAAGAAAGTATCTGTTAGTTTTTTAGATGTAGGATTGAAGAAAAATTCAATTTCATAGATTAAAAGTTGTACATATTTTATATTTTTCAGAAATCTATTTTCCACTTGTTGGTTATGAAATTCTGGAATTTTCCATTTTTTTCTTTTTTTAATACGGACGAACACTTGAAATTGACTATATTACATTGAAATATCAATTGATATAATAAAATCTCTTTATATTTAATTAGTGTAACGATAGATAGTTGTTTTGTTTAAGCGTAAATTTCGCCAACAAACTTATGGTATTCAAGGTTATTTTAAAAATAATTATTTGTATTATTCTTATAAAATCAACATTACAATTGCCTCTTCAATATGTATTTTTCTATTAGATGTTACATTATAATTTATATATATATATATGTGTGTGTGTGTTTATCTGTTTCGTCTCTTCCTCTACGTTTCTTCTTATCGTATCGTGCTCTCTTTTTCTTACCTAACTCTCGCCGTTGCTGCATTACGATCTATTTACCATTCATCCATGGATTTATAGATTAATATATGTGGATATGCCTCTAACTTTTATCTCGATATCGACTTATCTATGCATCTTACCGTAACAGTACCCATACAAGTGTATGTATTATGAAATTACATCCCTGAAGAATCGAATGTCGGACAAACTGAGCGAGTTGTTGGATTGAAGAAGTTTTTCACTCTTGCCACTCTTTCAAAAAAAACTGCACGTAGATTGAACGCCACCGAGCTTCTTTGAAGCCCCGGTATGCTGAGGGAGGAGTCGCGTTACGAATTTTGATTTCATTGCTACTCTTGCGCTATACGGCTGAAAAGAGATTTAGAAGAGCATGGAAATTGTAAATGCGTATAAATGTATAAATGCAAAATTAAAGATGAGAACTTGCAAAACAAAAGTTTTATCAGTAAAATTTAATATTTCATAAATGTGCGAATCTACAGCATTTCATCGAAACTTGGAATAATTTTTTGCAACATCGCGAATTATGGAACGGTATCGCTCCATTACAACTCCATAACGCTACCGATAATATTTCTAACATCATTGACTAACATTAATTAACTGCTAGGCCAATGCACTTAAGTAGTAAAGTTAAAAAAAATTACCGTCTAATTAATTATTCATGCCATTGATTATTGAATACTTTTTTTTTTTTTTTTTTTTTTTTTTTGTCTATGAATGCACAAGAATACGAGGGCCAATCAATAAGGTCAGTTATTCTTATTAAATATTCCCTTATTAATAATTAATGTACATAGTTTTGAACCTTTCGCGCACTTAATTGCGTTCTATTTACAACGTTCATGTCTGTATGGATAAACATTAGCGATATTTTTTCTTTTCCCTACTAATTTATCGTACAATAATTAGGTTATTGCAAATTTACAGAAATGCCGTAATTATTAAGGCGCAAAACTTACTTATAAGGCGCCCAAAACTTATGAGGATCCCAAGATATTAATTGCTAATCCTGCAGCCGAAATATTGTTAAAATACCTTGCCAAATCTCTTCTATATTCACCAAGAATTAGTGCGTAAAAAATTACAATAATTATAGAATAAAAATAAAGGTAGAAGCAAACAATGGAGGCGATGGCGAGGGAAGCCAAAAGAACTTCAACATCCGGTGGATAGATAAATTTAGATGAATGTGAATTCTACGAAGAATCGGGAGAAAAGGAATGGGGCGGATTACGCTACAAACTGGAAAAAAGGAAGAATCCGACAAAACGAGGACGAGGAAGTCGACGGCGGGCGGCTGCTTCTCCGCTCGTCATTCGTGACGCGCATTCCGGCTGATGTAGATTTATTTCGCCTCTAACGCGCGCGCGCGCGCGCGCTCTTTCAACGACAGAAAACCGAAGTGGCGTCGCTGGCGAATCTGGCAAGGGTAGACGATGTCGCGGCTGCTCCCGTAACGATGTATTTCACCGAAAAAATATCTCCAACCTCCCTATTTGCATGGTCTTTCGTGTCTGCTGTACACTTTCCTGTAATCCCTACCTTCGTTTTGCCTCATTCCTTCTTTTTTCTCGTTTGAACTTCGAATTTTATTTTGTACGAGCACGTACCACGCAAGTAGCCCGCTCACTGTTATTCCCAAAGCAACTGTAAATTTATGTAAATAGCGGCCAATGGGGGGGATAAGTAGGAAGTCAAGTTATGATAGTCCATATAAATTTAGAAATTCGCAATTAAAGCTTCTAAAGGCAAACTAAAGACAAAAGCCACGGATCATTCTATCTCCTCTCATACTAGGACATTGTTTTTTTTTTTTTTTTTTAAAGTGCGCGTTTCTGTCGTTACTTATCATATTGATATTAATAGCGGCATAAGTGCATCGGGCGAGACTTTCAAATTAAATATTTCATGTCATCCGATCACTAATCGTACACTGATTAAGCTTTTTTCTTATTTATAAAAATTATGATAAACAAATTGAATAAATTGTGTATTGACGAACAAGGAAAGGGCAATTGAGGATAATTTTAAATTATTTATAGACGTAAGTAAAGGAAAATGTGAAATACGAGGGACGTCGAAGAACGTATATTTTGAAAGAATGTATGTAATAAATACTCATTCAGCAAATTTGCGTCCCATTGGTCGAATAATTTTTTAAAATCTGAACAAAAGTCTTTGCCCCTTTCTCTCTCTCTCTCTCTCTCTCTCTCTCTCTCTCTCTCTCTCGGTTAATCAAATGGTGCCCATAAATCATAGGTTAAATATCTGTACAGAGAAGATGGTAAAGCACTCCTCGTAATACTCTACGAACCTCTAGCTTACACCCCATAAACATTCGTGTAGAGTAAAACTGCGCATGCGAAACTCCGCATTAGAATTCTTCACCCGACAAACGATTTCGACCGAGGGGACGCATCCTATCCATAAAAGTCATCGCCGAGGAATCGCGAGCTTTCCCTGTCCATTCTTCTCCTTTTTACTCTCGTGCAATGTCGCTTTAAAGCGAGATACCCGGGAGCTTGGCAAATCTCACGACGTAAAAGCCACCCTCACCGTCGGTGCTGCTACTGGTGGTATTAGTTGCACCTCCATCTCTGTCGCCCTCGGATAGAGCCGAGGATAGGGTGAACGCGTCCTTTTTGGATTCTGCCCTTTCGGTTCGCTGTACCTATGCAACCGATACTCTTCCGAGCGACTAATGCACGACGAATTTCTATGCCCCGGGGAAGTCGATGAGCGTCGATCAGCTATCGATGCCTCTCGAGTGGACGAATTCGCTTATTCGTGTATAGGATATACTTTTTGGTAAATATGCGGGAAGATTTAACAATGAGACAGCAGGACTTTGCCAGTCGAGCTCCACGCGATATATTAACTCAATTTTAATTGTCCCATTGATCTTGCTATGGAAACTTCGGAGCATATCTCTAATTACTGGATTAATGATTTTAATCGCTTGTTATTAAACAAGATAGAATGAACTACCGAAGCTTTTATCGATTTATTCATTTTTTTCAATTACCAATTGTCCTTTGATTGTCTATTAAAATATTATTCTTTATGTTACAGGTGAGTATTCGTGATTATTATTACTTTCACAAACTTACCCACTTACGTAAGTTTTACCTTCAAGCATTATTTTTATACAATCTTCTCTGCGCGCCTATTATTTAAAATATTAATCAAACATTAATATAATGTTGGTAATATAAATAATGACAAAATAATCGCTGAAAATACGATTTATTTTATAATTTAAACATTGAATTTTGACTTGTTTTCCGTCCTATGATGGCATCATTCTCATTATTTTTCTTTATTTTCATCAGCGAAAGAATATACGTATTGGAAGTGTTTAAAGTTTTAATTTTCTCAACATGTTTATTTATATTCTCGGATTGAATATTAATTTTCTCCAATCTGTACCACATTTTAACAACAATGAATTTTTTAATTTAAAAATTTTTTTTATTGTCTTTTCATCCAAAAGCTTTGTTGAATTTTCATTTTTTATGCACTTTCAATGTCAAACTACTTTGACACTATAATATTAATCTTACGTTTATAAATTTTACGTTTGAATTTAACCACTAACGAAGATGTTGTATAGACAATATAATATATCCTGCATCATATTAAGTTTATTTCAAGGTTATTTAAATCAGTAAAATAACCTCATTTCATCAAATCAAATGAATTATTTCACATTTGACACACCGAAAGTATACATTAACGTATTATGAGCATTTAAAAATAGCTTCTATCCTTGTTTAGAAGATAGTTATCAAAACCCTGGCTGGAAAGTCGCCTAGAACTTACCTCTAAAGCCTTAACATTCTTCAGAATAAATACAAACTTTTTCATTCTGCTAAACCTAGGAAATATTAACGAGAGAAGATGAGAAAGGGGGGAGGGGGGTGGATACAGAGAGATAGAGAATAAAATAAAAAGGAGAGTAGATTCGAGAGAATTCGAATCACGAGTTTCACGAAACTCGGAATACGAACGAAGGGCTTTGTTAAACTTTAGGTGATTCTAATATGTAATAATTATTATAGTTATACTATAACTTATCGTAATAACATATCATTTGAAACTGTTTATATTGATACTATTTTCCTTTGACGCTATTTATTCATCGATAAATGATTATATTTTCTTTTTGAATATATCGTATATCAATAAAATCACCAAGTTTGGAGAGAAAATTTAAAAATTCAGATAATTCTACTATAGGAATCATACTTTTTCAACGTTCAATTATCCTATTAAACAAATTTTTAATACATAAATTATCACATCTATACTTTAACATGTAGGAATAATAGAAAATTATCTCTTTAATAATCTTAAAACGTATTGGTATACAATAGACGAAATACAACGAAACAGCTTTAAACATTCGAACAATTCATCAAGATGACAAATAATCAATAATAAATTCATTGTAGTAATTTTAGGAAAAATCATGTAAATTAAATAATTGAAAAGGATGCCGTGTAATAATTAAAAAATTACAATAAAATATACAATATATAATGTAATGGTATATAAGTGAAGATTTGATTGTATATTGACGTTCAAGTAAATTTTATTTTCAATGTATAATATTATTATACATTGATCTTAACGAATATTAATGAATTTAATATGTTGAGCTGGTATTAATCTCGTACTAATACGTGCCTTATAATCGCACTGGGCAGTGGAAAAATAAAGAAAATGTAAATAAGATAAAAGATAATGGAGAGACGGTGGTTGGGAAAGGGCGTGGAGGGGGGGGGGGTTGTTAAGGGTGAGCGAGAGGTTCGCGACCGCAGTTGGAACCGAATTTGCAAATTACATTGTTCCCGATGCCATTCGATCGATCAAAGCAAGGATTGGACCGTCGATTCGAAATTTCAGCCTTCATCCTGCATCCACGAGCGAAAATTCACCGGAAGTGGTTTTGATCGTGATCGAGAGAACGAGAGGGAGAAAACCGTGCCCTCTAATAATTCGACCACCCTCAATTATGCCTGCATCAAGCCGTCCAGGCATGGCAAACGAAGCGCTCGCCTACTCGTAGAAATTTTCACATTTTCCGCAAGATTGGCTCCATTGTTAAAGACAGAGGAGCGTCGAAGGTTTTGCAACTTAAATTAAAATAGTCTATCGATTTTCAGACGTATTTTGTGGCTCAGGGCGAACGGAATATTTAGTCTATTCGCCGGGGTTAATTTACTCGCGAGTAAATTCATTATCATGTAGGTAACACGAGCAATACCGAAAACTCCGAAATTTCGATTGACGTACATTTTTGCAATTTTATCAGTTTACAACTACGAATACTTCGGATTAGCATTGTTAAGTGCATTTTTTTTTAAATTATAAAGCACACTATTAACAAAGCTGGATATTGGTAAGTTTTTTTCCTCCAACCCAGTGTAATACAGTATTTATTATTGTTAATATTAAAGAAACTTTCATTCCTATAGAACATTATACTTATTAGTTTGGAGATTTTACAAAAGACTTTGATTTACATTATTAAATTAATTTTTTTTTTTTTTATAACATTAATGATATCCTATGGGACGCTTTATATAAATAAACGCAGTTTTTTTCGTTTTCCTGCAAAGTTCTACGTTCTACGTCATCTATAATTCTCTTGACTTATTCTATATGACATTAATACTCCTATAGATTGTAATAGTGTAGTCGCTTAAAGAAAGAAAAAAAAAATCTTCAGATTTAGATAAAGTGTAGTAATGTCTGAAATTTGGATAATACTTCGCACGGCAATTTATGTAAGATTGGTAATGAGTATTTTCTTTTCAAAAGTTTAGTAAATTTAACGATACCACGTCAACTTTTAAATGAATAAACTATAAGGTAAACAAACAAAGTCCAAGAATAAAAGGAGTAAAAAATTATTTAATGAAGAATGTTGTGACGATTATATTTCAATTATTTGATAATGTTATTTATGAATCGGAGCTCCGAATTCTTTTCAATCGCCTATCGTTTCAATATCTCGGCCTTCTATTGTACAAACCAACTACTTATCGGAATATCAAATATCCGCATATAAGTATATGTTTATAAATAAAAATTCTCTTTGTTCTAATATCCAATAGAACTTATTCCTTTAAAAGTTACTTTAAATATTTTATTCGAATATAAAAGTCTTGATAGAAAGACTATCCTCGCGATGTCAATCGTAACTTTGCGTATTTGCCAATAAACTATTCTGTCTTGGTTTTCTTTTCAACATAAGTTTCTTTTGGGTTTTCAGAATACATTTGAAGTTGGAGATGTTGGACAACATAGCATTACCGAATAATAAACTTTATTCCACTTTATGGAGCAATTTTATTTTAAAAATAAAATCTCTCTCTCTCTCTCTCTCTCTCTCTCTCTCTCTCTCTCCCTCCCTCCACGACTATAAAAATCAACAAAAAAAAAAAAAAAAAAAATTTCTTCTTTTTTTTTTCTCTTCTATTTTTAATAAACTTATGATCACTTTATTTTCAAATGCTGTCCTATTAAAAAATAATAATTTATAAATCTGAGACTTTGTAGGATTAATTTTCATATTCAATCTTCTATTCAATGTTACTTATACCTACAAAGATATTTATATTATTCTATCATTTTAAAGGCATTATGATAAAGAAAAAAAAAAAGAAGAAAAAAAAATATTCGATTTCGGTTTAAATGGGGAGATTTAATGGCACGATTTCTAAAATTAAATATTTTATTTTTGAATTGCACGCTAGTTGCAAAGTGGCAAAAGTCGCAAAAATTTAAATCATTAATTTGCCGTCATACGCTCTATTGCTGATTCGGTAATTAATTTTTTCACTGATTCGTTCGCTTTCTTATCCACTTATTTCAAATATTCTTGAGAATATCTGTAGGTTATTATTAGATCTTATTATATGAGTTTGAATCCAATGCTTTTATGATATTTAATTGTCGTATACGTAGGTAATATGCATGGCTCTAGTAGTCATGATTAAAATGTGCATATTTTCGCACATAAAAAGCTTGCGAAACTAATATAAAGCTTGTTAGCATTAAAAATTTTAAAAATAGCCAATGACAGTTAAAATTTGATGGCCGAATTATCCGTGCAATTGTAAAACTTGAAAATAATCTGACTACCCGGTCTATTATAAATCTTCCGGTTCCTGTCGTTTGTTCTATAATCAGTAATTCTTTTATAGGCTTCTAATCTGTAAATTAACAGACGCAGTAATGACTGCAGTCAACGCCCTACATATGAAGCAGACGCGGAGTCGCGTGTTTCAGCTCAAATGAGTTGGCATTACGAAATCAAAGTGGCACGCGGTGGCTCTATTTTCTGTGACAAGGTGATGTAAATTAGTGAAAGAGAGAATGCAATTAGGGAGATTCAGCGGAGATCCAAGTCAATGAATAATGAGGGAGAGAATATTTCGTGGCGAATGAAATACGTTTAGCCACGTATTATAATTATTTAATTGGTGGCATTGCAATATGTTTTCAGATGCTTTATTTACGTAAATATTTTACGTGTAGAAAACAAAAAAGGTGCGAGGCTTAAGTGCATGCGAATTTACAATTACACGCTAACTTTGAGCTATTATATTTATCGACCCGCTAATAAATAATATTCAATAGCAAATTGTGCTTTATTAATAGAGAATATAATATATAAATAATAAAAACTGTATTGAAGTTAAAGTGTAGATTGTGAACGGATGGTGAAAAATGATATAAATGATAATAAACAATTATCGTGCATGTTCGAACGATCCTTTTCCTAGAAATTTACTATTGGCTATTCGCGCCATCGAAGGTCAAAATCATATTTTTTGCTTTGTATTTTTTTGTCAAATAACAACTAAATCGTGATATGCGAGGCCAAACATAATTCCGTCAAATTTCGTCAACATTTTTCTCAAATTACTTAAAAAAAACATAATAATAATAATAATAATAATAATAATAATAATAATAATAATATTAATAATAATAATTGCCTAATCTACTGTAAAAAGCGGAATTTATTAATTATCATTGTAACGTGCTTAGTCGTAAATACTGACGTTTAATGTTGTTTGGTCATGAAATTTAACTTTATATTAATTAATTATTTCAAAAGCATATAAAAGCCTATGGTTTACGTTTTGCCTTTCCGTTTACGATATCTTAGAGCATATTCATTAAATAGCCAAGCATGATTGTTGATATACGAGAAAATTGTTGATATATCAGTAAAGCAATATGTTGAGATTTAAGAATTAAAGTAAAAATGTCAACGAATCTTTTACATTTTAATAGTTTATACATATTATTTTTATGTAACGTACATATTCCGCTTTTATATTCACAGATCACAAAACACATATGTAAAAACATCATTTCAAAATGAATCATATATGTATAAAACAAACTCAGTCATTCTGTTAACATCAAAAACAAACAAAAAAAGTCACGGTTTTTTTTTTTTTTTTTTTTTTTTTTTTTTTTTTTTTTTTTAACAACTCATGTTACTCCAAATGAAAGTATTAATGAGAAAAGAAGTATCGAATGAAAGAATAACAAGAGTCGCGCAGACTACATCACAAGGTCTGCTTCAAATCAACTATCTTTCACATCTCCATCTATATGTTGTACCTATTCTCCTCCTATTCTCCTCCTATTCTCCTCTCTCCTCTCCTCTCTCTTTGTTTTTTCGTTTGTCGGCCATTATGTTTTTTCTCTGCCTATGTTACACTCTCCCGTCCTTCCTTTCTCACTTGCTCAACCGTCTCTCTCTCTCTCTCTCTCTCTCTCTCTCTTTCTCTCTCTTTCTCTCTCTCTCTATACATATATCAATCTCTCCCTCGGTCCCCGTCGCATTTCTCTCTACACCCTTTGATATTAAACTACTCTGCTGCTGTAATCATTCCCTTTACTGTCGCATTCACTTCATCGGAGCTACTTCGAGCATATTACGAAAAGAGCGCGTATCAGACGTGAGATTCTTTGTCGAGACACAGACTTTTATAAAAGTATTGAACAAGAATGTATACGAGTGAGAAAATATTCTCTCATGTACATCTTTGAAGAACTTGGAAATTTGTTATTAAGATTGTCCGAGCCCTAAATTTTAAAGAATCAATCTCTAGTATTATAATTTAACGATTAGATTAGTAAAAATTAATCGTAACTTTATTTTTTTTTTTTTTTTCTATTCATATAATAGTTGAAATTGTTTGGAAAGTCATTACAACAATTACATTTGAAATTGTCAAAATATTTTATTTGAAAATAATTTTTGCAAGTATTATTAAGCATTTTCTATAATAAATGTATCCATTATATCTTCTATAAATACAGAGAATCTGTAACATAGACGTATTATCGTGATCAATACTTATTCATTCATGCCAAAACCTAAAGTTAGCAAAGATCATTTTATTGAAGTGGAAAGATTTTGCTGAACGAAGAATTTTCAAATCTAAACACGTAGCAATTTCTTTTCGATGCTTGGAAACGAAAAGATCAACCTTAACTTTGAAAATAGTCGCATCAATTCAACTATAACGGAGATAGAATGAAATGGCTGATGGGAAAGGATATAAAAGAAGAGAGAAGGAGCATAAGAGATGGAGAAGCAGGAGCGAAAGTAGCATGCGCATTTGGTGTAAGCTTTTAATGCTCAAGTACTTAGTCCCTGTATATTTCTGTTTTTAGGTACTTGGTCGCATTCAATATACAGAGCAAATTAGTTTATTAATAAATAATTTGAAATTTTTACTGTTTATAAGGAGCCAAGTACTTTGGCAAATTTATTGAAATTTCGTCTACTCAATTATTCTAACGCCGACCGTTTATTTCTCAAATTAATATGAAGTTGGTGGGTGTATCAAATGTCAGTACTATAAACAACAATCTATCGTCTCTGTTTAGTTGCTTTCAATATTATATATATATATATATATGTGTGTGTGTGTGTGTGTGTGTGTGTGTGTGTGTGTGTATGTATAATATACAATTTCTCATTTCCATAAAGTTACCTTTACTTTAAAACATAATTAATTCTCTATAATACATATCATCAGTATATCTATATATATCGTATCATATCATATCATAATAAAATTAATTATTTAGAGAGAATGTATATTATTCAGGCATACATATCATTCTTTTATGATATCCACAAATATTATTCAGAAATAAAGAGGAATCATTAATTGGTATAGTGTTAAATAGACTTATTTCATTGTCTAAATTACAGAATTTCAGAATTGAACATGCCATTTGGAAATTAACATAAATTTTCAATAAAAATAAGTTACCTTTAAAATGTCGCACAATAAATTGAAATAGAAAAATATTTTTTCATCCAATTACATAATCTTTATTTATATAATCTCTCTAAGAACATCGAAATATCCTTTTCGCTTTTTTTCAAATATTAATTAGCCTCCAGTAATTTCTTCATTCCTGATTATTTCATTATCTCCTTGGGATTCATTGTCTTATTTGCTCCTTTTCTTTCAACTACTATTTATTTTACTTGTTCTTTTCCTTCTATCGTCCCCCCCCCTCTCTCTCTCTCTCTCTCTCTCTCTCTCTCTCATCTTTTTTTGTCTTTTTAGCACACTCTCATTCAACGGGTGGAATACCGTCGCCATCGCCGTCTTCTTCGTCTCGATACTTTTCTACCTGATTGGCACTCCTTTCCTAACTTTGTTCTCCGATCATGCTCCAGAGCGAACAATGCATACGAACTTGTCTGCCTGATAGAAAAAGCGAGAGAAAACATGAGAGAGAGAGAGAGAGAGAGAGAGAGAGAGCTAAACCGAGATATTTTGTATATACGTAAACAGACTTTTCGCATGGGAATTGGGCCGTAAAATGCAAATGCCCAATCAAATAACGCAAGCTTGCATCAAGCGTTAAATTTCTTTTTCTGTTACTTTTTTCTATTTTTTCTTCGTTTTTTCTTTGTTTTATTTATTTTTGTTATTGTTGCTGCTGTTGTTGTTGTTGTATTTTTATACTTTTTAGCTCTCTGCTTTTTGTTATTGTCCTCTCGTGCGATCCTTTGTTGTCGACCTTATTCCGTAAATGGAGAAAGATTGGACTTGTCAAAGAATAACTTTTTGAAAGACTTTGTGAAAACTTTCGATTCACAGAGAAATAAATGTTACAAAATTAATCGGAGGAAATAGTGGAACGATAGTAATAATAATTGCGGAATAATTTTAAACCTTTCGAGTTCACTATTTTTATAACAATTTTTATTTATTACGCGTAAAACTATGTACATTTTTCATACGGAAATTTTGTAATAATACAAGAATATCAAATAATTTTGCGCGGATTGTCATAGGAGAACAAAATTTTCAAATAATCCGACGATCGTAGGCGCTCGGTTCATTTTTCAGGCTCATGTTGTATCTAAGAAACGTGCGCTTTGTCACTCCGAGCACTATTTTACATTCTAAAAATGACTTACAAATTCCTGTTACTATTAATGAGCCATCGGACTGAGCCAAACTATTATCGCATACAATATTTAAATGTATTGTATATTTAAATTTGTCTTGATCCTTGGCGATGAATTTGAATAGTTTATCATGCATAAGGTAATTTGAACAATGCATTTTAACGTCTTACATTAATAACTAATGTTTGTAATAATTGTAAAAACTAATTATTTAATTCGCTTAAATTACATTAATACGTTAATTTCGTATATTTATGATTGATGTTAGGCCGCGTTGATGTTGAATTAATCAACGAGCGCTTGAAATTCACCGACATTTTAAGAAATTATCATTTCGCCTTCTTATGGATCTTATATAATATTTCAAAAAGCTGGTGATAAACGTATCAGCACTCTAAAATGCTCGTCGTAATAATTGGTTAAGAACCAAAAGCTGCGCTTTTCTTCTCCACTTTGAAAGAAAAAAGACGACTAGTCGCATTCCCGTAAAGTCACTAAAAGAAAAGTCGAAACTCCAAAAAAAAAGGAAATGAAAGTGTGGTACGGGTTGGTGATGAGAAAACGAGTTAGGCCGCGTTCTTCTTCACATCGCCGCACTCCCTCATGAATAATTCTCGTCGCCGTATTTGCTACCCTCCAGAGGACACTGGTCGAAATCTGAAAAGCGAACCACAGTAGCAGCGGTCGCCTACCCCGCCCCCCCCCTTCCCCCGCCCCTCCATCACTCAAACTCTCCAGCCATCTCCAGCCCCCCGCCACACCAACCCATTGGTGTGCCCCTCTCGCCCGCGCGTCACCCGTTACATTCGTCTTCGCTCGTACTTATGCGCCTCATCAGGATTCGTCCGACATTCCCTTCGTATTCAACGTACGTCTGTCTTTCACTTTTTTCTCTCTTCTTTTCGCCGAATCCTAGAATATCGTTGTTAATGTCATGGAGAAAGAGGAAAATCCTTCGACGCCCCTTTGCGCCTTTTCTGACTAAAGCAGGCACTTGACGACTGTTTCTACTGGTGCGGTCAAACCCTTCTATACATTCCATCTACAACGTGTTTAACATGCTTTTACCGCTCATTCGAGGATCGTACTTAAGTTTCCTTTTATTTCTTTCCTTCTTCTTCATCTTTCGCCGCTTAATGAAATCTACGTATCGTTAGAAAAGAAGAGACTTCTTATTTGATTTGCGGTATTTAAATTTTTTCATCGTTTGTTTGATTAATGTATATTTTCAAATGTCTTGGTAGATGATAATTTTATAATGTCCCATTATTATTTCAATAATATATTATTAATCCAAGACTTTATCACTTTTAATATCAATTTTATCAAGAGCTCTTTTAGCGCACCACCAATATATTATTCGACAATTATAATAATACATAAATACATATACACAATAATTGCATTTAACTATTAATTTACATCTGCAAATGCATTAAATTACTTAATTAATATTATGAACGATAGTATAAAATATTTTCGTTCATATTTTCAAAATTTACGATAATGAGTACATAAGTAATAATTTATGCACGTCGACTTCCTTTCAAAATTTATCGAATATCTATAAATATATAAAAAGAAGTGTAGAAGGAACAATACGAAATTATTTACAAATACATATAAAATGTAAAAGTTGTAGTAATTTATATTAATGATAATGTATAATAACAGGCAATTAGGTAATACCGATTAACTAAATTAATAATGGAAAATCTATACTTTAATGAAATATTTCAGACATTTAAAATAAAGTCTAAAATCATTTATATATTGAACAATGGCATTTTCATTATTCTTCCACTCCATTCTCGATATGATAAGCTTCTATTAATATGCGGATGCCCCTTATCTTAACATGTTTTGTTATTACTTTATCCTTAGCAACATTGTAAAGTCTCGACAAAGTTTATCTATTTTATAATGAGATCTTTTTCCAAAATTGAGAAAAGAGAATTGCGTAACTTATTAGAAATACCATTTATATCGATCATTAATTTATGAAACTATCATGAATAAATTAATTATCCAAAGTATATTTCATATTATATTCATTAATAAAACTAATTATAGAAAAATTAATAATGTTTTTTATACTCGTTACTAAATAAATAATTCGTTTATGTCGGTCGTTTATATTTATATATATACATATATATTCATCTTAAACTAATTGTGTGATGGAATCAAATTAGATTTAATAAAATTGAGAAATTAATTTAATTATATATCAAATGAAAATAAGAAAATGATACTCCTGTTTTAGCATTAAAGTATTTCACATAAAAATTTAATGATATATATTTTTACTATAAAATAGTCTAAATTTAACACGTAAATATAAAATCTAATTAATAATATTGTAAAAGCTTGTTTTTTTTTTATTCTAAATTAACTAATATTATGTTGATATTTAGTATAAAAAGCAAATATACAAACATATAGGATGATAGAAAAAAAAAATTAGAAGAACAAAAAACGAGTATAAAATGTTGAGTTAGTTAAAATTCATAAACTCTTTTATATTCATTGAATGTAAACATCATCGATTTATAATTCTTTCAGTTAAAACTGTTGTAGATTATTATCCGCTCGTATTACTCAAAGATTGATTGCATCTCCTTTTTAAAAGTGATATTTTATTTGTACAATGGAAAATGTCGACACAATGATGAAATGGATCAGGATTCACGATATTTCCCATAACTTGTATAATTCTGCGCATTTCCCTTGGTGATCATTCGTATCATTTGACATCAAATAAAAATAATCCCCTTGTGTTTGCACTGACACTCGAAATATTTCTAAATAAAGGCACGGTTATTTCGCGAAATCGAGTTAAAGTAGTTTTCACTTCTTTGAGCGCTAAAGTGATGCATAAATCAACATTTAGAAAAAAAAAAAGAAAAAGAAAAAAGAAGAAAAACGAAGAGGGGAAAAAACAAAAGAAAAACCGAGGCAGAAATAATAAAAATAAAAAAAAAAAAAGAGAGGATAAGTGGCATCTAGTCGCATAGGGGATAAAGCGAGAGGAGTAAAAAGGTAAGTAACGGGATTAAAAAAAAAAAGAAAAAGAAAAAAAGTATGATAAAAAGTAGGAGAATGATGAAACGTACTCATATACAAGCCAAGGACAAAGACGAAATCTGGCAAAGCAGCAGAATTTGATAAAGATCCTATGTGATTTGGAAAGAGTACATACACTATTACTAGAGAATGGCGAATCCACGACGAGGCAGGTCCTCGTCACCGGGGACGAAAATTAATGGAATTGACGAGCTTACGTCGAGGGAATCCCCGATGATCCGAAGGAAGCGAGAGTCTTTGAGATCTTATATACTAATCGAATAACCGCACATTCATTTGCCGGCGTAGCTGCTTCTCTCGCGTAAGCTGCGTCACGAAAATCTATAAAATATTCGCAAAAGTGTCGATCGTTGTCGAGCAATCGCATACAGACTTTCTTTAATTTCTTTGCTAAATACGTCGTATGCCATTGTTAAATATCTTCTCGTAACTATGCATAACCAACCGTACACGTATACCTGATAATATTTAAAACATTCAGCAATCATTTTTTGATAGTCGTGGTGGTACTGACGATAAATCGATAGAATCGAGAAAGGAATCGTTGTAGCGACTTTTCAAAAATTGGCATTGGTAAAGTTAAATGTTTAATGTTTAATGTTAAAGTACATTAATGTCAAGAAAGTCAAGAGTCGCACTGAGACAACATTTTACAGAATACAATCTATTGCAAAATGGCATACATACATACGTGTATATACATATACAATCTATGATTTAATGTATTTTAATTACAGGAAAAAAAAAATAAAAGATAATACATAAAATAGGATTATTGAACTGATAACTCTAAATTTTGTATGCGAATTTTGAATAAAAACAAAATACTGCTGCCGTGATCCATAAAATTAAATAATTCTAATATTTTATGGGAATAGCAACGTTTTAGTACGGAAGAATCGTGTTCGTATTCAAAAAATTTAAGAAAATTACGGGACAGAATTAATACTCTTTTACTCGCCACTATCAACCAAATGTTCTATCGTCGATTTTTCAATACAAATTCATCGCAGTTTCTTGACTACCGATTAAATTATCTTCATATTGCGTTTACATTTACATTCCGCACAACGTATAAATGTATCAGGAATAATCTTACAATAATAATCAAACCCATGCAAATAGGGCGGTTAAGAAATTATTTAATAATGGCCATCGGGGCGGTGGTTGGAGGTATAGGGGTGGGGGTGCATAAGGATCGACTAAATAAAAGCCAATTAATAATCGAGTGCCACGCCCACCCTCCAATCTCCCATAACCAGGATCATCCCAATCGTTCAATTTCTCCTTCTTCCTCTAATCGACCTCGAACCTCCTGCTAAGCCCGTAGCCCAGTCATTGCCCTCTCGTGCCTCTCCCACGCACTTTCTATTCGGCCGGGAGCGGCTCTTACGACGAGAGATCCGCGCGTCTCCGGTTTCATTGCTCGGCGTGATTTACATAGTCTTATTGCGCATGGGCGCGGGTGTCGGTACGGGACCGGCGTTAACGCTGGTCTGCTCGGCATACAGGTTCGAAGTTGGCGCACAATGCCTCGGGAGTGGAAGGTGGGAAGGCGAATTTCCGATGCGTTACAATGTATTGCATAGGATCGCTCGCGACCGCCTTAATAAATAGTTGGCTTTAATTTGCTTATGCATTACGACAATTAGGGCGTATATCGGCATAATGATTGCCGAAGTAATTACTTTTTTTTTTTTTTATTTCAGAGGGAGCTTATGCGTAAGGCTTTGAAAAAAAAAAAAAAAAAAAATAGGACAATTATTCCAGATGACTTTAAGAACTTTAAGAACAGTCTTTGTGCATTAATAAAGTATACGTAAAAATATGCTTCGTTTAAATTGATTTTATAATTAATGACTAATCAAAATTGATTAATACGGATGGAATTAAGATGAGATTGGATTGTCATTTTTATGGCTGTCGGAGACGACGGTGTACGTTGTGCTATATTTAATAATTTATTTTAATTTGATAATTATTAGCTTAACACAGCTGTCTATCTCAATTAAAATTGGAAAGACGATTAAGTCTTATTATATATGAAGTAGAAGTCGTCGAGTAACATTTTTCTTGGCCCTTAATTCAATAGAACAATGAAATATAATGAAAATTCGCGCATCTGATTCATCTAAATAATGAGTTGGAAATTAATAAAATTGTCATTTACAATTGCAAACGATATTCCTTTGCTTTTATTGTAAAGGCAAAGGCATGGAAAATACCGATCTTATTAATGTCTCATTTATAATAATACCTTAAACCGATACTTTTATCACTGATTTGACTTGTAATTGTAGTTTATTCAGATTAATTATAATAAATTTTATTTTCTTCTTTATGTAAAGAAATACATTTTCTTTTTTCTTTTTCTATTTAGAGAAATTTGAAGTTTTTAATTCTATGGTCACTAGTGCATAGTAGCTATGTGCAACTATTTTTAAATATTTTTAGGTATTTGTAGGTTTGTAATTTTTTTTTCTCTTTTTTTCTTTGATTGGGAAAAAATTAAAAACCAAAACGGAAAGGTTTTATATATTTTTAGTGTTAAAACTATGTGATTTTCATTCATTTTTTTTAATGAAGAGTGTATAAATGTTTATAATAATTAATGCCTAGGCTCAATCCTTAATTGGAGTGGCATATGCAACCATATAGCGAATAAACCTTAATAAGGAATAAAGTTATTAGGGAGAAGTCACAAAAGTATTAAAGAATATTAGTAACTTTCTGTAAAATTATAATTTTACGTGTGAGTTCAAAAATCTACGTATCCGCTTAATTATTTTATTATCAAGACTCATCGATTAAATTTTTGATGTACATCAACTTTGAAATGACGTTTTCCGATTATTTTATTGAAATCTTTTTTGCATTAATCATTAAGTTGTTTGAAATTTTTTTTTTTTTTTTTTTTTTTTTTTTTTTTTTTTTGGAACAATATCTTCTTTCATGACAACTAATCCATAAATAAATCAATGGATCAATTAGCCAAAGAATATATTAATTTTATTCTGGATGCATTGAATTCAGTGACACTTTTTCTATTGAAGAAAAGAACTACTAGAAAAATCTACATCTCAAGTCCTTTTATTTATTCATTATGCAAGCGGATACATTTCTCTGTTACTTTGTATTTCATCTTATTTTTGAGTTTGAGAAAACAAAGACGGCAACGGAGTAATACATATCTTTTCATACTTGAACACATTTAAGTGAATTGAAATAAGTTTACAATATTTATTATGTGACCTTAAATAAATTTTTCTCATATTTTTCAGACAAATTTTGATATTAATTAATAATATTTCCATAATTTTTTGTAATTTTAAATTTGCGAAATTAATATTTACGTTATTTAAGCTCGTAGAATACATTGTCTTTGCATCATAAAGCTTATTTACGTTGAAGTGAAATAGGAAGAGAAACAAAAACTTATTATACCGATATATTATAAGTAATGAAAATTTGAACTTGTAATAATATAATGAAATATTGTAAAAGAAGTTTCGTGTAAATCATCATCATATAAACAAATGCAACGCTTACCAATATTACATGCAAATATATTAGTTAACAGACTTTCATAAAGTTAATATTAATTTGATTCGTAAATTAGAGATCCACGTCGAATAAATCTGGCATTCGTTTGGCATTAAATTGGCAACCACGGGCATGCATTTCCAATTGATTCGGATTGAAAGTAATGTGGGAAGTAACGGATATACAAGTCAGTCCTAATACCGTCGGAGAAGGCAGGAGGAGGATCCTTAATAAATGGGGCTTTCATCCGCTAAACAATTCGAAGAGACCGGGAAACTTGGTGGGTCGGCATTAGACTTTGAGGCAATTTAACAAAACGCCTTGGCGTTGGCCGATGCGATGCTCGCCGAGTCCAATGAGTCAAGTGGGTCACCTCGAGGAGGAAACGAAGTACACAATACTCTTAGCCAAAAGCGTCTGGGAGAAAGTCCTTGCTCGATAGAGCCAAGCGAGTCGATGCTTGCGGCGGAGATCGGAGCGGACAAAAGGAATGGCGCTGCGATGAAAAGCGAAAAGCCGCGTAGTAACATAAAGGGTAGAGTTCAGCCAGCGCGTACGTGTTTAAAATTGGAGTGACTTTATTAGGGTGAAACTGATGATAGGGAGCGGATTAGCCAAACGAAAGCTGGGCAGCATGAGAAAGCTATCTTGTTACGAGCGTAGTTAATGATCGAATGCAATGGCTGAAGCAACGTACTTAACTCACTGACCTAACCTTTGCTCCTAGAATTTTCTTATGGTAATTGAATTTCGTGCTTGTACTGCGAAAAGAATTCGGCACTATTTTATTAGGGTTTTCGTGTAATTTTACAGGTACTTTCACCGGCTCACGCCTTACGTATCTATGGAGTTGAAAAGCTATTGTCCCTGTGGTTCGACGATAAGTCGTAAAAAGAATTTCCCCCTAGTTATCTACTTATTCGAATAAATTAATTTTTATTGAGATACAATGTGAGATAAATTAGCAGCAAATAAATAGGTAATCAACTAAACGAGCAATAATATCAAATTAAATTCGGAATTTTCATAATCCATGCATTACGGTTTAAAATTTAAATAAACATAGGCAATCGCAATTAAAATTTTTATGCCTTTAAGGTCTCATTTTATGTCTATAGGCTAACAGCATAAAAGTATAAAAGCTACATTGCACAAAATTTACTCTGTAAATTAAAAACTATGTGAGAATAAAATTTTGCTCACTTGTGAAAGTATCGTGAAAATTAAAAGATAAAAAAGAAAACAGAGAATGAAAGAAATGGCAATGAAAATTTAATTCCTAATATTATGTCAAATCGTCTCTTAAAAAGCATTACTATTTTCTTATTAAATAGACAGAACAATGCTCTTGTAAATGTAAATTTTCTTTTTCATGGTCTCTTAAAAGAGACAATCAAGTAAAATTATAACTACATTAATGATTATTCATTGTTCATTTATCAATAGGACATTGGCAATACTAATCTCATCAAAGACGCATAAGTTTTTTTTCCACTTTACATGGCTTTGCAGTAATAATCGTAATGCCTCGAATGTACATAAGCTACTTTAAACGTATAAAACTACATCGTTTTAAATGTTATATATTATACTCTCTTCCTCTGGCATATTCGCAAAAGAAAAACGTAATGAAATCTCTTTTTTATGCGAATGTTTTTCAAATACGCTATTTCTAAAGAAGCAAATATCAATGAATATCTATATTCGATATAAGCGCGAATTCAAGTCCGTAATCCGATATGTTTGTGTAAATGTGAATAGAATAGTGGCCGGTGCGTGTAGTTGTTGTGACAATTGCTTGCACAAAGCAAAGGAAATAAATTCCATTTGGATTTTGCCGTTTTTTCATAGTTTTACGACAAATATTGCTTTATCCTCATACTCCAATATACGATCGTTTTGAACATTCTACTCTGTAAGGACAATCAATTATTTGCTTTTATGTTTGTGATCTTATGGAGAAAGTTGATTTCTATTACTATTCAGGCATGTATATGTATGTTCCATTATAATTACATAAAGGCTTATTCTGTAAATTAATATTTAGTTTCTCGATAAAAATGATTTTGTGATAGAGTAAGAGCCATCGAGTAATACAATTATTATAAATGCTGAATTTGAATGGATGACTTTGATACCTTTGACTTTGTAGCTTTGCTCCTACGCCCCCTCCACATACTAAATGTTCACTTAATACCTTAAAACAGATATTGATAACAGACATAAAATAGTTATATTATTTCAAATTACACAAAATACATGCGCACTACAAAACAGAATATTATATTGATTATTTGAATTTGTCAAACATTAAGATTTATACAAATTTAAAATACATTAACAACAATTATTACACTAATAATAATACATTTATATAACATTAGTATCTTTGCTCAGTTTTATCGTAAATTCAACTTATGATTATTCTTACTTATATATATTTTTACCCGATTTTACCAGCAACGATTTAATATTATAATAATTATAATTATTATAATATTTTATGCTTTTTATCAATACATGTTCAATGGGAATTGATTAGAAATTTGGTTTTAAGGTGAAATAAATAAATTCATAATATTAGAGTAATTGCAGGTTATATGTTCATTTCGCCAAAAAATATAAATGGCAAAATATAAATTTGCTAAGCAAACGAAACAAAAACAAAAAACAGACTTTCAAATATTATATCTTATCATAAAACTAAATTATCGATTATTAATATAAACTTACAATAAACAATAAACAATTATTACACTTATTCGAGTAAAAGTTTATCAATAAAATAAGGGCACCGAACGAGTAGCCTTGCTTTTTTGACTTTAGATACTTCGGTTTATAATTATATTAATAAGTTGTGAAATTGATATTGCTATATTGAGCTTAAATTGCCAGCAAATTATATATAAACACGAATTGCATTTCATACTCACAATGAAATAACTAAAAGAAATATTTAATTATTATGTAATTATTTACTATTTTACTCAAATCACAAATTTCATAATATTTTTTAATCACTATTCTCTCGTAACTATGAGTATTTTATTTTTGTCTGTTCCAATAACCTATAAAACTTATTTTGTAAATTGTTGTAATATCTATAAAATCCACATGTCTCTTAATTATTAATAATTATTTTCGTTTTACTTAAAAAATGGTATATGAAAATTTATTTTTTCATATCTTTATTATAATTGTATAAAAATTCATTTTACTTTCCAACATAACTGAAAAAGTTATTTCAATTGTAGCATAAAAATGATATGAAATTAGTATATCGCAATATTAATTTGTAATCTATGATGGTAATATGATTATTTATACAAATCTTATAGGTTTCTATGAAATTGTAATGCATCTTGATGTGCAAGACCATAATATAGATGACTTTTCAAAATTGTTAAATATTTGTGAAAATATTTATTTTTCCAACGTCAGATAAGAATGAATGGCTGTATTATTATTTGCTTATATAAAATAATGAATAAATGCTTTAAATACATCATCCGTTCCATTATAAATTAAACATTACATATCGCACTTGAGCATTTAATAAAAAAAAGTACTTTTCAATTTTTATAACTAATCGGTATCATTACTTAATGCAATATTATTCGTATTTAATGATTCAATTTGAAAATCAAATAAATTCTTAATTTATTCATATTAAATGGTATTTATTTGTCTGCAAATGTTATTTCAATGCTGCCAATCAATGCAAAAGGGGGAGTATATATTGAATTATCGGTGGACTAGAAAATTTTTTTATTATGCCAGAACAATGCTAAGATGTGCACAGAGATGTTTTAACATTCTTAGATGTTATTGCCGTCATCACCGTGAGGCTAATTTTTTCTTATTATCTTATTCTTATCAAAGCAAAGTGTAAGCTAGATATTGGCATTGCTTTGTGAAACGCTTTAATGGCATCGATCAAAAGGAGTCACGCGCACAATATCATCTGAAACTCTTAGGTGGACGTGAACGCGGACTTGAAAAGAGAAAAGATCTCCCCATCGTAACCGTCATTTCTCGTTTTACTAGTGAAAATATCTGGTACTCATGCCCAGTCAAGCGTAATCTCGAAAGCTTCTTTGAAAAATCCGTAGCGGTATAAATATTTCCGAAAGAAGCCAAGTCCTGAGCTTATTATCTCAAAAAACATGCCTTAGGAGAATTTTATTTGCATCCGTCTTTTACAAAAGGGAGAGCCCAGACTGTCATATGAATATCTAATGCGGAAAAGAAAAGGGAATGGGAAGGATTGTAGAAATGCTCAAGTTGCCAAAACATCCGCGAACGGTGGACAAAAATGAAAGATTCAAGAACCTCAGTGGTTAATCCGATACTTTGCAATGCTAACATGATTCTTTCAGTTCTGCATATCATCAAAGTACCTTGGTTGTAAGAAGGATCAACGACCTTGTAAAATGTATGTGTAGAAATGTTGGGATAGAAACTAATTCATATTCCTTTGGTAAACAACCGCAATCGAGTGAGGCAGTATAATTGACAGTCATTTCAATTCATCAAAAATCTCAATTCACTTTCACTCTCATATAAATTGTCTACATTCTCTACGCAACATAGTCGCATCACAAATGTTTTTTTTCATTCTCAAAGTTTTTCTTTCAATATAAATACACGGACATCAATTGGATAAACGTCTATTAACTATAACAATGACATTATAATTTTACATTCATATTACAGTTTTTTCAAAATGTTAATAGAGATCTTTTGAAAACCAAAAGCATTTTGCCTAGAAGTAAGTCTGAATAATTATTATGTACTGTCTTGACATTTGAGGGATTATGCGTCATTTGGCATCATCTAAATTTCAATATTCACAATACAAAGCAGTCAGTTTTTCGTATTTTTCAGGATTGTGATTTTTATTTTTGATTAACTCCACATAACTGCGCCACATGACAGGTAATTCCACACAGTCAACCTTTACATGTTAGCGTAAAGCAAGCATCCGGAAAGCGTGAAAATGTATAAATGATTTAGCCAGTAGGTTCCAAAACAAAACAAAACAAAAAAAAAAATCAAAAACAAAAACAAAAAATGCGTGGAAGCGAGATAAAAGCACGGACGACTGAGAAACGACTGTGGCGTATCCTCGCAAAATGCGAATTTCATTTGACTCGCTGTCGTAAGCACAAGCTTGCAGCAGCTCGGCTCGCTGACTAGTTCTGAAATATTGGGACTCGCTTTGGGAGATTCGATTTTTAAAAAATGTCCAGATTTGCAAGGGCTACCGAGCGCTAAGCCTATATAAGCGAAAAACAGGAGCTCATCCGACGCTCTCATCCACTTTAATTTCCTCCTTTATTTTTTCTTTTGAGTCCTTTGCCCGATAAGAGTGAGAGTGAAGGGCCCGGAGCGGGGGGCTGGGGGGGGGCGAGGGTCGCACTTTAAAGAGAGAACTCGCTAGACTTTTTGTGAATGATTTTTATGAGCATACATGATTATACTTGTAGGTATTATGTATGGGTGTAAAAAATTTAAATCGAAAGAAAATTTTATTTCCCGAGGTTGTTACTCAGTGGTTTCTTATTGCGTTAAAAATTTTAAATAAACAGAAAAGGTCGAAATTTGGAAGAACACAGTTTTAATTTTATCGTAATGAAAATCAAAGAGCGTTCAAATTGAAGGAACTGGCATTTACATAATAGTAGTTAAAGTAAATTAATTATTAAAATAAGCAATGTAGTTACAATATAATACATTTTCACCGACGTAAAAATATAAAAACAAAAGAAAAAGATGAAGACGATGAAAGAAACTAGCTATATATATATATATATATATATATATATATATATATATATAATAAAATTGTTCTAATTATTTCGGATTTAATCACTAACGTTAGTATAAGAAAATTTCAAATATATAATACGTAATAGCAATAATTATTACCATTACTATTCGTGCTAATATATTATTGGTAGGAAGTGATTAGATTGAATAAACTCTGAGCATTAATGCGAAACTCTTGAAAAAAAAAATTTAATTTACATGCAATATAAAACGCTACTATTTTCATATTAATAAAAGAACGCAAAATTAGAAAAAATACTTTCTTAATCTTTCTCAACCTTTAATATTCTGTAAAAGCAGCCATATATTCTGAAAGAGTGAAAAAATACGATTCATATAAATAAAGAAATGTTAGTTGAAACGTAGATATCCATTAATTATACGCGATGTCTTGTTTAGAATAATGAAGGGATTCCTGAATGTAAGGCCACGCTTAGGCTCCAACGCTTCAAATAAATAAATTGAATTTTTCCCCGTAGAATCGTTAAAGAAATCGAAGGAACCACGGTAGAGGTAAAACTGTAAAGGACACTTAGAGGCTAAGTATCAAGGATTATCTCGCGCAACTTCATTCAGAATTTAATTCGACTGGATTTTTCGTTGCGCTCGTCGTAGGGAAACTGATTTCCGCGGTACGAAATATAATGGGTAAGGGGGGGGGGGGGGGGGAATCCTGCCTCGTGAACCCGAGGACACGAGCTGGAGATGAAACCGACTAAAAGCTTGACGCCGTACGGGGACCGGAAAATGGCGTTTGAGCTCATCGCGTGAAATTGCCAGACAAAATGTTTGAGTCGGCGGAAACTCTTCTCCCATCCACGCTTCTGCCCAAGTTTTTACACAAATATTGCACTTACATGAAGCGCCGGATGCCCGAATGCGCCCGGGAGGAGCATTCGTTCGTTCAGTCGCTTTTCGATTGAATTACCCAATGGATCAATGAAATCGCCGCGCTACGAATTTATATCAAATTTTTATGAAATTCGCCATTTGTCGGATGTGCATTTTATTTGGTTGGCCGGCTTGAACATTCTTTTATACAACCACTATTGGTTATGCGAGCTAATTTATTTGAAATATTTGAACAACCTTGTAAACTATCTGTGAAATTGGAAATTTAATAGAAAAACATCTTTCCCATTACTCTCGTACGGCTCGCTTATTTTCTTTGAAAATTCAATTCTAACTTTTGAAAACGTCGATTGATACTCGTTGATGAAAAATACATGTGCTCCATATAATGTAAAATTTATTTATAATGTGTTGCCATTGTCACTATTAATATTTAAACCCTTAAATGGAATTTGAAAGCGACTATAAAAGATGTCTAACATTTCACATTCAAAGACTTCTCTTCTTTTTTTTTTTTTTCTTTTTTTTTTTTTTCACATACGAATCAGTAGATACTATCAATTTTTATATTTAAACCATCAAATATTTATTTCCTTTTTATATATTTAATTTTTTATTGACGACTAAGCGTTATCTATAAAATTAAAATATCCTCCGGTTAGCTATAAACGTATGTGTTTTAGTTTATTTTATTTCATTTTATGTCATTTTATTTCATTTTATTTCATTTTATTTCATTGGATTTACTTCCTATAAGCTGGCCAAAATCCATATAAAATTATTGTTTTGATTTTTGTCTTTAAACGTTATTTTTATTTTTTTCTTTTCTTTTACTCTGGCACATATACCTACGTATGTGTTTCAGCATTAGCGAAAGCACGTGAAAGCTCAGCTTGTCTTCAGTAAAATTTGTAAAATGAAAGAAGGAGAAAAAGCGGCGAGTAAATTATAAAAGAAAAATAAAGATGGAACGGCGGTGGCTCGATTCGCCGCTACGTTGCACTTGTAAGTCAACGAAGGAAACATTAAAGCTTTGTTTCTCATCAAGTTAATTACAATCAAGAATCAAGCGACTGAGCCAATTGTAATTGAAGTTTCCCGCACTTTTATTTGCGTGCTAACTCGTTTGGCTCCGTTTCATTTATCTTTTCATTGCAGCAGCGTTTCAAACAAATTCACTATAATCAAATAATTTAAAATTGTAAATATTTTGATAGTTCGAGGCCGAAATTTTAATGGCCTTAAGCCGTAACTCTCCGACTTCTACACACATGCCTGCTAATTCGATCAATAATTCAGCTAAAAGTAATTATTACGCAGCTTTATAATTCTTTATAATTCGCGTGTAGAGATCTAGGATGATCTAACAGTCATCTAACAGTTTACCAAAGGTTTAACAATCTATTTTCTCGATTTCTTGAGTCGAACGTTGTATTTACTGATTGACGTAAATATCACGTATAAAGCTAACGTGTGCTTCATTGCAATATAAATTACTCCGCGATATTGAATTTTCCATTTGCCGTGAAACGAAAGGATGATTCGATGAGCTTCTTTATATAAAACAAGCAAAAACAAAAATCTATACGTATGTAATGTCGAAAGAGAATAAGGTTTAAGAATTTCGAAAAAAAAAAAACATCGATCAAGAGGATTGTGCTCAAGCTAGTATTGTGGTATACTAAGCGCTTGGCTTAAATATATAATTAAAATTGCATAATAAATCACGCAGAATTGTGTAAGGGCCCTCTTTCTGAGATATGATTCTGCATGTAGGGTGATTGGTGGGAGGGGGGGAGGGGGAAGGATAAGGACGTCTCGCGCCACTTCTTTTCTTCCTTACTCTGAAAAATAAAATTGTTTCGTCCTTCCCCTTACTAGCTCCCATTAAATTCGAAAGACGAGCGAGATTTTACGACACTTGGAGGATGCTCAGGAATCCATCAGCATTCCAAGATGCGTTGAGTCTTTATTCGAACGATAAAAAATCCTTTATTGCATGATCCTCGAGGTACGATAGGATTTTTATACGCGGCTGGGTTATCGGATTCTTTATTAGATAATAAAAGGGCTTTATTATAAAAATGTAATGTTTCTATTGCGATTGAAATTTCGTATTGTTATGTTTTATTTTTAAATTATGAAATAAACGTTCGATGAGAGCGTTAGGGCAACAAACGTCACGTGAATAATTTGATAATTTTGCATTATTTTAACGTTCGTGTAGCGGATCGAGAAAAACTTATTTTCCCCTGTGGCATATTAAAAGTTTTTTGGAAGTACCTGAAACCTAGTTTTACGAATTTATTACGTTTCAATTTATTCATTATTGAAAAGTCAAATGTAAAAGTAAGTCTTTAAATATCTAATAATGAAAATTAGTCATAAAATTATTCGTCCTTTATTCCATTCGCTTTGATTGCAGTCTACGTCCTGTCCCGCAGCAACGCTCGCCCGTAAAAATTTAAATTTACACATCATTCTCCATTGAATATTAACGTCCAAGATATATGTATATGTGTATATATATATATATATATATATATATATATATATAGAGAGAGAGAGAGAGAGAGAGAGAGAGAGAGAGAGAGAAAGAAAGAATATAGATATAGATTATTGGTTATAAAGAGCGAGTAGAGCAAATTCTAATAAAACACTGTTAGCCAGTTGTGTTAATGGATAAAATTTTTGCCTCGATGTTTTCAGGTACAAAGTCGAGGTAGCGGGAAAGTCCCTGCCCGTCCTCACGAATTTAGATAAGGGACGCTACGGTGTGTTGATCTTCGAGAACCTGAACAAATACTTGCAGATGGACAAATGGAATCGCGAACTACTTGACAAATATTGTCGGGAATATTCGGTGGGCATCGTCGGCTTCACGCCCCCGGGCGAGGAGAGTCTTGTCGGCGCTCAGCTCAAAGGTTTCCCCCTCTTCGTCCACACCAATCTGAGACTGAAGGTTCGTTTGCTTCTGACACATTATATTTTGTCATTGCTTATGCGTGGAACTGTTTGAACGTGCTGTGGATTAACGAGCAATTAAAAATCAATTTCCACTTCGGGATGGATTTTAATTTCCGATCCGAGTTACACGCAACTTTATCATATATCATTGCCAGACACGTTCCGACGTAATTCTTTTCGAGGGGCCACTTAATGCGAGATGTATTGATAAGGGACGTCTCGTCGACGTTAATACACTTTATAATGTCGTCTCGCGAGCATTAAATGCATGTTAGTAATGCGTTGTGTCGCTGTAAAATATTATTGATTCGTAAAGCGATGGAATATGATGAAAATATCTATTACTCGTAATAAAATGCAAACTGTCGTTTTTCTTTTTTTCTTTCTTTCTTCATATTTATGGTGTTGATGCATGGAAACCACACCCATACAAATAATATATTTTCTTTTTCGTATTGCACATTTTCTCATGACGATTTTGTATTTACTTAATTGGCAGAATATAAAGTAACGATTTAAATGGTAACGATTATGGAAATTTAAAAAAAAAAAAAAAAACTTCACGGTAACATTCAATATCGCTTTCATTCTCGGTATTTACGCATACGATCTAGAACTTTAAAACTTTACGTAGTAAATTTTATTTTCTCTTAATTCTTTTGTTCTATACGTCCGCTGTTTTACATAATATATTTTCAAAGAGTTTATGATTTAAATTTATTCTTTATCTCTGGCTTGCCAAAACTCGATTTTCTCCTTATATGTGGGATTTCAGTTTTCTAAAAAAGAAAAATAAAAAATAAAAAAAAATTTACACATTATTTGAAATAAAAGAAGAGGAACTTGGAAAATGCAAGCTCTTATCCGACGTGAAAATTTGCATGAAAGATTGATGAAACTTTACAATTTTTTTTATATCTATAAATGGAACATGTTTAATACATTCTTAAGAAACAGACTCAATGTAAAACGCCTAATCCAATATTCGGTTTAAATTTTCCGAAAGAGCCTTATTTAATTGAAATATTAGCCAGGATTTTATAAATGAGAGACTTCGATCACCGAATATAATATTTTTATTGCGTATGTATTTAAATCTACTCGCATGGCTTTTAGCCAGACGCATTTTCGTAAATTAGATTTTATTTTTTTGTTTTTGTTTTTTTTTTTTTTTTTTTTCAATATATATATATACAACTATTTGGCGCGGACGCGGGCGCACGTATGAAGTATATAAATTAAAGGAAAAGAGATAAATAAATAAGAAAATTTCATGAAATACCTTTGAAAACAACAAAGCGGGACAATCGAACACTCCGCGCCTATCCATACCTAAGCTAACATGGCGCAAACCTCTGTCTTCGCGGAATTATAAATCGTATACCAAGCACCAACCATCTACGACAACCAGAACTCAATGGAGGACCTTATTGCTTCCCGTAGGACGCCCAGCTGAACGCGGCTTCGCCTATCCTGCGACTGACGAGGGCCGGCGAGACGGCCTGGGGTCCACTACCCGGCTACGACTGGACGATATTCCAGGCGAACCACAGTACGTACGAGCCCCTCGCCTGGGCTCATCGTGACAGCCTCGAGTACGCCACCCACGGGGGGCCACTCGCTACGGTCATGCAGGCAAGTCACCCTATCACCCCCATCTTTGATAAGTTTGCGGATTTCCGTGTGGAGTGCGGGGTACGGTGACGGGAAGGGGAGACGGAGAGTGGAGACTCGAGGAAGGCCTTCTCTCAAAGAGGTCTTGGCATTGTCGATGAGCCATGCCATCGAACTGCTGCTCTCTGCCCTGTCTCGCGCAGTTTCATAATTGTGCTCCTTTAATGGCAGATCTGGAATTCCATACTGCTTTAATGGAATTTTCTTACTTTGCTCACGAAATCCTTTCAAACTATCGAGTATTACTTCCGGTGTCCTTGCGCTTTTCGACGACCTGCCTCATAGACCCCACGTTAATTTAATTATAAACAGACTGAATATCAAAGTAATGGAAACTAGCGATTTTGTAAAAGAATTTTATATTATCATTAATATAATGCGTGACATTTAATTGTGTTATGACTATATTCGATATAACTTTGTTAAAGTTTTTGAAATAACCTTTGTTACTCCTGTGAATCTCCTTCTATCTCCCCCCCCCCAATCTACAAATATTATATGACTTTATTATGTTTGTCGTATAAATAATGTTCTCCTTAGACTTTAATGATTGAACACAAAAATTCCACAACAAAGAAATACAATTAGTAGGATGAATTTACGCGAATAGATAAAATGCATAAAATATAGGTAAACTAACACGTGCTCTCTCTCACTTTACATTTTTCAATTTTCAAGCTTTCATCTTGATTAGAAAAAACATTTATATTCGAGTATCAATAATATACGCGATAAACTTTGTCATATTTTAAGAAAAATATAAATCTATGTCATTGCAATCGTATAAAATGAAAAAAAAAAACATCATTTCAAAATAGTACAATTGGTTGAACAATGGCACTACGTTGTTAATTATGAATTTTGCTTTATTGCGTACCAATATTGATGCATTGTAGTATTATAGAATAAATGATACGGAATCCACAAGATTTTATAAACTATTTAAAGTATTTGATTAACTGTAAAATAACTGACATTTTTCGATTAAAAATATAATTGTATATATATATATATATATATATATATATATATATATATATATAGTGTAAGGGACATCAACTTAGAGAAATTACAAAGATTCGTAATTATAAAGAATTAATGAACCAACGAATAGTGTAATATCTACATTATTGACGAAATACTTATATCAAGATGTGTATTAATAAATAAATTAAGTTTTTTTTTGAAAACTAGCGATTCACTGATAATAAAATTATGAAATTTTTGCTCAATTCAAGAAGAGAATGAAAATTTTTCAATTGATATTTAATTATATACCATATACAAGTATGTATGCGTGAGAAAGAACTCGGTACATTAGTCTTATTAATTATTTTGACTAACAGTGCATAATTAAGATTCTCTTCTGCTATTATTGCTAAAGCTTAATTGCAAGTATCAATATCATTTATTAGAATAATGAAAGAAGACGCGATGACTCGTGTAAAAATTGGAAAATCAACATAAAATATTAAAACCACTTTCTAAAATATTCATTAAATATGATGTTCGTTAAATATATGTTGTTAGGATTAGCGCCATTTTCATTATTGAATCCATGAAAAGGCATGAGAAACTAGAATAATAATATCTCTCCGCTAAACGAAATTCTAAATTGGCAAAAAATTTATCTTTTTTTTTCTTCTATTCATATGCATTATTTCAATTTCTTGTATTCCAGCATCCTTATATTCGATAAATAAAACTAATTTAATAACTTTTTTCGGACAGTGTCCTAATATGGTTATATAACTTTTCGGGCAAATATGATATTTCGTTTAATCCCCTTTGGCTCTTTGTCATTTTGCTATCAGGATATTTGCTCGGAGTATGCATTTATTTTAATTTCCGTGAAGAAAAAATTCAATATTCTTTATCTACGGTATCTATGCCTTGTATTTGCTTTGCGCTGTAAGAAATGTTTTTTCATGCCCATAGAACTTCTACATAAGCAAGTAAATTCATTTCTTAAGTACGGAAAAAAAAAACAAAAAAAAAATTAACCTTACATACACCTAGTTATATCTAATAAAAAGCTAAAGGTACAACTATAAATGAACATTGTCGCCGGTTCTTGCTCTGATCCTACGCCAGCCAAAACTAACAAACATTAGTCCTGTTGAAGAAAAAAAAAAGTATAGAGTCGCGGCATTGCATTAAATGGCTTAAGAGAGAGAGAGAGAGAGAGAGAGAGAGAGAGAGAGTCTCTATTTTCGTCTTTCTTCGCGTATTCGCTGCCATTCTCTCTCCTACTTTATACAACATTGTCGCGATATTTTTTCGCCGCGGACAACCTCTGGCTTAAGCTCGCCAGTGTTTCGAATCCATTTTTTCACGTCTCCCAGAGCGAGCTCTATCTTTCGGCCATCCACTTTTCTCCTACTTTTCCAGGCGGCCACATCCTACCACATCCTCACACATGCTTGTGCCCGAAGCACGAAACGTAATTCCGTCGAAGCATTCATCGTACTCTTCGTGCGAGCACTTTGTTAGCCACTCATTTTTCTAACACTGTACCACACTATTTTCTGTGCTGCTCTTTTCCTCCACATTTTTCTTACTCGCCACATCCGTTTATTTCGTCGCTTATTACTCCTTTTATATTGGACTCGTTTCGTCTCTTCACTTTGTTAGACACGATTATTTATTTCAATTAATCGGACCTGCTCCTTCCTACTAATTGTCATATCCTGGTGAACCGTACCTGCGATTGGATATTTACAAAATTATAATTTACATACGCTAACAAGGAAGAATATTGTATGTGGCCGTTTAGGATATTTGGCGAAGAGAATTGTGCTCGTGGCAGCTGAAAATCAGAATATAACAAAATATATAATATTTTATTTAAGGAGATGAATTCTATCTAATTACGTTATTTGCCAACGACTGACAGATATCATTGACAAATAAATTAATACATCCGTAATTCATCATTATTTAACATTTAGTCATTTAATGCTATTATAAGATTATTAAACGCGCGCTTAATTGTTATATCGGCTATTTAAAGCGATTATCTTGTAAATTCGTTGAATGTAAAAATTTCTTTTGACAAAAATATTGTCAATGCGTGTTTAATAATTTTTTAAAACAATAATAATAACAATCTTTTCAAATAATTTTTTCGTTTTTCAGATAAGTTTTAAACAATTGCTTTACCTACATTTTTTCATTGTCTTAGAATATTATGGCGACAGTAGTAATGTAGCAATGAGCACCGTAGAAAATAAAAATCTTTGACTGCGCGAAAAAGTAGAAGTTATAAGCTGCGCATTGAACAAAAAATGTTCCTTTAATTTTGCACACAAAATCACGACTATTTCTACTAATATATGAAAGTATTTAAACATATTAACTATACGCCGTTTTTCTTCTTCTTCTTCTTCTTCTTCTTCTTCTTCTTCTTCTTCTTCTTCTTTAACCATTTTTTTTCGCCAAGATAGTTTCTTCTAAAACAAATGAAAAATAAAATTGAATTTGACCCATTCCTTTCACCAATGATTACATGATCCGTTTACGTTAATCTATAATCACTTGAAATCCTTTCGAAAAATAAAAAATCTACCCAACGTCCCTTTTAATTCATTGCAATACCGAGGCTGATTTAACGAAACTGGCATACTGAAGGATGCGCATAAAGAAATGGTGAAAGCTGAGATAAACGACGTAAGAAAATGAGCACGAGAGAGGGTAGACGCAGAATTACCAGAAGATGTAAAGTGAGTCGGTACTATAGTAGCTGAGGAATGAAATTAACCGTGCAAGAATCTACGCATGATTTTTAAAGAAAAGTAATATCAAAGTTGGCTTTTACGAGACCATACGAGAGAATAATAAAATGAATTTTTCTCAATGTTTTTCCTCCATTTATTCCTCAATTTATTCTCAAATATTAATAAAATATATGAGATCAATTTCAATACTTTGTCTACATCTTGCAAAGCTAAACTCTGTCGGCAATGCGTATAATACAATAAACAAATGCATAATAATTAAAACGTGTTAACAATTTTCACAAAAAAAAAAAAAAAAAAAAAAAAAAACCAAAAGAAAAAACCAAAAAATTCAAATTTTTTCACTATAATGAATGCTTATTCAAGTGTATGATTGACTTATCGACAGTCGAGTATAGCTGATCGATAAAAGTGTTACACATTCAATCTTATTATTTCCAATAACTTTAAAAGAATTTTATTAAAACATTAAACGAAACAGCAGAAATTAATCTGTACTTTTGAATAAAGCAGCGTGAATATTTGCGACAAGCCAGTTGTTGAGATAAGCATGTCAAGATTAACATCAACAAATAAAATCCTTATCCCTAGCTCTATCGCACGAAGAGAAATACAAAGAATATGTTGTGGATGAAACAAAAATCTGTTTGCGTGTGTATGAATACGTGTAGCGTATGCCGGTAAGGGGCGGGAAGTAGCCGGGGGATGAGAAATAAGCAAAGGAAGGAACTAACAGTACGGAGAAGTGCAAAAACTATAAGTACCTGCGAAGAAGAATAGCTGACAGGGGCAAAACAATCCACGTCGAGTCGTTACTCCCCTTTTTCGAATGGAGCAACACTCCAAGATTCGCGCCTCGCACGAGAATTTCCATCCGGAGTCCGGAATTCGCGATTCCAAGATTCCAGAGGAGTAGCGAAAGGAACGAGTATGTTGATTCAGTGGTGCTTTCTTTTTCATTTAATCTCCCTTCCCGCTGTCTTGGGGCTTCGATATTTTCATCAGAGCCTGTACAAAATGCAAATGCACGCAGCACGGCGACTTTATTCATTTATCCAACTAATTAAAGGATACAAAGTAATTCCGTATTAATGTAAATTATTCTTCGATTCGTATTATGATTGGTGTGCCTACACGCGTAACACTATCTTTTAACCATAAAATTTTGAAATGTGAAGTGAATTAATAATTGCCTCATTTCAAGATTCTTATTGTACATTTCAAATGCCGATAAAACTTTTTGTAGGTTGTGAGTAACTTTTAATGGAAGCTAAGGCTCAAGAAATTGGATAGTTTAACATAAATTAAAATGTTTTAAATCAATTATTATGAATGGAATGAAGTTTCAAAATTGTTGAAATAAAGCAATTTAGCCTTTCGAGTAGTAAAATATTCATAAAACTACCATTAAACTGGCTTGGGTTACCTAGGCCACTCTTAAATTGAAATTTAAGAGTCTCAGAATTTCAGGAGACCTAGTATCTATAAGCTTAGACTATGTAACATGTGCACTAAAGTGTCATATTTATTTGCTTTTTTTTTTCAACTTTTTTCCTAAATTTTTTTTTTTAACAAATCCAAGACAATATAACGCGTGAGATTTCTCTTTTACCAACTTGATACTTCATATTTCGCATGCTTGTACTTTAAGAAACATAAGGTGACCTAATCTATGATATTGTACCACTACAATTACATTATGTACAGTTGTTGTTTCTAATGGTGTATGATATTTCGGTATAATAAAATAGAAAAAAAAAAATAATAAAAAAAAAAAATTATTTCCTCGTCCCACGCGAATTTAATAATTACATTTGTCTAGATTTATACTTTAGGAGACAGAATATTAGGCTATTGTATGAGAAATATATAAATAAGTACTGTAAAGAAGTTGTGAAGGAAATCGTTACTTTCTCCTCCAACGTAATTATCCTTATTATTTTGCTGTAATATTACAAATAGTCAGCAATTATAAAATGTACTAGAAAAATCGGTAGATTAAACAAATTATCAATGGAATTTTGAGAATTCGGCATTTAATTTAGAAATTCATTTTTGCCTTCAAAACTAATCGAATATTTCAACCTGATAAGTTTCAATTTCTATTTAAGTATTCCGAAATTTAGATTGTTAAGTAAAAATAGAATCCAAATGATAAAGCAATATTTAATGAAATTTGAAGATTTTTAGCAGAAAACTTAACAAATTCAATTGAGTCGACGCAATCCAGTGCCTTATATCTCAATAAAAACAAATAATTTTCCATTAGAAATTATAGTAAATTAATTCTTTTATCTACGTTAATCGGAAAAACATATTTTACATTCCGATAAGAGGAGATAAGATAATATTGCGCAATGACGTTGAAACTACAAATTCAACTGTTTAACAATATATATGAAGGATTTTTTCACGAACCTTCCAAATCCTTCCATATTATCAGTTAGTATGTTTTAAAATATTTTAAACTTCGTTTTAATTTTGAGGTACGCGTTTTGTACAATTACTGAAAGATTATGAGAACGCGGGTGTCAATCACGAACTAACACAACGCCCTCTTAAGCCCTTCAATGTATTCACTCACAGCTTATAATTCCGTTCACGTTTCACCGTTCGAATTTACTTTGACTTTGTGAAAGTGACATGTAGGGAAGAAAAATAATACCATTTTCGAAATCAAATAATTTAATAATTTTTTTTCAATGTCAATCTGCTATGTAATTCTGTTTATGTAAAATATCATAGTTATCATAGTATAAAATAAATTATTCATCAAAATTTGTCAAAGATTTGATACTAAAATATTAATTTGAGACTATCAAGTGCGCCAATTTTTTTTTAATTTATCCAGATAGACCTTTTGCCAAATGTATTATGAAGATTTTACGACAGATAGCAAAGTACTAGAGATATTTTTAAGTTTTAATCTTAATCTTAATTACCAGAATTAATTAAATTAATGAATTTTTCTTCAATGTAGATTAAAATCTGTTTATTCTAAATTATTTTCATTACACTGCTACATAATTGAAATGGTAACATTATTACCGTTAAAAAAATTTTCAACAATATTAAAGTATTTTTAAATATTTGCAAATCATTTTCATGTAAAAAAGAATTTTTAAGATTAGTGTTTGTACAATGACGATTAATGTGAGATGAACGTATATATTTTATTTATGTGGCAGATTTTATTATTACTAAGTATGACTAAACTATATTATTAGTTAATAGAAGAGCCCTGGATTAATGTACTAATTAATGTCGAATAAAATTCGTGTTATAATTAGTCATTTATTAAAAATCAAATATATAAACAGAATAAAACCTGCCCCCCCCCCCATTACTGTTTTATTATAAAATTTATTTTCAAAATATTCTATATTTTGAATTAATTCTAATATATATATTATATAATTGTATTACTATTTACATGTACGTTCATTTCATCAAGCTCAAATAATTAGAGTTTCATCTATTCGTTTAAAAAAACCAAACGGTTGAACTTTAACTTTTATATATATATATTTGCATTAATACAATCTCGTAATTCCTAAATCGGACCAAAAAGCAAAAAATTATCCAATTGAAGGAAAATAAGTTCATATGATATTTTAGAGGCACTTTTTTTACCGTCATTTATTTTAATGCAAATTTTACTCTAAATGTATAAGATATACGTCTAATTTTAAAAAATTACCTTATAGGTCTGACTATAGTAAAAACGACTTGTATTTGAAATTATGATTTGATAATTAAATTAACCGTTTCATCATTTATAATAATAAATGTTATAGTGAAATGAAATAAAAATTCAAGTTTTATTGTTTGTTCGCTTCATACACACCTCTCAAGCGCGCGCGCGTATATGCCTAAGTGGACCACCCTGCGATAAAATAAAAGAAAGATGTTACTGGCGCGCAAATAGGACGACGACGACGACGACGACGACGACGACGACGACGACGACGACGACGACGACGACGACGACGACATATCTCATAGCTATAAAAAAAAAAGAAAATATACGTAGTTGCAATTTTGACCTTGTATGCGCTACATGCGCTACGGGAGAAAAAGGAAGGAATTTGTAACGGGAAGATAGTAAGAGGGAGAAAGAGTTAGAGACCGCAACATGAACTTTGCGATTGTTTCGTATTGATGTCGACAGTTTCGACTTACGTCGAGACTTTCCTTCCAACGTCTCCGCTACGGAGGATAAAAAGTGAAGAGTAATATAAGGAGGATCTTTTTGTCAAATGCCATCGCAGATGTAACATCGGGGTCTCTGATATAATAATACAAAAGTTCAATAATGTAAGCAAAGCATATTTTGCTAGCGAGCAGCTTGTAGCGCTAGTTTTTCCTTGGGGGAAAGCGTAATATAAGAACGCGTAGATATTTTCATGTAAGAGGAGAATATATTGAAATTCAGAATAGATAATCTTTTCATATATCTCGTGTCCCTTAAATTAGATATTAAAGTATAATTCTGACTTGAATTTAGAGACACCGGCATTATCGTATTTACATAAGATACTTTATTATTAATGAAACGGCAATAGAATGTAAGGAAATAGAATTATAAAAGTAACAGGGCATTTTAAGATAAAGCACTGCAATTTCTATAGGGTCTTCAAAGTTGATTTTATTCAAAATACTTCGATTGAACTAAGTAATAAAATTATATCGATTCAATGCCATAAAGGTATGGCAAAGCGATAAAAATATAATAACAGTGGAATATTTAATTAATTGACTTATAACGTTAAGAATTTATAATCTTGGGAGCTTGAAATGGTTGAAATAGTTGCGTTATTTTTTATCGTTGTGATCAATTATTCTTAATACAATTCAATATCGACAACATTTTTTCATAACTGATATTGCCGTGTTATATAGTCTTAATGTTGTTGAAGTCGATACAAAAGTTTTCAAATCAATCGGTCGAAGGAAAGAATAGCGAGTTGAAATTTGTAGTTTTGAAGGATCACTAAAATAGAATAATTGACTCTACACACGCAAGCTTTTCATTACGGTAATCTTTCGAGTCTTGAAAAGCCATGAGCTTCATAATGTACGTTTATTGATGGCAGAATGTTTGATGATTAAAATACGATTTAGATATGCATTTCCAAAAAAAAATATGTCGTTTAATTTTTAAATGGATAGTAGTATAATAGCTGGGGGCTTTAATTAAATACAAATGAAATAACATATTACAGGTTAATTACTGCTACTGACATTTCCAAATTTTATATTCATTTAGTAGGCCTACATCGTGCGATTAAATAAGCATTTTTCTCATTTTAAAAAGACCCTAGCGACTTAAATCTTGGCAGCATCATATAATAATACTTCAATTATCTTAGTATAATATTTCATAATTATATTTTTTAAAATTGTCAAATATAATTTACCGTTTCTGTCAATATATTTTGTCAAGTTACCTTTAGATTTACATAATAATTATGTCATTTTAAGA
Source organism: Ceratosolen solmsi marchali (assembly GCF_000503995.2). Classification (NCBI taxonomy): domain Eukaryota; kingdom Metazoa; phylum Arthropoda; class Insecta; order Hymenoptera; family Agaonidae; genus Ceratosolen; species Ceratosolen solmsi. Next base: position 3,459,229 of record NW_011948431.1, on the reverse strand, counting down.
AGCATTTACATGAGAAATTAACATTCTAGAGAGTAGCGTTCATAATAAGAAAAAAATATATATTCAGTCTTACGAAGGTAAGATGATAAGTAAATGATAGAATGCATCATTTTTTATTTCAATCTCAATATAATAAACATTAAAATATCCCCTATCCAAAATATAATATTTATATTTTTATATATTTGTTTCAAATGTTTTGAAATTTTGTCAATTATGACGCGCTTAATATAAATTTCTGTAGTCGAGCATTCAATGATCTTCAGAATGCAAATCTATTAATCAGAAGAAATTAATCATTGACTTACTTTATTAACGAGGTTCCCAGGAAGAAAATACAATACGTGTGCGTGTGTGTGCGTGCGTGTGCGTGTGCGTGTGCGTGCGTGCGTGTGCGTGTGCGCGCGTGTGTGTGTGTGTGTGTGTTTGTGTGTATTGCGCTCAACGTGACATGCTTTTCCTTTGTTAAATGCGCGCCATCTATTTTTCTAAGCCTTACGTAAGGCACATCCGGGGTTTCTCATTACTGCATATGGAGAAACGAGCTTACTTCTAACGTTCTATCCTACAAGAAATTCCACCACTGACAGTTAATTTGTTATATCCATCCAAGCCGTTCGCGCGCACGTTAGTGTATAGTAAAAGTAGTACCCAAGTTGCAAAAAGTCTAGACCCGAAATCGCGTGTTTTCGCTGGATTCAATTATATTTTTTTGCTTCAGCTTCTTCCTTCTTCGTCCTGACCTTTGTAGTTCTAACGTTAAATCGCTCTAGCTAATCCGATAACGAGGGAAGCTCACCCGGAGCTTTTAAGAAAGGCGCCATTTCTTATAGGCGAATGACGACGACGGACTTTAAGCACGAATATTATTAGCTCGCTCTTGGAATAAATTTACGTCTGCTTTTTTCTTTCTTTACAATGTTTAACACTCCCCGAGAATTTGTTGTTATCGTTCAATTTTATTCTTATACAGATTAAGGAAGCATTGTATATTTATTAGTTAAAATTTGTGCACTATTGTGCAAAAAAAAAAAAAAAATTATCAGACAATACTTATTATTTAGCTTCAAAAATCTTGTTGATTATAATAACAAATCGCCATTATTAATGCAAATATTATTGATTTTATAACTAATTGTTTTTGTTTTGTTTTGTTTTTTATTTTTTTTTTTTTTTTTTTTTTTTTTTTATCGAAATGATAACGTGAAAACAATTAGTATTCATTGTTTAATATATCAAAAGAATATATACACTTGGGCTCACATATTTTAAAAAATAAATCATTGTGAATAAATGGTTCGAATAAATATGCATTTCTTATATATAAAAAAAAAATTATTTATGCGATATTCTATATTCGTAATATGAATGGTAATCTAGAAGGTATAAATGTCACTTGCAATGCTTAACGTTTTATATAATAATTGTTTTTACTTAAGTGCAAAAATGTCACATAAAGCAAATACATACTACCCAATTGCATACTTTGTTAATTATAAACAACGTGTACTCGACAATTTTTTAAAAACAGAAACAGATGACAAATATTATATTGAGCAAGCTTAAGTGAATCGTAAATTTTAAAATTAATAAATCGTATTTTCAATAAAAAGACCCTTTAACAGCTGATGTTCTATAGATAATTGTTATAAATAATAAATATCATAATTTTAACATTGAAAACTCGTTTCCATTACATATCCTCAAAGTTGCTTTCTATGAAATCTCGGAAGCAGATAATATTGCCACTTAAATCTTAATGAATTAATGAGTTTATTAATATGTTAATGATCGGAAATTCTTTTATATTCAATGTAAACTGTCTACGAAAGTGTTGGATTTAAATAATTTTGTTATTACAAGTCATCAAATTCACCCTTACGTAACGTGTAATATCGCACAACTTATAATCATCAAAAAAATAAACAATGACAACTTATTTAATTAATGTTTTAAAATAAAGTATAATGTGATTCGTGATAACCTATAAATCGTTTTTTACACCTTGATTAAGAATAAATATAGATATAAATAAAATGTAAGTCAAGAAATTGGACATTATTATTTATGTTTGGAAAACAGAAATGAAATACAAATATCTTTTTGACAAACGCATATTTATTTAATAAAAAAAAAAATATTTTAACTTTATTAATACTCGAAATGTCTAAAGCACACAAACGGTCTTGTTCATTAGCAACTAATAAACTGGATTATAACTCGTACTCGCGCCTGTAAATTAATTTAAAATGGTTTTACTCTGCATCGAAAACAGTTTAATGAAAATAAATTATTAGTGTTTGAATGGGAAATGTAGAAATCTGAAGGACTTTTGACATAAAAATATCTGACTGAATCTCAGTGTATAAAGTTATTTTATCGAACCCTTTTTTATCAATTTTCATCCAATTTTTATATCTATATACATTTTTTACAAATTAAATTCTTCATACACGCAAATGTTTGTTAATCTATATTTATTGATTAAGTATACAAGGTCAAATGAAAGAAACTCGATAATTACTTTCTAATCAAATACCGTCGAATTTTTCTTGCTATTTTAAAAACTTCAAGCCCTTTTTCATTTTTGAACACTTTGCTACAAGTTTGTTTTATAATTTTACGTAAAATTTTAATCGCGTTATGTTGTCTATTAAAGCAATAAAAGAAAATATAGAGGTGGTAGTTTGTATTTCCGTTAATTCAGTTTTACAGACGTAATTTCAAAAATAAATTCAAAATATTATCTCATTATAAATATAAAGAAATCATCGCATTTACAAATCATATAATTTTATCATCAGAATTTCATAAATTTTATAATTAAATTAACTATATTATCATTATTAATATTTAAGCTATCAACATTACACTTAACAATATTTGCGCGATAACTATATATGTAATTATAAATGCTTCGAGTATTTCAATAAAAAAAGAAAGTTTTCATTTTAATATTCATTTAATAAATATATTACTTAGAATTAAAAATGGTCATAAAAGATCGTATACTTTTTTTTTTTTAATGTGATATAATTTTCAAGTCTTTTTTGAAAATTTCTTTACAAATCTTCCATTTTCTAGTATACACAGAAATCTTGAAATCTTTTACTTTATAATGAAGCAGAAAGTATTAAAAACTTCATGTGATTTATATTCGTAACTCTGAATATTATATTAAATTTTCGTTAAAACATATATATTTTAATTTCATAAAATTTAAATAATAACATACATTATAAAAAGATAATTGTCAATACTGTCACGTCGATTTTTTACAAAATGTCATAATTCATAACATTTATATTTGAATTTAGCTTGTTTCAAATACTATATTACATAAACGAAAAAAAGTAAAATCTAATAAAACTATACATACGAACAATTATTACGGCATTTTATAAAATTTTACAATTTCCGCTTTTTATTATATAATCTCTTGATATCTGTTATTTTAAGTAAAATAAATTAAAAAATTCTAACTATATGAATAGTTAAGAAGAATAGAAATATAGAAAGCTATAATTCATATTAAATTTGATACCTAATGAATAAAATAAGCTACGCGTTCAATATAAAATAATTAAAAACAAGTGAGATGAAAGATTTCATTTTTTAAACAATTATGTAAGCTTCGTAGTCTTCATTTTTACTCTTTCAGTGTATAACTTTTTTTCATTTCATTTCAATTTTCATCATTAATTATATGTAATTACTATTTTGAAATATTTATTACACATAAAAACACGAAAGAAAAGTTCATTTATTTCCATAAAAATCGTAAATTTTGTAGTTGTAATATAATCGAATACATTGCAGAAATTATGTATTTTTTTACAATATATCTAACTAGAAATTGCTCTCTTAATCATGCAGTACGTGAAAAGACTTGAATAATATAATATTTATCAACAAATTTTTAATAATTATGATGCAATTTAAAAAGAATAATGATATGAATATGATATATTTAAAATTATTAAAATATTCGATAATTAAAAATAGCTTTAATGAATAATTTTTCTAATACGTCTTATATGAATAAATAAGAAGCGAGTATTAATAAAATAATTTTATACACGTCAATCGATTATATAATTACTTTATAGTAAAGCAGACTAAGTACGCATTAAGTAACGCACCTAAATACATAAATATCTTAGAATAATATATTATATTATTTTTTCTACACAAATTGTATTCTTAATACAATTACATAAATAATTATTACTCCAGTTTTTCATTAATGTACGATTAAAAATTAAATTTTTTAAATTATATTACATAAATTATAATACAATTTTTCATATAAATGGATCAGCATTCTATTATATAATACATTATCTGAATCGACTAACTGAACTTTTGAAAACAAAAGTTCTATAAATATATTTATAGGGAGAAAAAAAATTAAAATAATCTTTATTGAAAATAAATCATGAATATTAATTTATTCTAAAGAGAAAAAAAAAACTAATGAATATGAAAGGTATAATACTATACTTTAAATTAATTTGATGTATTAAATAACTTTCTAAATATTTAGTTAATCGGGAATATACATAATATTGTAAATTATAAGTTTTTGGAAAGCAGATAGAAAAATTTTCACTAATGTAATATTTCAATAATTAGCATTACATTGACTTCAAAAATGAACAGACTCGAGATAAAATAGCACTTGCATTACTTCGTCCTTAATATATATAAAAACAGTAAAAAAAATATAAAATATAAAAAACACATATAAAACTTTTAATCCTTCTTGTACGAGCTTATTAGAAATAAAGGATAACAATAGTTTTATGGATAAGTCCATTATATAGGGTTTGATTATATTGCAGCTCTTTCTCTTTCTCTCTCTCTCTCTCTCTCTATCTCTCTCTCTCTCTCTCTCTCGCTGTGACATTTGTTCAATTTCCACGGCAATGATAAACATACAACTTAGAGTAAAAAAAAGTTATAGCCATTGTCTTGGTGGGGTTAAATAAAAAATCAATCCTTCTACCAATAGTTGGCAGGGCTTATTGTTAAATCCGAGATTTCAAGGAAAGCTTTGCATTATAATAAGTCTAGGACTTTTCAATGCGAATGACTCGCAAGTGTGAAATTTAACACATGCGGCTTACCGAATATACATTTTATAAGGGATTAACTCGAAACTGGAGATTGTTCGAAGAATATTGTGCACTCGAGGTTTATGAAGTATACAAAATAGTACGGTTATTTACCCAAGATATTGTTGGAATTATGAATCTAGTAAATAAAAATGCAGAAAATACTAGTTTAATTTTAAAGAATTCGCTCATTTCTTAAATAATTAAGAGAAATGCAAAAGAAAAAAGAAGAAACGAGTAGCAAATACATTGGAAATGACAAGACGGATATCATTAAAAATAAATTGTAAGACTGAAAGTACTTGATAATATTTTTATCAAATTTTCCTCGTATTTTATCACTTATTTTGTCATCCAAGCTACTGTAATAAATACGGGATACCATCCTTTTTCCTTACTCATTAAAAAATCGAGAATGAAAATTGTCCTTCATTTTGATTACCCAAAAAATAAAAAAAAAAAAAAGAGTAAGCATTATCAATACGGTATCAGCGAATAAATTTGTCCAATTTTCTGTCTTTTTTTACAAAGTACTGTGAATAAAGTAGTGAAATAAATATAAAATTATTCTAGCTACGAGTCATATATAATTAATATGTCTGGTATCTTTATTTCAATTCTGTATTCCCAATGTAAAAAATTTCAAGAAATTCATTGCAAGTTCAATAATCATTTGAGAGATCATTACGTCATTAAAGACTTTTTACCCTTTTAAATGTGTATTATAATGGCTTGACAAGAAATAAATTATTATGCGTACAATATGTGACTAATCCTCTTGAGAATAGTAAATGATTGTTTAAGAATAAACGTGAATAAAAATAAATTTAATAATATTTATTGAATTTCAATTTGGAATTATGTAATTTATATGTAAATTGTATAAGACTTTATTTCATAATCTTATCGCCTTTACAATACCTACATCACACAGAATGCAATTAAGGATAAATTAATAACTATTGTTTTTATAATTTTTAATGTTAATTTATAATGAATTGCCGCTTAGACAATTATTTAACGTTATTTTTTGTTTCGTTTTGTTAATATTTAACGTATAAAGTACGAATATACCAATTATCATCATGTGTAAGTAAATGAAATTTTAATTTTTATAATTTTCAATTTAAACTTATCAATTTTTTGTTAAATTCGAGTCTATAAACAAAGTATTATTTGATGGAATTTTTGACGAATCCGAGTGTTCAATAAATTCATTTGATAATTAAACCATTCCATTATCGTTTGTAATTTAGTAAAATATTTTGAGCCCCTTTTTAAGTCACTCATCCTTCTACATGACGTTCACAAACAGAAAATTACCAAAATTAAACAGCCCCTATCTCTGAATCACTTTACCATCCCTTGTTCATTGTCTTTCTCATCCTAACGAGACAATAACTTGGCCTATCTGCACGCAAATCCTTCCCTTAGACATATAAGTTCTACTATATTCTCCCTTAACGAATTCAGGTAGAACTATATACTCTTATCGTTATTGTCATCGTTGTGGTGCACCAAAATCGAGTTCCTATAGCAAAATACCCTATAGCATTATCTCTAAATATAGAAAATCAGAGCATATTATTTGTTTGAGTAGTTAATACTACATATCGATTAAATATTGACAAAGCCCACTGAATATGTATTTACCTTTTTCATTCATTTATTGTTACTATTCTATTGCAAATAAACTAGCTGCGATGAAAGAGAAAGAGAGAGAGAAAGAGAGAGAGAGAGAGAGAGAGAGAGAGAGAGAGAGAGAGAGAAGGGTAAAATGAAAAGAGTAGCGTTAAAATTAAATTTAAAAGATTTTCGTTTGGCGGTAAGGATAAAATTTTTATTTTAATATTCAACTATTTATTGTTACTAGTAACTAATAAATTTATTGCTTTATCGATATCACAACACCAAAAATATATATTTTTTCTATTTAGAGCCGAAACTATAATATTCGATTTATCATGAATTTTTTTAATATTCATGTTAACACGACGACAGTCATGAACCTTTCGTTAACTATAACTTTTCTATCGTTGTCTTGATTTACGCAAAGTCTTTAACTTTCAATTGCTTTAACTAATGTATATCAATATTAAAATAATGTATAGTATATATTATTATTTTATTTCTCATAAACGAGTCAAAATAATAATTTGAATAACTGTTTTGGAAAATGTGCAACTGCCTTTTATTGTAATTATGTAATTTCTTTATTATCTCCTTTTTTTCTAATATATCTTATTGTAATAAATCTTTATTACCTTATTTTGAAATATCTTCCTGAATTTTTAACTGCTAATTACCTTCTTGATATTTTGTCAGAATACACGTTTGGCCTTTGTATAATCTTCCTAAATCATATAATCGTTCATAAAGCTTTATTTAACTTAAATATAAATTAAACAGCAACAATTGATATTTCAGATATGAATAATAAAGTAATATATATATATATATATATATATATATATATATTCATACAAATTTAATTAGGGGGAGAGGGTTATTTGGTGAGTATGAATAGCGCAACCAATAGAATAATAAATTATTATTATCCTACTCGATAATTATGAAATGCGCGATAGGCTTGACTGGTGGCAACAATCGACAGTAACGAGTAGTAGATGTTAAAGAGATAGATTTTGCTAAATTCTCCATAATAAATATTTCGCTTGAGCGTAAATCCAACTCGTGAACTTACTTATGAAATATGAATTAATTGCGATTACGTGTAAAAAAAAAAAAAAAAAAAAATCTTCGAGACGAAAAAATTTCGTTAAGTGCACGTTAAGTCCTTGATTTAATAACACAGGATCACGGCCGATACGATGGTATCCAGCGGGTTCTGTTCGGCGGTGGCCTCAAGTTCTGGCTGCACAAGCTCCTTCTGCTGGACTCCCTGTCGTATCTGTCGCACGGACAGCTGAGTCTGAGCCTCAGCCGCATGATCCTCGTTGACGTTGACGACATATTCGTGGGGGAGAAAGGAACGAGATTGAAGAAGGACGACGTGCTCGCGCTTCTAGCTACGCAGCAAAGGATACAGGCTCTCGTGCCAGGTTTCAAATTCAACTTGGGGTTTTCCGGCAAGTACTTCCATCATGGGACGACCGAGGAGAATCTGGGAGACGATATGATACTGGAGAACGTCGACAGGTAAACCATTTGAATTTGCACTCCCATAGCTTTAACTTCATCACAGATGTGTCTTCGAACGGATTCTTCGAACCGCAATAAATTTGATTTATGTAAAATAAACTTACGATCCTTCACAAATTTTACTTTCACCTTGAAATACTAAAATACATTATATTTTAGCTTTTGCGTGTGTATTTATTTGCTTTCGTACTCAGATGTGCGTGAATGTGTAAAAGAGCGCATGTAAGTTGTATATGACAAGGACCTGAGAATGAATAGGCTGGAATAAATGTGTATTGAAGTATTAAGGTCTAGTGTGCGAGGGGGAAGGGGTGAAAACGAGCACGCGGTGGGTGATTGAGTGTCAGAATTTCTTTAAACTCTAATGAAATCAAATAAAACATTGTGCGAATAGTTGGTTACTTTTATGAATAATACACGTACCCTAAGAATTTGTATTTCTAGCTGATTTATAATAGTTAATGAAATGATACATAATTTTAAAAAATACAGTAGACTTCTTCTATTATACTTTAAATTGAACATGATATTTTAGGTTATTTCACGACTAACTCATATTTAATTTATTTTATTTTAAAATTGCTACTTTTATCGAAGAATTATCGATGGAATATCTATCGGTTAATATCTATCAATTCTACCGATAGATATTCTTGTTTTCGTTGTGACATTACTCGCTTCCCATTTTATCTGAATATTCGAATTCACTAAAGAAATTAAACGAGAGTATGACTAATAATAGTTACCAATTGTATTTTTGTGTACAGTATGCACTAAATGCATATTACACGATCACATCGATAGTTAATGATTAGTGCAATTACTTGTAAAACTTTAAATAAACATTTCATGGTTTTAACTACAAGCTTTTAAAGAAGCCAATAGAATAATTTGAAATATCGACACAAAAGCTTTAAAGTAGTTACGTCGTCCAAGTATTAATTACTAGTATAAGCGTGTAATCATTATTATTACATTATTATAAACGTTACGTAAAAATAGCTATAAATTAGAGATAAATTAATATCAAACATGATTAGTAAGTACACGATTCTTTGAAGAGAGCCATCGCAAATGAAAGCGCCAACGGCATTTCATATCAAAATCAAGCTAATAAAGTCATGAGAATTATGTGAATGCATCGCGCGCTAATCCCAAAAATCCACAACGAAACATTCGCAAATCATGCATATTGACTCTCCCTGATTATCGGCAGATTTACGTGGTTTTCTCACATGTGGAATCATCAGCAACCCCACCTCTACGAGAACGTAACCCATCTGCAGCTCGACATGGCCTTAAACAAGCAATTCGCAAAGGAACACGGGATACCGACGGGGAGCGGCTACAGCGTCAGTCCCCATCACTCCGGGGTCTATCCCGTGCACGAGGGCCTCTACGAGGCCTGGAAGAAAATCTGGAACATTAAGGTCACGAGCACCGAGGAGTACCCGCACCTGAGGCCGGCGAGGCTCAGGCGCGGATTCGCACATCGTGGCATCATGGTGAGCGATCAGGATATATTTTATGCTTTCTGGCGATTTACGATCGCCGGGATTATTTATTATTTTAAATCTAGCCAGCTCACGCCTATTTTCGAGTGCTGTGCGGGCTAGTTTCTTTTACACATCTAGTATAGCTTTGCCGTCCTTTACCATCCTACCGATGCAACATTCATTATCTCCTCGTATGAAGATACTTGGAGGAAAACTTTGAAAATTTTAAATCACTAACTTTAATCATCACGGCTTTATCATTTAACTACCTTCTCACTGTAAAAACATCCGTAGTTAAATATAAATTTAACGCGTCTAATGCCTTCTATCATAATTATATGGTGATTTTCAAGGGATTAAAGGGTCTTTGTAAGCGGAAAATAATTACAATACATATTGTAAGTAAGTTGGAAAATTCACTCAAATCCAGAGTTGGATAGTAAATTATTGCGCCCCTGACAATGTATTTCATTTCATTCGCTAAGTTATGACATAAACTTATCATTTTCTTATCATCTACAAGCATACGTGCAAATATTGTTTCAATGAAGATTATAATATAGCCAGCTGGTTGAGTGAAATTTAATTATCGTTTATAAGAGAAAAATACCATATTGGCAGAAACGACGTGTTATTTAATTTGAATTTATAGGATATTCCTTAAAGAGTTGTAATAATAGTAGACGATTATCACCATTCTATTACATTGCTGTGATTACTCTGTAGTTATTCGTTTTATCGCACATCTGGTTAAATTCAACATTATAATTACGTTAAGGGCGTGTAGAGCAAGAGTAGCCTATTAAAGTCAATGAGAAAAATTATTGTTTACTATTTCTAAATAATTGATCGGGCGGCGAACGACGCTTGTCGTTTAATTTATAATTGCGTAAAATGCGATATTTGCCGAATAACAAGAAAATAAATGTATATAAATGCACGCTCATTATTCATGAGTGTAGGATATTTGTAAAATGGCAAATCTGATTCACGCCAACTACCCAACTGGCTATTGAAATGCGCAATTGTTATTCATTACTCCAGCTCTTGCGTACTATCAAATCCATAATGCATATTGCGCATTAACGAAAGCCCTAACTAATGCACTGGTTTATTTTAGGTACTGCCAAGGCAGACATGCGGTCTATTTACGCACACAATATTTATCGAAAGATATCCTGGCGGCCGAGATAAGCTGGACGAGTCGATCCAGGGCGGCGAACTATTCCAGACTATCGTTTACAATCCGGTAAGCCATGCCAATAACTCTATTTATTTCTCATCAAGCAGGCCTGGATTTCGAAATAATAACTTCGTCAATGTTATTCCATGTAATTTTAATAAAGCCGATAACCCGTCACGTATAAAACGAAAAAGTGGTATGCGCTTGAATGCGAGGTAGTTGAACGGGAGTAACGAGTTGATAATATAGCACGCGCACCCACACTCACGCACAACGACAAACAAACAAAATAATATAATAATGTCCGACACATTTCATCTTTAATCAAGGTCCTTTAATCAAGATTTTTATATCTACGAATTATCGAAGCTGATTCTCGGCTTTATACTCTAATTTTTTTTTTTTTTTTTTGGATAGAAGAAGAAATTAATTACGAAGAAATTAATAGTATAAATGACGAATAAATGGCGAGAAACGAAGTGACGAGAATATACCTTATTGACACGTTTCTAGAAAATCATTTCGCATTTCCGGGCCACTTTCATTTTCAGCAATTTCAGTGATTTTATTATCAGTTGACCTGCACTCCTTGCATTAAAAGTTCTTTAACAATATTTATCGTTCTGGTATTTTCACAATCGATAGTAACTCGTATTACCAACAATTCGTTTAATCGTAAACGTAGATTAAAATATCTGACATTAAATGATTATGTACTCAATGTCCATTATCAAACTTTTATTACGTAATTCAAATTTAACGACGATCCTCATAAAATCCACCAATGATTAACGATTTGCAAAATATTTGAGAACCATTTGACGACGTAATATCATTTCCATTCACAATCCAAACAACGTGTCAGGCCTTCAAAATTAAAACAAACAAACAAAACCAAAACAAAAAAAAAAACAAAAAAAAAAAACAAAAAAAAACAAACCTTTTTTCACCTTATAAACACACACGGCCAACATCTCCTTCATAAATATCGATTTCATTCTTGAAATGCTTTATTTGTTTTCAACGATTTACGTCATAGCATGAACAATGGGGTGTGTAACAAACAATAACAAAAACAAAACATAAAAAAAAAAAAGAAGAAAAAAAGAAGAAGAATTAGGTCAACGCGATTGCCGCTTAATGCGTATTTTGTATAAACAGTATTCCGTATAAACATTAGCGTAAAATTTTAAATGCTAAAGCTCCCGATGCCTTTCAGATAAACATTTTCATGACACACATGTCGAATTATGGGAACGATCGGCTGGCACTGTACACCTTCGAATCCGTCATCAAGTTCATTCAATGCTGGACGAATTTACGCCTGTCGAGTGCCCCGCCCCTTCAGCTGGGCGAGAGATACTTTCAGCTCTATCCGGAAGAGACGGATCCAGTCTGGGGTGTACGTAAAGAAATAATCAGCAAACTTGTGGCGCTATTATTTTTGTTTTTTGTTTTTTTAGTTTTTTTTTTTGTTTTTTTTATTCTTTATTTCTTTCTTCGCTCCAACGCACGAGCAATGCGAAGCGTACAAAGTCAAGTATTGCCATTTCATTAATTTAAAAGTTGTTTGACTAATAATCGTATGGATAAAATTTTCATGGATTATGCATATATTTGTGGTATTATTGCACCACCGTGGATTAAATACATTAAGCCTGTATTTAATTTTTATTTCATTTCTGCTATTATTTGTTAATGTCTCGAGGGAATTTTCAATAATTTCCAAACGATTATGTGAAATCCGCTTTCCAATATATTGAATTTTTTTTTAATAATTCACTTTCGGCTGTGTTATACCACAGCATAATGCATGCCATTATAGAAATGGCAAAAATGTGCGCGTTTATTTTATCCAAGAAAAATTATCATTCATTACAGCTATGATTTATTTGCGAGCTTGCATGCATCGTATATCTCGTTTTATTATTTTCCCTAACCGTTATCTGGTATTCTATATTCTTTTAGCATTAAAATTTGAAAATTTTAGTAAAATATTTACGTGGTGCTGAGAATTATTGTCGCTTTTGCAGGTAAAGTGATAATTGGGCTTTTGTCATAAATGCAGTAATGCATTTCCTCAGTTGTAACTTTAACGATACTTTTATTATTTTTCACATATTTGCCTAAGTAAAGTAAATTCATCATTATATAAGTGAAATAGTAATTTTTATTTTAACGTTTTAATTATTTCACAGATTATGACACGTAATTCCAGTACTAAAAATTAATCTCGCAAACAAATTGCTATTTATTTGTTTAAAATGTTAAATCGATAACTATTTCTAATAATTCACTAGGTAATTCACTAGGCGCCTACATTTCTGAATATCATTAAAATGATAATTAAATTTATCTTTTATACGCCTTATATATATAGCCCTACCATTCGCTCATTGCTCGGTAGATATAAAATCATACACCTTTCAATGTCATGTGTATATGCAACTACTACATTTCTACGAGCTTTAAATTACAAAATACATTTATAAAAGTATAATCAAAGTCGTAATAATAAATAGATTTTTCATTTATAATAAAACACGATAATAATACTTACAATGCTCGCCACTTCAATTTACAATGTTTATTGAATAATGATAAAAAAATTTTGTTTCATCTATAATAAATGAAATTCATGATAAATAGTTGTGTATTAAATAAATCAAAGTATTTCATTCGATTATTATTATTAAGGCTTGAAGGATATTTCATTAAATTTTATGAGAAACATACATTATCGTCACGTGCCAAACTGATTTGTTTTGATTATATTCTTTAACGATAAAATGAAATAGATATTATTTTATGCTAACCCCAACAGAATCCCTGTGACGATCAAAGGCATCAAAGAATTTGGTCGAAAAACAAAACTTGTGATCAATTGCCAAGATTTTTGGTGATTGGACCTCAGAAGACTGGAACAACGGCATTATATACATTTTTATCTCTTCATCCCGCCATCAGTAGTAACTTACCTAGTCCCGATACATTTGAAGAGATTCAATTTTTTAATGGAAAAAATTATTACAGGGGCTTAGATTGGTAATATGTTTGATTACATTACATATTAAAAAAACTTATTGTCACTTATTGACTATTTTGTTCAAAGTGATTGTTTATATCTATTGATCGCGTATCACTTAAATTGATCTTTCGTCAAAAAAAAAAAAAAAAAAAAAAAAAAAAAAAAAAAATATCATTTATAATTCGTCATTGTATTATTCAAATATTCCATTAATTTTTCTCTCTAATAACGTGAATAATAAGCATTAAATAATGTATAGAAAAATTTTCCTTCTTCTTTGGGAATTTTAAAATTAAAATAACGTACTGTTGTAGGTATATGAGCTTTTTCCCTGCAACTAAGAACGAAAGCTCTCGCTACCTCTTCGAAAAGTCAGCGACGTACTTCGACGGTGAACTTGTTCCTCGACGAGCTCATGCGCTCCTTCCAAAAGCCAAGCTCATCACGATACTCCTTTCGCCCGCCAGGAGGGCCTATTCTTGGTATCAGCACACCAAGGTACATGGTGACATTACGGCCAAGAATTATTCTTTCCACTCCGTGATAACGGCCACCGACACCGCGCCAAAAGCATTAAGGGATCTCAGAAATAGGTAACGATATGAAATTTATAATAGATCATCGATCTACCCTTATACTATATATACGTGTATAACTTAATTTTAGTTATGTAACTTATGCACTTAACGTTACTGAGGCTGCACTTAATATTACGAAAAGTCTAATCTAAAGGCTATGATATTAATCGAGCAACTGGTAATAGTTATTTCGATAAAAATAACATAATATTCTAGTAATGTAATATCTATATTGATATTCAAATTAATTTTTAATATAGTTAACGAGCGGTTGGATAATTTTTTTTGTTTATAAATATAATAGAAGCCTATATTGATAAATACAAGCATTAAATTTATACAAAAAATACAATTCTAGTTATAAAGAGATTTTGATTACATTTTACCTTTATAGGGCCTATTATCAGAAAATTGTTAATTACATATAATCGTGAATGAATTCGTTGGCCTATCCTTTCAGCCGTAGAAAATCGAATTATTAAATAAGCTTGTTTATCGACTAGAATGGGTTGCGTTCAAAGTAAAGAGAATTTACCAAAAACCTGCTTCTTCGCACTAAAATGGTTCAATTAACTAGATAACTTGTTCTTCGATCAGAAAAGATTCAGTTCAAAAAGGCTTATAGATATAAAAGATATCCCTATTTCGGTTTCATTAGCAGGTCAACACGTGTCCTTTCCTTTCATGTTCCGTTTAATTCGAGCGATAACAACATCGAAGTAGAGTGACTGCTCAGGGGAGTGGAGAGAGAGAGAGAGAGAGAGTATTGAAGAAAGTGCTGTCAGGACGAAAGGACAGGCTTTAACGAAGGTTGACTGTGTATATGTCTCGAGAAATTTCATCCACCCTGTTTTATTCCCTAATGTGGAGCTTTAGCACACCCTTTAACTAACTCACCCTTCTTTGTTTGGGGTTGGCTTTGACAAGTGTAGACTTCAAAGGATGGCGACGCATGTAAAAGGTGTCGCGTCTGACCCGAGTTAATGTGTATTTCGTAGGTGGAGATCGACAATACATTTGAAAAGCAGACGAAGTAAACTCATCTCTAATTTATTTGTTTTACTTTTTTTTTTTTTTTAATTTCAAATGAGTAAATGTGCTTGATATAAATATTTTTGCGTAATCAATGAAAGTTCAATAATTAAAGTCGACAATTGAGAATAAATTATGAAAATTATAAATTTCATTTTTTACTAGAAGAATAATGAATGTTTGTTGATTATATTAGAAATTGAGTGTTATTGCATCTTGCCCAAGTTTCTTCGAAAATTATTCATAATGGGGGTTTTTTTTTTTTTTTTTTTTTTTGTCAAATCTGATGCAAAGAAATCAAATTTCTAAAGGATTCCTATAAAAATACAAATTCAGATTCTTTATCTTTTTGCATCTATTCGATGGTTTCGCAGCTCAATAATATTGGTATACTTTTACTCTTGAAACTCACATTTATGTATTCGGTTTATCTACATATATATATATATATATATATATATATATATATATGTATGTATGTTGATCATATTAAATGATCAATCGTCTAATATTAATCAGGAATGTATGTGCCCAAGGTATTAATCTCATTTGCCTCGTTTTATTTACGTTTTGCATATAAAGGACAATATCGTAAGTATTAAAGACAAAATTGAGATTCTGATATATTTTCCTTTTATAACTAAAAGTAATAAAGACTCTATCTCGTCAATATGTACGTTAAGTATCGTCCTCCGTATCATCATTTTTTCTAACTTAGGGGAGCAATGTCTATTATTCTTACGATTACCTTAATGACACAGTTCGATACCGCATGATAAGAACATAAAAGTCGAAAAGATATCTTAAGTTTAATCGCTACTATGCTGCTTCGGCATTTTTTATTACGAAATTTGAATCTTGACTTTAGATCCTGATAATATAATGGAATTGTTAATGGTAAATATTTTGAGAGATTGTAATTTTTAAAATAATTCATACGTATTAAATAATATTGTTTCAAATTTTTCATTTAATAAACGCGTTTCTGCATGAAAATGATTTTTTTTTAGATAAAATTTTTAGTTAATATTTTCGGATAAAAAAGAAAATAGTTACGATTAATTTTATTAATAAGCTCGGGAATGTACTATTTATGCATTTATAAAATTTATTGATTAAGTCTCGTTAAAGTATATATTTATTTGACAAAATTTGTTTCTTTTAAATTTATCATGTAGATAATCAAAAGGCTAATAATGCCTTTTCATTATTCGAAATTAAAATACTTTTTTTTTTTAAGATAATAGATAGTGTTAATATTATAAATATTCATTTATAATATTTATATATTATATAATATTGTGGTTGGGTAGAATTCGATTGTAACGTTTTCAACAGTCCTTCTATAAGACAAAAAATTGATTGTTTAATATTTATTATTATGTACCGTTTATTAAAAAAGTATTGAATGCCAACTGTAAATAAACTAAATAAATATTTTTAAATCTGAATGGCATAGGTCATTAATATATTGAGATACGGATATTTCATTACAACAACTAATTTAGCGATCTCACTTACAGATGTCTTAATCCTGGAAAATACGCTCAGCATCTCGAGAGGTGGCTTTCTTATTATCCAGCTCAGCAATTACACATTATCGATGGTGAACAATTACGTCAAAATCCCGTTGAAACTCTCCACGAGCTACAAAGGTTTTTAAAGATAAATCCAACGTTCAATTATTCAACACATTTAAGGTATGATCCAAAGAAGGGTTTCTTTTGTCAAGTGACGAATGAAGATCGTACGAAATGTCTTGGTAAGAGTAAAGGTCGCCAATATCCACCAATGGAAGATAAGTCTTATAAGTTCTTACAGGTAAATGGATAAAATTATTGTAAATATCATTAAATAAATATATATATAAACAATTCGTTTTATATTGACTTTGTATGAGAATTGATATATTATACGACGAATTCAGCTATTGTAAAGATAAATTATTCGTAGTAAAAACCGATTTTACATAAAATGTATTTGTTTCATTTTTTAGAGGTATTACTTGTCGCACAATACAGCATTAGTGAAGCTTTTGAAACGCTTGGGCTCAAGAGCAATACCGCAATGGCTGAAGGATGACCTTACGGATACAGTGATGACCTAGCAAACGTTGCTTCAATGAAACGTTAGCCATAGCACGATCGAGGATATACTTCTCGCAGTCGTGTCAATCCTATCGCAGAAGGAGAGTTTGTAATTAATTGTACAGTACTGAAAATACGTAGGCGCTGGACTTAATATTCCGCGTTCAATGGAGTTCTGTGTATAAAGCAGCAGTCAATGGTGAAGCCGCGAATAGGGCCTAAAGAGCCAAATGAAAATAAAAACTAGTCATTAAGAAATGTTGAATGAATACGGATAGACTGTATGAAAAAGAAAAAAGAAAACAATAACGTGAAGAAAACGTGTTATCGATGGTTATTTAATTGTATACTACTTATTTGTTGTAATGCTCATTTCTGAGTAAATCAAGGATTGCTGTTGAGTAAAAAATGTTATATCTCAGAGTGCCATCGATATTTTAACAAATATTTTCTCCGGATGAACGACACTTTTCTGTTAAAAAGTTAATCTTGGACCAGTGTTTTTCACACGTGTATAAAAACAAAAACAATGCAATATTTAATATCGTTGATGATGATCACTTAAAATCGTCCAAAATTCTTTTGGTTGTGAAAACAACGGGGAGCGTCTTTTTTTTTAAAAAAAAAAAAAAAAAAAAAAAAAAATCATTTTCTCGTTGGACCAAATTAATATACCAGATCGTTCTAAATATTCTTAAAATCATCATTTTCAAAAATAGATTTTTTTTTCATCCATACAAGCCATATTGAAATGTTTAATTAGCAAGCAATAAAAAATTTAAATTCTAATAATTTTAACAAATAAAAACAACTATTTATAAATGTAATATGAGCTAAATGCAGAAGAAGAGCGTATATATAAATTTAAATTTTAGTATTCGATTAATTATTTAAGTTAAATTAATGTTTTAATAAATACTTATTAATTTTTCTGACAGACTATGTAACATAGAAAAATGCGTTAAATAATCTTTCTGGAATGATTGGTTTTGCTTATAATAGCTTGAAAGCATTATACACCATTTATTCGCTGCTATATGTTAAGTACAGTTTATGAATTTCAAGACGATGGAAATGTTTTCTTGTATATTTTGACAATAGTCTTTGAGTAATATGAATGAAGAAAAAATACATTATTATAGGAGGATGTATTTATCTGTATATTTATTTGGAGAGGTTAGTATATGAATAGTAATGTGCTAACTAAAAAAAGAAATCCAATATTATATTATTTTTGAAAAGTCAAAGAAGTTGCTTTTTTTTATTTTTTTGTAAATTTCTTTTTTTTTAAATAACAGCTTTTATAAATATGTTAATTAGTTATATATATATATGTGTATATATATATATATATATATATATATATATATATTGGCATATTGAAATGAATTTCATCAATTATATTAATTTAAAAGTTCTTACCTGGCATTGGCTTGGCATTGCATTGCATGATGTTAAAAATAATATTTTTAATTCGTATATCAATTTAAGGCATTTATCATTAAAATATTATAATTTTTATTTATAATTTAAAAATAAGTCGAATATGAAGTAAAATATAAATTTCAAATTAGAATGATCAGGAATATTCAGTTAAATATGTTAATATTGCAACATTTGGATTAATAAAAATGTAAATTAAAAAACGGAGAATAAAATTAGTGACTAATATATCAATAATAATAGCATAAGATCATTTCTTGTTAATATTTTTAAGACTTAGGCAACTATTTATAAACAAAAAATTGTTATCAAAGTGGAATGAAACCTGAATCTGATCGTTTGATAGTCTGATGTGAAATGCATCGACTTTTTTTTGTTTTATTTACTTATATATCATATTATGTTATTCCATTTACGTTAGTAAAATTTATAAGATGCAATTTATCAGATGAAATTAACCTAAAAAAAAAGCTAACAGTTGATGCTGTTTTTACGCTTGATCTATATAGTAGTACAAACTAAAAATTATATCGAACTGTTATTATACTCCTATCTTTTTTGTTATAAAGAACTTATTACTATATGTCGTTCGTCCATAAGTTTCTATATTTAAAGTAAAATATTTGCTTTATTTCTCAGAATCATAATTGGTCCTACAACATTATTTATATATTTTATATTATGTATACATTATATATCATTTATGGTGTGTACTCCGTATATAGTGTACAATGTAATATTTATATTATAATTTTCGTACATTCGACAGTTTTGACAATCTGCTATACTATTATAGTTAGTTATATGTATTGTCACTATATCTATTTTATTTTTTTATTTTTTTTTTTTTTTTTTTTTTTTTTTTTTTTTTTGACAATAACAAAATGATTTTTCTCCAATGTCTAAAATTATTATTCAGTATAGAATTGGATTTAAATGATTTTCATAATATAACAGATTATGTTGCAAATTTTTATTTTTTCATATCTATCATTCGGTTAATTGAAATCATTGAAAAATTTATAATTACATTCAATTATTAAATACAAAAGTTTACATTATACTTAAAACTATTAATTTACTATAAAACCACTAAGAATACTTAATAATTGAACAATAATTTTTTTTATATGAAAACAGTGGATTGCTTTTGAATTAATACAGAAGCATGATAATGATTTGTGATGAAAATGAAAAGGTATTTTTTGGAATAAAATGTAATAAAGTAATTCCTATACAGTGGAAGAAAGTTTTATATGCAGAAGTTAAAAAAAAAAAATTAAACTAAGATTAGATATGATAAAAAAAAAAGAAGAAGAAAACATTGATAGTGTATATATTTGTCAAACACTTTTTACAATTACTACTACCTTCTCATTTAATGAGATGAAAATGTATTGAGTTACAAATTTTATTCTCCACTTCCATCAAGCAAATATACATGTTAGCTAATTTTGATTGATGGCATTATATTAAATAGATGTATTGTATATATTACGTATTATATTGCACTTTTATCGTATAGTAGTTGAATGTGCGTGCGTGTGCGTGGGTGGGTGGATGCGTGTATAAATATGTATCTCTAGATTCAATGATACGGCAGCTTGTTAATTAAATTTCACTTTCCACCGTCTAGCAATGGGTTAAGTGCGCAAAGAAATTTTACAAGAGAGTAGAACTTATTTTTAACGCTATTGAAATAACACTTTCCGCTCTCTTCTCCGTTATATTTTTCTAATATTTAATTCATCGATTTTTTAAATAATCTCTGTATTATTATTAACAGTCAGGATAGAGCTTTGATGTATATGGACCTTTTTTTGGCAGCTCGCATCTTACGCTTATTTTCTTGTAAGAATATAGATAGTAATAAGAAAGAAGCTATAATTACGCGCAATAAGTGCATCTAAGAGCTTATTTGAAGTATGACAGGTTTTAAGTTAATAAAACGCGCTCGGATAAAAATGGACTGCTATATGATTTACGAAAGTTAATCGAAAATTTACAATTAATTTGACTAGCGGTCATGAAGAATGTATTTTCTTACTGCTCTACGTGTAAAGTTGCTGTAATAAAGTGACAAAAAATTACGGAATGTACGCAGCTAAGCTAAGCAGATAAGATAATCAAACACGAACGTAAATCTTTATCAAAAAAAAAAAAAAAAAAAAAAAAAAAAAAAAAAAAAAAAAAAAAATACAATAAACATAAAGTTTCATATCAAGATTTTTTTTGAGGCGCCGTAATTTTTACAAGACTTATAAGACTTCTCGATCTTACATTTTTTCATCGAATTTATAAGTTACTTTATTTTGAAATATAAAGTACATTTATCTAGAAATAAAGAAACCTTAACTGCAATATGATGTTTTTTTCGTGCTTAATGTAACAGTCACCGATAATTCTGTTAAAAACACACACACACACACACACACACACACACACACACACTGTAATATAATTAGGACAAACTGACGTATTCTATTTAATATATATATATATATATTATTTTTTAAATTATCATAATGCTTATATGGATTTTTATATTTTTATATTTGTTTGAAATAATCGATTCTATATACAAATCATATTTAAGATCAAATATTCGTTTCGTAAGATTGAATTATTTGTAAATAGTTATAATTTGATTTCTACATACATAATTGTATATATTTTTTATTTAACTTTACGTGTACAAAGCAATAATTACCGATATTTATAAGATCTTTTACATAAAGTGTACTTGAAAGTTTTTCTTCAACGTATAACATGTTAATTTATGGTGACTGTTAACTTAAGTTTGACATTACGTATGTATTCCATGTCGATAATTTGTGATTTAAAGGCATATCAGATTTTAAATAAAATGATGGATACATAATTTTTTTACTATAATCGAACAATAATAATCACATTCGTTGAACTGAAAATGAAATAGTCGAACAAAGTTAAACACCGCCGATAATTCAATAGCTATTGTGTTTAAGTGAAATGCACCATTACATTGTTATATTGTAAGCAATATCATGAGGTATAAATGCAGCTGCGTGAAATGTATAAACAATTGCGATTGTCCATCTCGTGTTCATCCTCTCGCGCGTAAATACTTTCTGGACGCGTAATGCCACCTACATTGCCATAATTAAATGTTACATATATTTAGAATCTAATACCGTTCTTTTGTTAATACGTTTGTACATTTGTTTTCCTTTTTATACTGTCGATTGTGCCCTTTGGCCGATTAACGAATCATGTACAAAGTTCATTGTTAATATAAATAATAATAACTATGAGGATAACAAGTATGAACCTTGATTTAAGTATTTATTGTAACCCAAAATCTTGTAACATCAAGTCCTTTTTAACATTTAATACGCAGCTAAGGAATTTTAATCAAAAATTATCAAAAATTAAATTATTCATAATTTATGAAATATTTATATGTAAATGCATAAGCTTCTAATAAATATAATGCATTTACATAAATGTTCAAAGCTTCAATTATCATGAAATTAATAATGAATTTTTCAAGGCAAGGCTGAAATCACTGAAATCATTCAAAATTTCCTATCCTTGTTAATTATAACGATGATTCCTTTAAACCAACATTTTTTTAACAATAAATTTTCTGCGTAATAAATATATTTTTCTAGCATTTTATTTATATAATTGAAAAATCAATAATTTAATCAAATTCACAATTTAATCAATGCAATGATCTCTTGAATTAGCTACGTGATTAAATTTTCTGAAAAACTTATGAATTTTAATTTTCTAAATATATTCGACAAATAAAATAAATTTAATTATCGCAATTGAATCGTATAGGCGAAAATTTAGTGCAAAAAAGTCCTGGCTTAGCTCTCTATGTTAGGATCATTAATGACGGGCAATAAATAAAAGGATGTAGACAACTAACAGGTTTTCCACTAAGGATAAAAGAAGAAGGAATATTATCGTTGCGGGCAGCCTGTGGGAATAAATAGAGTACATTGTTACTTTGCACTATACTTCTTGGAATGGACCTAAGGCTTTTATCCGGATAATAAAGTTATATGTGCTATATCATTCTATGTTTAATACAATACAGCTTTTCTTATTTGTTTATTTAAAATTAGTTTCGGCTTTTCGACGGAGGTATTGCATTTGAATTTCTCCGGTAATATCACGTAATAAGCAAAATAATAAATAAGGATTAATTCAATATGTAATTAATACTTAGATTGACGCGTTCGAAGCGTCTTGTAACCGAAGTCTGACGCTAATTCCAATTATAAATTTCTTATTTAAATACGTCATATTGACATTAATTTTACCGTGTAATTGTTTGTGTAATGGCGCCGGTGTTTCTTAGGTAAACGTACGTGCTTTAACATAGATTTTATATATATTGTATGAGGTATTTGATCGCACAATTAAAAAATTGTAAATTAAAGTACGATAATACAACGGAAGTAAACAACGAATTAATATAAGGTACATTTTAATTCCTAGATATTTGTGTATAATATTAACATAACCTATGTGCAGGTTAATACATTTTAATGCGTTTGTTTTTCTGCTCTCCCTTTTCTTTCATAATAGTTCAGGAATTATGGCTGCTCCAATAGGTACTGCGATGGATAGCTTAAGTGCAGCCCTTAAATCTAAAATCATACCCAATCAGGAATACTTCCTGCAAGGATCGATACTTGACAGTGCAGTTGAAGTGCTTCTTCATAGATTACGAGGACTTTGTGACAATGTCGATACTGGGCCAGAAACATTTCATGATCATGAAATGTGTTTTAGTATTCGAAGAGGCCCTCCACCAGAACTACCACTCTTTTTAAGGGTTAGACGAGCTTTGGATTATCCAGACATGCCTTGGCAGCTTAGATACATTGGGCAGCCAGAATTGGGAGATAAATCTCAACCGACTGTAGTTCGTAGTAGTTTAGATATAGCAACCAGTAATACAGTTGTTGAATTTCTCACGGAACTAGGTTGTCGATTAGATTTCGAATATATAATCAGAGGATATATGTTTAGAAAAGGCAGAATGAAGGTAACTGTATCCAAAATCTTTAAAATGAATCAAGGAAAGTTACCAGATGGTATGGAACCAATGTCGCAAAGTTATCTCGTCGAGTTAAGTGTATTAGCTCCGAGCGGTCAAAATGCTATTGCTGAAGATATTAGAATTTTTGCGGAACAGTTAAAGCCATTGGTACAACTTGAAAAAATTAATTATATCAGATAAATTATTATTGTAATATTTCAATTAAGAATTCATATGTGTATTCGACATATACAATAATTAGATTGTGTATTACTATTGTATATATAAAGTTTGTTAATAGAATTTTGTAAGTAAATCTTTTATATTATTATATTATATCTTTTATACATTGTATTTTTTGCACTTTTATGTAATTTTGGTAGTAAATCCAAAATATATAATCTCAATAATATTCTTAAACAATAACTAATTTCATATATATGCGATAATAGAATGTGTTTTAGAATAGAGAAAATATATATACACATTATTAATTTTTAGAAATTAGAGGAGTAAATATAATGTGATATTATTTAATTTGTTTTTAAAACTACTTAACTAGAATTAAAATATGTCATAAGTATCAAGTCTTATTTTTACTTAATAGATGTTTAATGTTCCAATTATTCAATCATATCAAATGACATGATTTTGTTATTTTATATTGTAATCTTCCATTCATGATAATTGATAAAATTTCTAAGCGATAAAGTTTAATTATGTATACAATATACATTGTTAGTATAATTAATACAAAATAGTAACTTTTGTTCAATAATTTTTTTAAAAAGTATAACATGCACAATTACTTTTATAATAAAAACAATAAACTATTTGTAAATATATTATAAGCAGGGAACAACATAATTTATAAATTTTTATTTATTTAATAAGTACGTTCAATTAATAAATTTTATTATTTGTATTATATAGTTCATGTAATAATAAAATTTATTTATGCAATCACGAATTATTTTTATATAATAAAAAAGTGATTTGTAAAAGCAAAAGCATTTAATCTGTATTAATTATTATTATCGATGAATTATTTTCTCAGGCAAGAAATTTTTATCGGGTTTATCAGAAAATATCGATCAAAACAAAATTGAATCTACTTGATGGATAAATATTATCAAGCTTTTGTAGCTAATGCTTACATAACTTTTCTACTAAACTTTCAGCTATACATCTTCTATTTGAAATGAAAAGAAAATAAAAATTGTATTCAAACAAATAAAAAATAAATGCTTACTTAACCTAAAATCTCTTGTAATTTTACTTGAAATAAGTAAATTCCTAAGATAAAATTATTGTTTTGAATATTGAAATAAATATAATATTTGGTTCATGAGTAGCAGAAAAATGAATCTATTTACATAAAACTAATTATGTTATTAAATATATATATATATATATATATATATATATATATATATATATATATATATATATATATATATATATATATAAAGAATCATGTACAGTAAATACAACATATAATATGACTTTATACATGATAAATGTGATGTAAAATAAAATATTGTAAAATTTCAATAAGACCTTCTGATAATTTAATAATAATTTATGTAAGTAGAACATTCGTTATTCAAAGAACTAAAAAATGTTATTTAAATAAATTCTTTATTATTTTAATATTGCAATATTTAATTCGATATGACTGAAATATAATAAAAAAATTAATTATTATGAATGAAAAAGGAAAAATTAATGAATCTAAATCTGAATTCTAAATACATATAATTTTATGGGCATTTAATTAAACGTTGAATAAATTTTATTTTCTTAATCAAGAGCGAAAAATATTTAAATTTTAAAATATTTAAAATAATTGAAATGGAATATGTTAACATGTACCAATATCATGTAGTATTATCATGTATTATAAACCGTATATTTACAAAAAAAATAAAAATGTTACAGTAATATCAAGTCCGAGATTTTTAATTCACGTCTTAATTTTTACCGAAAATTTATTTACAAATGTAAGTGTTGCTTATTTTGTTTGAAGATTTATAATCTAATGAGAATTATGAAAGCAAATAAATATTTAATTTTAATTGCTAATAATTACCGAAGGCTTTAATTGATGCTTAAATTGTAGATAGTAATTATTGAAAACTCGGTTTAATGTTTAATAACAATTTACTTATACAATTAAAATTCATATTTTGATGAAATTATGAATATGTTCGAAATGAAACATCATATCATTTTTATTCCTAAATATTTTGAAAGATTTCATTTCAATTTTTTTTTCAATCATATTATAAATAAAGTTTGAACAATTTTATATAAAATATTTCAGTTGTTGAAACGAACAGTCATCTTTAGTATAAATTTATTGAAATTTAAAAAAAAAATTCTATTTCATTCTAAAATTATATTATTCAATTAAATGATATTTTATTTAACAAATATGAAAATTAGAAAATCATGAAACTATGAAATAATGAGACTATATAGCACATTTTTTAAAATATTTTTCTACTAGTTTTTCAAATGAGAAGGAAAACATTATTTCTAACGTTTTTAAACCTTATAAACTAATATAACCGCTATTTAAAGGTTTTATATTGGTAGAAATTGTGTAGAAAGTAAAATATTGAACGCTTCTACGCAGTGTCTAAAATATTTTATGAAAATTTTTCTTGAATTAATCTGATGAGATTTGATCAAGAAAATTTGTTTGAACATTGAAAATTAAAATTTTTAATAATTTCAACAAATTTAAAAAACGTTGTATGTATGAATATTCAACCCTGTCAATAAACGTAAATGCAAATATATATATATATTGATTTGTCATTATTGATTGAAAAGTATGAAAATAAGTATGTATTTTTAATGGGAAATCACGAAGATAATAATCTTGTTGGATAATATGATTTGCCGTGAAGTAAAACATCATTAAAATGTATTATAAAAGTCGAGCACCAATATGATTAGCTAAACCCATGAAATTAACCTTTCGAATGAATCAATGGGAATTCCGAATTATTCCCGTAAAAGGAATATTTAAAACTGCATGCTTTTTTTTGTTTTTCAAATTCCAAATTTTCTAAAATTAAAGTTACCCACGAAGTGAGAAAATTCTTTGCGCAAATGAGAGATTTATTTATTTATTATATAAACAGTATTTATTACTGTAATGATCGTATTTCTCACTTTAAGTATCTTTCCTTCATTGTTACAAAATATAAATGCAAGAACTCATTATTTTCGAATATTGTTATCGTTAGAAAATCATATTTAAATACCTAAGTACTTATTCATTTTCTGATCTATTAATTCAGTCATATACTTTGATATTTTTAATAAGTTGCGCGAGTGAGATAAAATTTTCCAAACTGAAATATTCTTTTACAACTTTTCCTATGACATTAAGACTTAAAAGGATGTAAAAACTTTTTATTTTAAATTTAAAATACATTTAAAGCTACAAAGATATTACTGACAATATTTCAATGCACTTCACAGCTCGGAAAAATCATGAAAATATTCTCAAACGCTTTTCGCAATCTAGACAATGTCATACAAACGTTTATAAATATTATAAACTTTTAAAACTATTAAAAGTTTTTCCTTACTCAATTTTGTCAAGAACTATGCGAACATCATCAATATCTCTCAATTTCTTTTGATTTATTATTTGTAAATAATTGCTTGATAAATTATTATCATTCAATTAACATTCGTGGTTCGAGAATTAATTATTTTGCTCAATTTTCTCCTTAGAATATATGCTATGTCATGTAATATTTTTATTATATCAACAAGTGACGTCCCTATTAATTTATAATTAATGTTACCGGTAGCATTTCACGAGTATCGAATACATTTGTTTTATAATTGTTTTCCTTCGGTCCGATCGTAAGTGATGAGATTCGAGTAATCTGTTAACAAGTACAATTATCCTGCCTATTATAACAAAAATATTTAACATTGTATTTTATTTTGCTGCTACTATTATAAAGATTATAAGATATTATTATACAGATAATTTGATTGTGGTACAGATTCGTCGTTCATGTGTCGTGCAGCCAATAATACATACATTAAAACGGATTTGCACAATTATCTTTATTTGGAAAGATGGTAGACCTAAAATCGTTCCCGCAGATACCAACTTTTTTTTTTCCATTAAATATTGCATCACCACTGTTAATTAGCTGACACATAAAATACGATTAATGAACCGAAGAGTGTCGAGTCGTTCGTACAATTCACTTATATTCTTTTATTCCCTTTTCTTAAAGTTTCAACAATAAAGAGTTTTCTACTTCTTTTCTCTCGCCCCGTTAAACCTCCTCTCTCTCTCTCTCTCTCTCTCTCTCTCTTTAATCCCAATAAGTTGTTTCGATAGTTCGGAAATCCCGAGACAGAACGTTTGCCCTTCATCAAACTCGAGTTCTTTTATCATTCAAAAAAAAGGAATAAATAAGAAAGTACAACAATAAATTAAGGTAATATCAAGTATCGGTAAAAGAAAGGTAAGGCGTAAAGTTTTTTTTTTTTTTTTTTTTTTTTTTGTAAAGCTTCTTCGAGTCCCCGACAACCTTGATTCGAGACTGCTTGACCGCTCCTTACACAAGGTATGCCTTCATCGGGGACGCGTCTGGACTAACGAAGCGATCGAGGATCAACAACACCGTCGGCTCAATTTCAAGCTTAATTGCCAGCGTTTGTTGGTATTACAACGCAAGCTCGTAAGCGTCGGAGAAATCACGAAATCGCATTATCCCGTCGATCGCGCATATTGTCATTGTGAGCGTCGAAGTCGCGGGAAGCAATAGCCATCGAATCCGCTTCCAGTCACCAAGAGTTCACTGTCCTAATGTAGCAGTACACGCGGACTCTATCCGAGTCTTGTTCCGTGCGCGAAATGTTAATGCCAATGATTAGAAGCGAGGAAGGGGTATAAAAAAGACACTGCGTGGCCCCGATCGTCGACAGGACTCGTCGTCAGCCATGATACAGTCGGCTTGTGACGGTCAGAATGTCATTGGCAAGTTGTCGTCTGTCGGTCACGTATCCTCGTCCCCCCACTCTTTTACACGCTCTCTCTCTCTCTCTCTCTCTATCTCTCTCTATCTCTCTCTCTCTCTCTCTCTCTCTCTCTATCTCTTGGTGTAACGGACGTCGAGCTCGCGCGCATGGCACAGCTGTTGGAGGAGGCGAGCGAGCGGCCGCGGGAGGAGAACTCGACTCGACTCGATTTGGTTCGGGGGCAGCGCGCAGCTCCTCCGGGCGGCTCAGTCTCGACCGCGGCGTGAACGCGCTCCGGATTTTCTCCGGGTGGCTATAACCTCTCGGTAGCGCGCGCTTCAACGGGACGGTACGCGATCGGAGGCCACGTACATACGATGCCGGTGGCGGACAGGCAGAGCGGAGGAGCAGCATCAGCCTGTTCTCGTCGTCGTCGTCGCCGTCGTCGTCGTCGTTCGCTCGAGGTGTCCAGCAGTAGCTGAGGCGGCAGTAGCGGTTGCGAGGAGTTGTGCTCAGGGGAGGGCGTGGGTGCACGTGTGCGATGGCAGGCGCCTCATCCTGCTGCCGGGTCGTCATTACCACGGGGAGGCTCGTCGTCGGTAGCAAAGCCGGCTCGCCCTGCCTAGGCCAGACCAGGAGCTACAGCAGCCTACGCAGAAGCGTAAGTCCTCCCGTAAGTCAGAAGAGTACTCCCTCGGAGGCCGTTCGCCGCTCTTCTATCGTCACACGCCTCCCTCACCTCCCCTCTCTCCCCATCGTCACCGCCCCCGCAATCGTCTCTTTTTTTCCTTTGCCATTATTTTTTGACCGTCCTTATCTGTGGGCGCACGAGTCGCAGGGGTGGGGTTAACGCGGCCCAGCTCGCTAAATTTGGCCAACGCGAGACAACTGGTTTTCTCGCGCTCTTGGAGGACTCGTGGCTTTTCTTCCATGGGTGCGCTACATTGCCCCCCCCCCCCCCCCCCCCCCCCCCCCCCCCCCCCCCCCCCCCCCCTGCCCCTACCCCTGCCCCTACCCCTGCCCCTACCCCTACCCCTACCCCACCCCGTCCTGCAGCACAAGCACAGAAGAGGAGCCGCTATGAGCTCAGGCGGCGGACACTCCAACGATGTTTCCGATACTTTGCCGCGGCAATTTTCGCGCAACTCGCTCGCTTATATCGTCCTGTCCTGCTCGCTGGTCGCACGCTCACATTTTTAAAGAAGAAGCTTGCTGTTGTTGCTTGGCAGACAGAGATCCTTGTCAGAACAGTGTCAGAACAGAAGGGAAAAAGGGGAAAATCTGGGGAATCGCACTAGTTACCTTCATTGTTATTGCCTTCGATGCTAAAGGCATCTTTGATTGCTCGATTCTCTTGTTATTTTAATTTTGTAATCGTGAGCTAATGGGAGTGATGTTGTTGTCCTAGTCATCTTGTTCGTCCATACGCGAATATTCGTAGAAATTATGTAAATTGCGCGCCGAGCCTTATCGGAATGAGAAGTGTTGGCTATTATTGCGAGTATTGAAATTACGTTTAAATTAAATTTAAGAAAGCTATGTATAAATGCTCCCGGCGTGCCCAAAGTATCAATGTGTTTTTTATGATTTAATAAAGAGAACGTTAATGAAAAAGTAACTGATAACTGAGAAAATAACAATACAAACAAAAGGTTTATATTAGTGTATTGTATAAGACCTTCTATTGTCGAAAAGAAGAAAAAGAAATAAATGAAAAAAAAAAAAAAAAGGAAAAAGATCATCATTGAAACGTTCATTATTTCATTCCATGCTGTTTATAAATTTTGCATTGTAAAGTATGCAGACACCGGTTATGTATGGAAAATATTGCAATAGAATTGGCACAAAACAAACAGTCATGTCACGATGACGAATGTTTGAATTCTCAAATTGAACCGATAATTATAATATATATTGATTCGATTTTGAAAATTTGCATTAATTTTAAAGATTATTTTATTTTTCATTTTTCATTTATATACGCCATTCATTGGTCATAATATTATTTGAAAATAAAAGGAAAAAAACAAGCAAAAGAAAGTCGTAAGCCATGATTTAATATTCCTTACAACAATTAAATTTAAATAACGAATTTACATTTTTATTAGGACAATGATAATTAATACCGAGATTTCAAGTATTTTTGTCAATATCGGAAATTTAATAATTTTCATCAATAATTTTATATGAGAATCGGAAAAGGAATTTATTTACCGTTCAGGTTAATACGGATTGAAGATATTCGATTAGCTAAAAAGTTTGGGTGCATGGAAACAATATATAAACGAACGTGGTACATAAAATAAATTGAATAATTATTTTTCATCGTATATTATGTTTTACATAAAAATGTTGTTCCGTTTAATTCGAAAATTCGTGCATTCTATTAATCATTCTTATGAATTTTTAATTTTTTTCAAAAATCATTTACAAAACTCAGATTCCATTTTTCATTATCGATTCTCGATTGTTCGAATATTTAATAATAATATCATTAGTTATTCTAACAATATAATTCATTGTTTCATTTGGCGCTATGATATATACAACGCATTTATATTGAATTCCTACTTATTTTAGCAACTGAGCAACTAACTGTTTGTGCCTTGTGATTTTCAATTCATTGGCATCGATATTTCATTTCGATCTCCAAATTCTGTGTAAAGGCAAAGCAAATTCCAAGTTCAACGGTAAAATCAATCTACACATAAATTCAATTTTGTTTAAACCATCGTTATTCGCTATATGCTCTTCATAAGTTTATTAACATTAACTTAATTATTAGTTGTTGAATGAAAAATTCGTGCTCTTGCTAATTTTTAAGAGTGCAAATGTTACTCAAATGCAAATTAATAGTATATTAATTATAATATATAAAAATATATTATTGGACAATCGAATCCCTTAAAATTTATAAAAATAACTTTTATATTGATTATTCCAATAAAATTTCTATAATAATGAATGGTTCATTTAATCGAAATAAATATATTGTTCTGATACTTCTAAATACATTTAATTCTAATAATATAAGCAATCTGAATAAAAGTAAAAATAAATATATTAACATTTTTTTAATTATAATTCGAAGATTCTTTATATCGGAGAACAGATATTATAGATGATAAATACAATAAATATAATCTCTTCGTAAAGTATCTTATACTTAAATTATTTTTAAACGTATAATACTTTATGAGATGAATAAGCATTAGTCAAGTATTAGCGAAGGAAAATATACTCCTTTAATTTATTAATTTTATTAATCTTTATTTTATATATGCAAAAATTACATTTTTTTTTTTATAAGGCAAATGCATATTTTTACGTAAGGCTATAAAACTAAATAAGCTATGAAAATAAAAGAATTATATTCTGTTTTAATTAGAAGATTTATTGTAAATGATGATTAAATAGTTTAAATGCTCTCAAGTAAGTAGGGATTAAAAAATCTAAAGGATGGTTATATTTTCGTGTTTATTAATTTTTATATTTCATTATTCATTATTATAATTGATAAACTTATTGCTACAATTTTCCCTTTAAAGCAAACTTTGAGAAATTGTTCACAATATTACGATTTATGTAGACTTCAAACGAAAGCCTGTAACGAAAAATACCGACAAATAGGAAAAATTAATTGGACATTTAGTTTTCTTTTAAGCTTCAATACACTGCTTCTCTACTATATCAAACAAATATTAATTATATAACGAATTTGCGAATGTGTATAAATAATATTCCATTAAAATGATATAACCTTATAGTGTTAAAAAATTCTTCAATGTAAATAGCAATAATCATAATCTATGATATTTTTTTCATTATCACATACTGATTAGTAGATAATAAGAATTTTTGAAAAAGTGAAGATTGTTTAAGGGCAGTATGAACTTATGTTGAGAATCGTTCATGACAAATGATTATTAAAGACTTTCTTTATTGCTACAGCAACACGTTTACATTTGTAAACTTTGTTATAAATGAGAACTAAACTGACTATTGTAACTTCTAAAACGTCAAATTTTATGGTTGGAAATAAATAAGATTGTTTCATAAATATGTTATGTTTAATTCAATATCAAGTACATTATTAATACATAAATATAATCAAAATTAATCATTGCACATGCATTAATATTTTCGATTCAACTTATTTTGAGCATGTATATAATATATAGATTTAGAGACTGTATTTATGTAGTAATTTCTATGCCCAAAGTGCCTTTTAATAAGTATCAGCTTTAAGTTTGGCAGTGTTTATTATTTTTTAAGCGATTAGAGCTTATCTAAATATTAAATCTGATATTTTAAGTATAAATTAAGATAATAATCGACTTGAAATTATTAAACTCTTATTCTAAATTTCAATTAAGCACAAATGAGCTACAATTCCTTACAAGGATTTTTTTTTTTTTTTTTTTTTTTTTTTTTTTCTTTATATATATAATGGACGTATCAGTCACGTCTATAAGACTTTTTTTTTTAGAATAAAAGTTCTTTTTTGGTATAATTAATAATACACATTAATTGAAAAGTAACGGTAATTTTACTTATTAATGTTGTTTTTTTTTTTTTTTTTTTTTTTTTTTTTTTTTTGTTATTTTACAATCATTTCTATGGTTTTTGCACTAAATTGAGGAGAAAAAATTAATTTTCAAAATATTCCAATGCCTTTGAAAAACTAAATTACTTCCCTACTTATCAGCGCTTTTATTTCTTTGCCTACTATCTATATTCAGTTAGCGGAGATAAATTGATTAGGTATAAATTTAATTCTAAGAATATTATTTCGAGACCAAATACGCGAGTTATTTTAATGTCTAATCTTTTAATGCATAAAATTGTAATTTGCTTTGATATAGCTTACAATTTTATATAATATTTTTATTGGAAATATATTGTTGAATTGGTTTAAAAAAAAATGTTGACAATATTAAATTATGATAAGTTTTTAAATAGTTTTTAATGATTTTCGGTTCGTGTCTTTCGCTGAAATACTATCCAAATAAAGTGTAAGTGCTAATTAATACTCGAATGGTTGAATTTATATAAATAAATCATTGATAATTTAATGATAAAAATAATGAAATGTTAATATATCAATATTATTCATGAGGAAATATCGGAATATATTTGTTGAAGAGATTTGGCGTATTATAAAGAGAAATAGTTTTCGTTAGAATGAATATTATATTATTTTCAATTTTCTTACATATATTTTTCATTATTCAATGTTTAAAATCTAAAAAATACCAATTGCATACAGCGATATTTAAATCTTTATATTATAAAATCAACAAATTTACAAGCCTTCAAATTTACTTTTTCTGTTGTTTCAATATCAGTATTTTTAATTCAAATACTTACGAAATACCGAAATTCTTTTATTTGTATTACATTTCGTAACGATTCATTAATTTGTATGTAAAGCAAATTCATGTGAATAGATATAAAATTTACATTTATTGTCCATGGTAAAAAAAAAATTTTGTATATGGATTGTGCATTATTTCCCCTTTTTCTTATTTGCTTCTTAATAACTAAATAAATAAATAAATAAATAAATAAATAAATAAATAAATAAATAATAAGATACTATTGTAATAGCAAAATCTTAGCTTCTCGATTTCAATTGAACTCTTTCTATTGAAATTAAATAAAAAATAATTTAATGAATAAAGAGATCATTGTAATACATTTTAGATTTATATTTTCATAAAATCTTTAATTAATGTATTTTAAATTATACTTTAATAGACTGGTTAAATTAAAAATAAGTATTTTATATTAATAATGATAAAAATGTTATTAATTTACAATCGATAATTTTATAAATTTTGTTGTTACGCGGTTAATTTAAGCGTATTGACAAAATTATCTTAAAAAATAAAAAAATGTAAAGTAAATAACACCAATGTTTATACGCTTGAATAGGCTTTATTTAATCAAATTCAATTATTAAAATTAAATGGTCTATATTTTAATTATGGGAATTAGTAAAAAAAAAAATTACGCAAAATATTATTATCTTATTATTCAGGTATGCTAAATAGGAGATTTTGTAAATGTGAATAATTTCTTCAATTTTAATTATTCAGTGTTTCATTCGAATTCCATCGTGTTTTTAATGGTAAGTGACACGAATATTTGAATACATATTATTTCAAATTGACTAAAATTGAAGAATTTTTTCCTAAGTATCGTAATTATATCATAAAATTCCCTAATAAAACTCAAATTTTTACATTTAAATTTTTATACGTATTTTCATATTTTTATAATTACTAATTTTAATATGTCCAATAAGTATGGATTCTTCCCAATAGAAGTTGAATGTTGGTTAGAAATATAGTTTGGATTTCTAATCCATTTTCAGTTAGTCTCTGATAAAAAAAAGTTGATTTAATTATCATTAAATTGGAAGTATTGAAAGCGAAATAAAATTCTCGCAATAATAATTATTCAAATCACTTTTAATGATAAAATCAGGATGATAAAAATATGCTCTAATGAAAAAATAATTATGTCCAACAACAAAAAATCTGCGTTAATGTAACCTGTATACTTAGTACAAATACAGCCTCGCTCTTCCTGGATTTTAAAATCAATTTTTATAGAGAAATATATTCTTTTGATTTATATGGAACAACAATGTTATTTTTCAACACCCACAATTAACCTTCGTACAATGGATTTTGATACATCACATCGGCATGACCCCAATTCTTCAATACTACAATAACAAACACCTCCATTTTCTAATGAAATAATGTATGTGCTTAAAGGAAAATAATATATGATTCTGTTCATATACGTAAGAACTGCGCAATCGTCAACATCACAAATCGTTTGACCTCTTGTCCCTGTTCAGAGCAACGAATTTCACTTTTTCTCTTTCATCCATCCATCATTGGCCCTTTATCGGTCTTGCACTTCATCCTCTCTCCCATTCGTTTTCCCTCTCTTCTTTTCCACTCCTCTCTCTCTCTCTCTCTCTCTCTCTCTTGCTCGCTCTCCCCTTCTCATTTGCACATGGATATGGTTATTCTCAAGGACAAGTATGTTATTGAAATTTTGATTCGCTTTGACGTGTTTCGTGTGTGAACTCGAAATATGATATAATAATTTTAACTGTTTTACATGAAAATAATTCCGATATCGTATAAATTGAAATATAAATCTATATAGGAGGATTTATTATCCTTAAGCCGTAATGAAACCAATGAAATTGCCTACATCAAAGGGAAAGTAAAACTAAGCGCCAATAATCTAACTTATCGAATTAAGTTAACTTCATATACATTTTCGAGTCTTCATGAATTATTATATCATTGCTGTGACTCAGAAACAAATGTGCGTCGAAAGCTTTATATTTTTAGAGTCATGGCAATGAGAGTTACCAATATAAATTTTTAAATCAACGCGAATGCATACGACCTCCAACCTAAACATTCGATGTCAAAAATTCATTATTGTTTGAAAATATTATTAAAAAAATCATACTTTTAAATTCATTGTCTCATGTACTTGTTAAAATGTAACTATAAATGTTATATCATTATTTTACAATACTACTCTAAGCAATTATTTTACATTACATTTCTGTAGTTGCATTAATTGACATAACAATTTTATAATATATGCTTTTCAATCATGAGTATTAATTTTTTTTTTTTTTTTTTAAATTACAATGTAACTTTCAACGTACGATACATGTCAATTTATACGTCAATTAGTAATTTAATGTACTTACCAGTGATTACAAAATTAAATTATAATATTTAATTATTTCAATTGCATGCTTGCAGTTATGCTATTTCCCCGTTAATAATAATATTGTACAAATGTTTGTTGTTTTCAGACAAATAAGCTTTAACAGACAAATGCTTTAATTATAATTGGTTAACTTTAATTCGTTAAACCAAACGTTATAATTTGAAAGTAAATGTTTGAGAAAATATTTCATTTCCAACTGTAGAATACAAATTTCATTCCCAATATAAAATGTAATTTCATAACTTTATATCTTTATCAATTATACATATATATTTTATATACTTTTCAACTCATAATACTAAAGTGAGATTATTAATTATATAATGTGCCCATTGCTTATTCACCCCTTAAATTTCAAAATAAGTAAAAAACTACAAATAATAAATTAATGTAATAATTGAGATATATAGAAATTAATGATTGTTCGTATTGATAAAAAATGTTTTCATTATTCGGTTAAACCTTCAAAGATATGTAGATCATAATTTGAACATGTGAATTGTTAATTAATTGATTAAGTTAGAATGTATCATCAATTATCGCAACGCTTTCCTAATCAAATCTTCTAATTCAGAATTTGCAATATAGCTTGAAATTATTTTTGCAAGAAATATGATTAATATAGGAGATAGTTTAAATATAAAAATCTGAAATAACAAAAAAAAAAGTTCAATCTCCATTCATCAAAATATTCACACACTATTTTATTTATAACAGAATAATATTTTAAAATATTTTTATTAATATGCATCGATTGATATTTTATAAACTAAATATTTATTATTATAAGGTTTCATATATTTTTGAAAATACTTAATATAATTAAGAAATTGCGTCTTAATGTTAATTTAATCATGCAAACTGAATATGAAAATAAATATAATTAATAACAAATATTTATCGATCGATTTTAACTTGTGATACTACGAAAAAATATTTCAATTCAGCCCTCACTCAGTGCGACTTTTTTCTCTCTCTCTCTTTTTTTTTTTTTTTTTTTTTTTTTTACGAAAAATTTATGTAACTGACTCCATTGAATTTTCGACTCGCGTCATTAATAAATAATATCCATAATATTACAAGAAGTACATGAATAGGGAAAATGTAAATGCAAAATGTTGGGCTCAATTGTTGTATCATACGCGTATTTTTCCTATTCGTCAATTTATTTTTCGGGTCATAAACCTTACAAAATGATCTATATCATATGACTAAGATTATAAATATTTATTTTTGTCTTATGATTAATTATACATATCATTTAATAAAAAAAAATCTTTCAAATTAAGTCGAAGTAAATATAACTCGTTTACAATATTTTTAATAAAAATAAATTGATGTTTGCATTGGTTTTTTTGATTACACAATAAACGTAACGTAAGGTTAAACAAACATAAACAATATATATGGGATTTGAAATAGCAACATAAAATGTTAAATTTACAAAATAATTTGCACTATTTACTAATAATTCATTATTGTTATTATTCTAGAGGAAAGTAGTAACCGGTTTCAGTTTATTCAAGTCGTTTTTAAACAACCTTTTTAATTCTGATTATTCTCAAAATATAATTATCTTATTTAAAAATATGTACAGATATTTTCATACATAATTTTATAATTTTTCAATATATATATATATATATATATATATATATATATATTGACAACATAAAATTCTACCAATGGATAATATGTAATTTTCTAAGAAAAAAATTATAAAAATCTGAGATTAAACAAAATCCTGATAAAGAACGTTATATTTCGTATTGTACTAGTAATTATCGGTAGATTACGTGTAGTGTGTATAATAAGAAACGATAAACTTTTCTCAATTTCCCAAGAGTCTATGGATCAATATGAAAATTTCCTATTAGAATTTCCGAACTGCCGATTTTCGAAATCACCAAATACTTAAAACCTCTGCCTACTCTATCTCAGTCCTACAATAAAATGTAAAAATTCGTATAAAAAATTCCAACGCCCAAGTACGTCCTACAAAATACGAATCAAAATTAACTTGTGTCCAACAAATCGCTCGATCGTTATCGAATTTTCGTCCCGCTGTCAAGGAAAGAATGAGCTATCACCACATCCCCTCTTCTGCATTAGATTAACAATCATGCACTTAAGATGTTTAAATGTCTCTCATCGCCGCATTTAATTGGCCCCACGACCCGTTAATCGTCACGACTACGACTACGTGATATCCAGAACGTTAGCACTGCTCGACGCATTTTTCTTTTTCATTAATGCGAATATCTTTCTCTCTCTCTCTCTCTCTCTCTCTCTCTCTCTCTCTCTCTTTGGTCTCTCGTATAACCTAAGTTACTAATTTACCTGTAATTGTACTAATTTACCTGTAACCTGTAGATCAAGTGCAAAAGGTTTCGTAGTAAATTAATTTGCAAGATCACTACTTGAGCGTAAGAATTATGTAATCTGCTCTCAGTGAATTTAACATTACATTTAATTTCTGATATTTATACGCTAGTTTATTCATAATAATATGTATAGAAGAAAATTATATTTGCTTTATATTATTCTAGTTACTTACCATACATGTTTAAATATTTCTTTGATTTTTCATTTCAATACTATTATATATGGCAAAATACATTCATACGCAGTATTTTTTTTTACAAATTTAATTATTAAAAGGAAGATGTTTTTATGTATTTGGTACTATTTTACTTTTTAACATCCCGTGAAGTACCATTATTTTATCTAATCTTATAAAGTACGTTTAATTAGAAGGAAATAAAAACAGAATAAAATATATTATTTAACGTATTATTTTTAATAGTCTTATTGTCTCACTCGAGCATGAAGAATTTATTAAATATGGAGATGCATTAAGTTTTAAGGAAGAAAATAGCTGAGATTGTATATATAATTTTAACCGCTGCAGTATACAATAAACAATAATAAATTTGTATTTCAAAATTTTATTGCTCAATGTATTAATTCATACTCGATAAATAATATATAATTGAGTAATAATACAATTTAATGCACCAATGCTGCTCTTGATATTTACAAACAAAAGAAAACCTAATCGATGCCTTTATTAACTCTCAATTGAATAAAATGAGTTTAGTACTAAAATTATGATTTTTATAAAACATACTTGGGTCTCTAATGCTAAATTATCCATCATACGAGCGATATAAATGTTATTTAGAATTTGATAAATCGCTTTTTTATATATCATTTATAATATTATAACTATTTGTAAAATCATGATATAATTAATCATTTTTTTATACACATGTTTAATAAACGTGTTATAAATTTTGCCGAATATCTTTTGATATATTGTTTGGTAATTATAGATTACTAAAACAAATGATATCAAATTTAATATATTGATAATTTTTTAAATACATCTCTAACGGATGATATAAAAATTAATCAACATTATTTATATTATAAAAATCATTCGATAGTTAAGCTATTTTGTTAGAAATGACAGATTTTCAAATATTTACATGAAACTATAAATCAAATTATCAAGCCCAAGATTATTTTCTTAATATTTACTATTTAGTAGATATGGAGATATTTGAAATTCGTTAATAATTCTTCAATGATATATCCATAAATGATATATATTCCTATTAAAATATATCAATGTGTTCTATTGCGGTTAATTCAATTTATTATAATATTTCTCCGTATACTAATATATTTATTCATTCGTCAGAAATAGTTAGAACGTAATAGAAAACGATTGTTAACATTTTGATTATTATAGGATTTTGAATAAACAGATGAGTATATTTTATAGGCTGAGATATTTCAACCCTCTCTATCTTATTTTGCGAAAAATATTTAATAAAATGAAATGGTTTTATTGTTTAATACTTTATGTTGCATGCATAATGTTGTATGCCTCATGCTTTGTTATATATCCTTTAATAGGTAGAATGTGCTCATTGTTTTAATGTCTTATGGAATATTTGATTCCTGATTTATATATATTTCTGCTATTATTATTAATATTGTTATTATTATTGTTGTTGTTGTTGTTGTTATTATTATTATATTATTTAAATGATATTGTATATCAACGGCAAAGTTTTAATTGTGAGATTCGCTACGAATTTTATTTAATTTTTCGTAGATAGCAACATCCCAGTATTCAAATATTTAAATAATCATTATTTTTTCTTTCAAGACTCATCTTTAGAATCTTAAATTTTATTCCATTTGCTTGATGATCTTCATTAAGTGCTACTTTGTTAAATATAAATGGCGCATTTGGAGAGATATTATGTTTGGTTGATATGTTTGAAAGGGAAGATTTGAAGATAAAGCAGCAGTGCTTTACTTGTCCCGAAATTGAATCCAGTCCTTATTTTCAGTGACAAATGCTTTCGTGACTGAGGTAACAATATATATATATATATATATATATATATATATATATATTTCCTTTCAGATGACCTCATATCATAATCATAGCGCCAAACTAAATTCTTCATCTACATGACATTTGTAACGTTTGGCCATTTACTCGCATCAATACGAATACTTTAATATTTTGTATTCAATTTTATGCAATTAAATTAAGCAATTTTCTCAAAGAACTTTTACGCAGTAAAACCTATTCGGTACCACAATACATACGATGTACGAAATAAATTTTTCAAAGAAAGAATGAAAAATGTATGTCTGGAAATGTAACTTTGTTTATATTATTAAAACTTCTATTTAATATTAAATTTATAATATAAATCATGATTATTTTTATACAAAAATAATTTATGTTATATTATTATAACTGTTATTCAAGATGAAAACGTCGAAAATTTTGTTTAATATAACAAACAACAAAAAGCGCAATTTTTTTTTTTTTTAAATAACGATAGGAAATAAAACAATATTACTTACAATAAATATATTACATAATATTCTATTAATTGTAAATCAAATGTAATACAGATTGATGAAATAGAGAAACAAAATCTTTTATTTTCGCATAAGTTTTATTTATTCTGCCTTTAAAATCATTAATAAAATAAAATATTATAAAAAAAATTAGTAAAATTAATCTTAGAAAATATAATTGCATTTAGCAGAAAATATATTTTTGTTCAGTTGGTTATAACTTTTAATGATGTATATCGCAATTTTTTTATAGCTCTAACTGTATTTAAAATGGAAGACGTATTGAAAAATATAGTTTACTTGATAATTATAAAAAAAGTTTAACATTTGATTTTATTAATTGAATTTTTTTAAACTGGAAAATTTTCACTTTTCTTATCATCCATTGTTTAAATTTTTATATTTTTATTTACTTGTACATAAATGTCAATATGACTAAAAATCTATCTACGAATTTCACATTTATTTTTGTTTCATAAATTGAGTTGATCGGTTGGCGTATGTAACTTATAAGAAATCTGAGACATGAAAAATTTGGAACTATTCAATAAGAGAATCAGAGAATCACTAACTAATGATCCATTTAATGGAGAATATAAAAGTCACGTATATATAATATACTCTATTTCATATTATTTTCTCATGTTGATAAAAATTCTTTTCATTCTAAAGCTTTTGTAAATAGAAAATTTATTCAAATGTACGGACTACAATTGTACAAGCAAAATACAATTATTTTGATAAAAGTACTTATTTAAAACTTATTTAAATTCTTATTTCATTTATTGCTATTATAATAATATTTTAATTTTGCCGTTCAAATAATAATGAAACATAATAGCAAATATTTTGCAGGTGTCAATTTATCAGTTTTTAAATTTTAACGCAATCATGAACGAATCAATAAGCTGGATTTCTTTAATTAATATCTCTGAAAATAGTCGAAATGTCATTATTTCTCCTGCAATGAAAACAACTGTGACATATTTCAAAATCTAAATTCAATATATATTTTATATTTACATATAGTTAAAAAAAAAGTATATAAATATAAGAAATTATATAATTCATATATTATATCCGCAAATTAGTAATCTTACATTTTTAAATTTTATTGAATTGTCAATATTAAAATTGAAATTTTTTTTGCCTGTATAATTTTCAAATTATTATAGAAAAAAAAAGCTAATTGTATATTGATAATATAGAATAAATATTCATTATTTTATTAAATATCATTATATCAGAAGATAAAAGACAATTTATAAATTCTTTATTGATTGTTTTATTTTTTTTTTTTTTTTTTTTAAATGTTGTTCTCAATTTAATAATTTTCTCTAATACATTATTTAACATTTCTTTTTAAAAGTCAAAACGTATTGATTAGATTGCCATTGTTACTGCTATTAATTGCAAAATTATAGTAGT
Source organism: Ceratosolen solmsi marchali (assembly GCF_000503995.2). Taxonomy (NCBI): domain Eukaryota; kingdom Metazoa; phylum Arthropoda; class Insecta; order Hymenoptera; family Agaonidae; genus Ceratosolen; species Ceratosolen solmsi. The sequence continues at coordinate 3,415,955 of NW_011948431.1, read as the reverse complement.
CTGTTGTTTAAAGTATTAATTGATTATATTTTATTTACAAATGTTTGTTTACTAAATTTTAAATTTGTAATGGAAACTCTTTTGATATTGAAATATTTACAGAATATTCATATTTTTTTTTTCTATCCATTCGTTTTACGATCAGTTTCCAATTTTATTTTGCACGTAGGCTAAATAACGAATTATCAAGCTCGCAGTTGAATGTTTGCACAATTAAAGATTACCGGACAGCCTCGATTGCCGAGTGACACAATTAAAGATAAAAGAAGGTCGATCGCTTTTACCATTGCGAGAATTTAGACGCAACCGAAATTTTCCATTAGATCTTCTGATGTTTAGATTTCTATAATTTATCGAACAACAATAATGGACGTATGTCAAATACTAGCAAAAGTCGTAGTATTTATTTACAAGCTTTATTATATGCCTATTAGGCCATTTTTCTTGTCCTGACTAATTAATATAACATGACGCGTAAAAGATCAAAGATTATAAATTTAATATGATTTTTTTTACAAAAAGTAATTAGTGTGATATAATGTCGGAATATTTAAAAAATTGACCCTCATTTATAATAGATGATTTAAAAAGAATATTAAATGCTTAAATATATTAAATTTACTATAAAGCATATGTCTTTCTACATCTTTATATTCTAATAATAGATTTATCATTTAAAGTCGGAGAAAAAGTGTTGCTCGACAAGCAAGTATATTTGTTGAGGAAATAAATTTTCGACATTTCTACATCTAATAAGTTTTTTAATGCTGGTATATCTTTTTTTTTTTTTTACGTTGTATTATTCTAAAAAAAAAAAATTCATCATTGTTATACGACATTAGACAATACTTAACAAATCTTACGGAAATGGGAATTGATACATAACAAATATAACCCTATTTTTTTTCGACCAAAAGTTTGGAAAAAAAAAAAAACGAACCTATTGACCTGTGTTAATTATTGTTCGGAATTGATTACTGATAAATCAGAGTGTACTGATTTATCCGTAGTACTTGTAAAACATTTTCATTTTAGTCGTGAGTTTGTTGACTTATTCGACAGCAATTATGGATGCTATAGCGATGTGAATATTCAGAAAATAGATTTAAAATAGAGAAAGTAACGCAGCATCTACTAAAATTTCTAAACACAAGAGAACATAATTTATGAATATTTACGAATAGACATCAATAAGCTTATTAAACATTTTACTACAATTATATTATCAAGTCTCTTCATATATAAAGAATTGTAAAAAAAAGAAAAAAAAAACTGATACATTTTTATCTAGTGACATTTGCTGGTATCTCACATTTTGGCATAAAAAGCTGCATATTCCACTTATCAACAATAAACAATAAAGCAGCATGAGTGCACTTATCATTACCTAGAACGCATAAAAAATTCAGTCCCAAAGTTGTTTATATATTTCAAAAAGCAAAGATAAAATTATACCGTCGTGTTTGAGTATTTCTTTCTTCTTATTCTTAGGACCAGAACGAAATTCTCGTATAAATATTCAGCGGTGCAAATGCTACGGCCTGTCGTAAAAATAAAACACACATTTTTAGCACACTTGTACTAATATGTGTGCAAATTCCTCTCGTCTCTCATTTCTCGTCCTTTATAGTAATGTTCGTTGATTTCGTTGTTTAAAGTAAATTAATTTAATGTAAAATGTATATTAATAGGAACTTTGATCTCGTGCTTTTTATGTTCAACATAATAATATTTAGTCGTCCGAGTCCATTTTACTTTTGACGTAAAAATAATTTATAAAAATACGCAATATAGTGAAATTTAATGAAAAATTGTTATTCAAATTAACCAAGAATATATTAATATATTTTTTTAATTTTAAATCATTTTTGAAATTTAAATATTTTTTGAAAGGATATATAAAAAAAAAAAAAAAAAAAAAAAAAAAATTAATAATGCCGACAATATTGTCATAATTATTGAATTATATTTATCATAATAAATCATTTAAGATTAAACCAGTTTTTTTCTTTATTACCAATAATTGTAAGAAAAAAAAGCATATCAATTTAATAAGGCAACTTAAAAATCTATAACTTTTTATACATAAAAAACAAAAGTGTATTATAATAAAATAGAATAAAATTTCATTTAAAAAGTGCACTATGTGGTATTGTAAGCTTTCAAATCCTATAATATACACATGTGTATATTATAGCATTAAATATAGAGTAATTTTCGATGCTTAGCGTAAAGAAAAAAAGAAAAAAGAATGATTTGGCTTGCAGATGTGAAGTTTTATTTAAAAAATTTGTAATAATACTAGTCAAATGTTTGCTCAGTCTTGATTCGTCGTTCATATCGAGTTTATTTACTTTATTGATCTTTACTGAATAATTTTAATTGTATAATGTAGAGAACTTTTTATCTCCTTGTTACATAACATTATTTTTACAAACTCTCTAGAATCGTTTTGGTTCTTACTAATGATATTGATAAAAATTAGTTTGAGATTTTATCATGTTTATTTTTGAGTTAAATTTCTATTGTGACATGCACAAAATTATTGAAAGTAATACGTTTTATTATTATATTAGTTATATATTTATTGTGAATAAAATAGCAGAATTCAATATTATTGTTAATCTTTATTTTATGCAATGAAATAATATTTATGTTAGATTTTATAAATAATATGAAACTACCAAATGAAATAGTAATTTTTCAAAATATTGTTCACTACTGTAGTAACGCACGGCAGTAGAAAAATTGAAGACAAATAATATGTACAAATAATATGTACAAATAATACTCCACTGAACTACATTATCGCGTAATTAAAACTTCGTTATTTATAAAAATAAAAATTGTTTCCATTCTTTAGACGAAGAAATTAAATATTAGTAAAAAGAAATAAAACGAATAATTTATTAAATTTTTCAAAATGTGGCGTGCAAATGTATTTTATCAATTAACATTTTTATAACGAGCACTCTTACGCTTCATTAAATATCCGAAAATCATCTCCACTTTTGTAGTAGCTCAGATTTATTCATAAATTCATCCCGAATATATTTATGCGAGCCGTCTTCTATCACTATCGAATAAAAACTCGTAATGCCTTAGCCGAACGAAGGTGATTTGCTGGTTAAAATGCATTTTTGTATATCGAAAGCATCAGTTTAATAATCAAATAAATATTTTTAAAAAATACCGATATTACTCTATTTATGATTCTTATATTTATTTTATAATTAAATAAATAAATAAATCTGATATATCACTTATAGGGAATCGCAGTTTTGTCAACTTCAATAGGCATTAATACTTGATGTATCACGATTTCAAACAAATATGAAACGTAGATTAGTTTTCAGATTATTCTCTTCCCTCCGTCGTACTGAAATATAATTATCAAATCTTGCATGGGTAACTCTTAGTCAAAGTATTATTCGAGAACATACAGACTGGATGTTTAATTAGCCTTTGTAATTTAGTAAACGTCGACTTGCGTTTAAGCAAAAAGACATGTGTCAAAACAGGCCAGAATTAAAAGAAAATCCAGCTCATTTAAGATCGACGAATATATAATCAAGTTATTTATATTTTCATAATAATTTTCAGGTAATTTTGCAATTAGAACATAAAGTAAAGCATTTATATATGTAAATTTGATAGGATTTTGTTGTTATTGATTTATATTTTCCTGAAAATTGCATTTATCAAATCAATAATTAATGTGCAATTCTATTAATAGAATTATCGTAATTTTTACTTCAAAAATATCATTGCAATACAAAATATTATTTTATAAAGATGAAGATGCATATATCTACATTTTCGACAAAAATAAATGCAACATTGCCCCTTCAATATTAACAGATATAGTAAATAGTTTGATTTCGTTGATGACGAATATGAAACACTTAATGTTTATTTCAGCTCATTAGCATAGGATCCTTTTATTTTCATAGTCAATTAACCCTACAGATATAAATAAAATAAATAATAAAAATAAAAATCAAATCCTTTTATTATACTATATTGAATTTTATAAAAGTAAATTTGAATAATCTTTATCGTATTATAATTAATTGTGCCATGATTTAAGAATAGATTATAATAAATCCTCAGATTGTCTCTTTCAATTATTCAATATTGTCGAAAACTTAATGGCAAAATTCAAGTGAAACGGTGAAAATATTGTTAGTATAAAAATTTTATCTTAAAAATAACTTTGTAGATTAATTTTGATTTTAAATTATTTTTATAAAAAAGATCTTTATAGACATTTATAATATATTGAATATAATATGATTACAGAAATGTGAATTCAAAAACTAAATTAATTTGCAAATTTGAATTGTCATTTGTACATATATTTATAATAAATTGTAGAAATTATAAATAGAACGAAGAAAGCTTGGAGAAAAAGCTTGTAAGTAGAGGTTGTCATTACAAGATCTACCTTCGAAGTATGAATTTAAAAATAATTTTATTACAAATTACGCTAATTGTCAAAATAAATTAACCTTTTAATATAATTTTTCTGTATTTTATTTTTACAATTCAGTATTTATCTAAAGGCTTAAGTTATATTTTAAAAATTTTGAACTCTATGTAGTTTCATTGAAGTAAAAACTTGTTTTGGTTGCTATGATAAAATGTAACAAAAATAATCACAATGTGTAATAATTTCTCAAACGCGTATTTTGTTTAGTATCCAATGTTTGTTCTTTTACATGCGCTATGAACATTAAATAATATTTATTTCTTATCAATATAGCTAATAATTGAATAAAAAATATATTTGATCTGATTGATGATACATTGATATTATGGTCATGAATTATTTATTTTATTATCATAGATATAGAATCAGTTTAAATAATTTATACCTTTTTTTTTTATCTTTCTTTATATATACATATTTGAATAAGAAACAGTACCAAATTCATTAATTGATTATATTAAATGGACATGTATTTATAAATAGTATTAATTAAAACTTTTTCATGCTTCTTATTCTGCACGCAATAATAATCTTCTATTTCTTCTTAAATAGTCGTATCTCTCTTTTTAACATTCGTATAATTCATTTTTTATAATTTCTGCAATGTTCGATAGATTTTATATAAAAATTTCATTAATTATATAAATTGCGTTTGTAAATCAGCATTCAATGCAATAGAGAAGTTATTTGATGCAAAAAACAGTTAAATAAATTCATTTAAATATTTTATATTTTCAAATAAGCATATCATATTAATTGTTAGTTTTCATTTTTCTATTTCATTTTTCACTCTATTATAATAGCTTGTGCTATTATAGTTATTATAATTCACGGCTATAACATACCTCTCTTTGTTTTAAACGAATAATCTTATGAATGTTATACAGTCATTGTTATATATTAAACACTAATAACAATAATACTATTATTTTAAGCGACAAAGTAATAATTAAAAGTTTACGATTTAAGGTTCGCAATGTCTACAAATAAAAAATATACGTCGTTGTCAATGACGTATAAGGTATAGTAGATCGATACGAGATTGCGAACAAGGTTATTGTAAACGAATATTATGGTTTTGTGAATCAGCCATACGAGTGTAATATTGGAAGCCCTCGTGAGTCAGCATGCTTTAGCGAATAAATTTTAAGCTCCTCGGAGGAATTGACTGATTGTAAAAACCAAGGGAATAGTGAGCAAAAATCTTAGGCGGATCGTGGGCTACAACACGCGAAGCACATAACATTATCTAATGAGGGGATAGACACGGGAAGCGACTCGTTGACTTTTCTTTTCCGTCGTCAAACATGAGAGGGAAAACTGTAGTTTACAGTCAGTGATATGTGCCTAGGCTTGATCGATAATAAATAAAATATATCACATGAAATATAGAAATTAGAGATATTATTTGAGAATTTTACTATTATTTATTATCTTTTTTTCTAAAACATCTACCTGTTGACTTTTAAAACTTCAACATTACGCATGTGTATGCGTGTCCAGAGGCTTACAAGCGCGTGGATGGACGTGTACGCGAACATGGGTCTCATCTTTCTATTATCACATTAATATAGCAAGCAACGAAGTTTATAATAGAACTTAATAGAAAAATGAAGTCTTTCCTGTCTATCGATTATTTTAAACTATTATTCTTTTCGAGTGTAACATTCGCATTATCTCGTAATATTGGTAATTAATTTATTGGTATGATAATACACGAATACAATTTCAGTTAAATTTTTTATCATAATATCATTATTAATAATCAAGTATTGAATTAATTAATCGATAGTATCTGTATTGTATATTTCATTACTTTTATTTTTAAACTGCAGGAGATGATTAGCGATAATATTTAAAAGACATAATACTTAAAAGAAAAATAATATTTGAAAGAAATGCGAGATGACGATTTACTATAAAATGAAATAAAAGCCATCGTATAACATTACTAATGTTTCCAGCAAAAAATGTAAAATAAAAAATTCAGTTATATCCGTAATTACATTAAAAATCAACCTGTAAAATCAAAGAAATTTGACAGAAGATATTTTGGTTTAAAATTTTAAATATAAGGCTACGATAGTATTTTTTATCAATATTCTCCTGAGCATTTTATATTTCAAGTATTTAATTAAACTACACACACACGCGTAAACACACACACATACATACATACACACACACACACACACACACACACACACATATATATATACATTGAAAAATGACTGTATCAGCAATAACTATTTTTCAAATATAATATTTACAACGTCTCATTACAACTTATATATATACATATATACATTAGCGTTAGATAGTATATATAGATACTTATATATATACATATGCATTAGAGCTTTACGTACTTTATAAGAGTTTATTCTTAATTTTACATACATTTGAATTCATAGATGTTCAATAAACCTTCGTGTTTACGAACTAAGAAACACTTAATTATGTAGTTCCGTTGTGAGCGGACTAAACATTATCGATGATGAGATCAGGACAAATTGTATTATTTGATTATAATTATTATACATTGGCATTTCTATAGAGTATAATTATATAAAGAATATTTTTATATTTTACTTAATCATCAAAACACTAAAACAATCGAACCTAAGAGCTTTCATCAGGTGTCGATTAATAATCTGCAATTCCTCATTATAAAAATGATCAGTAATAGGAATATTGACGTAATGGATCGGGGTTAAGTAAGTGATTATCTGATCATGCAATTTACTAAATTATTTGAAAAAAATCGCTCATAAACTACATATGCTAAGATATATAAATACTAATTATAATTTATGATATTAATATAATTATATATTTTGTAAATTCACATCGCTAGTGATATTAATTAAAATATGATATTATATTTTCTATGACTAATGCAAACAGCAAAAATGGCACATCCTTTTAGTATAATTTAATTTTTTATAAATATACATGGAACGTAGTTGTTAAAATATTTAAATATTTTTAAATGATGATAAATACATTGTTTTAATCTAAAAAGTTTAATGTATCAAAATGTATAATTGACATATTCTTTCTTTTTATAGTAATTTTGATATATGCGTGATTTTTAAGAAACGATCAGAAATTTTTTGTTTCATTATGAAGTTAAGTTATGGTTTCTATAATAAGCTAAAGATTACATATTTTCCTCACGTTTATTCATTATAGAAAAATATAATATACTAAAATATCAATTACAGTAGATAAAATGTATACTGCGTCGATAATATATTTATTAGCAAATACCAAATTATATTTATCAATTTCTTTAAAATGATTATTACATAAGCATATTTATAAATATTACCTATAAACAATAATTAATAATTGTCAAATTCAAACCTTATGAAGATATTGTGAAATTAATCTTTTTGATACCATGATAATATATATATATTTGAAATTATATTCAATATTTAACTTCATAAGTAATTGTCTATGCATTAATTAGATTTTAAGAAACAAAACTTGAATTAGTTAATTATAAAAATATATACATTAATATTTTTATATAAGATATTTTATTTAAGATATTCTTATGTTCCTCTCAATTTACGTGATTAATTTACCAAGAAATTTAGAAAGAATACAAACGAAGGGTATTTATGGAAAAAGTATTTATTATAGTAAAATTACTTCTTTTTCATATACTATGATACTTATAATACTTATAATGAAAATTCCATTGTATACAATATTAATGTCTGTTTTTATTATAAATAATATAAATATATAAAGAAATTCATTATTAAATTCTTAATGAAATAATGTAATTTGAAAGTCATCTTTCGTTCATTTATATTTTGTTTATGTTTATGTTTATTTTTTTTTTGTTTATGTTTTTTATGTTTATGTTTATGTTTATTAAAAAATGAACAGATTCGAAAAGAGAAAGTCTCGTTCTTTTTTTCTTTTTTTTCATTTGAAATTTCATTTAGTCTTTTAGTGATTTTATGTTATTAGAGAAAAAACTAAATAAATTTAATCATTCCAATTGTATACGTATCGTCTGATAATTTCAGCAGTTTCGTATAGTAACAATTTCTTTCTTGTCTATAATTATACAATGAAAATTATTATAAATACTGTACAGCACTGATCCAACAAGCTTATTACCAATGTATAAGTAATTAAAAACATCATTGAATCAAGGTTTCTACTTCATTAATACGGAAAAAATTTTCCTTTTCTTTTTAAGCGAATGAAAACGAGTTAACGACATGATTCGATTAATTAAAAAAAAAAAAAAAAAATGATTTACTTAAAAGTAAATGTGTATGATACGATAAAAGTATGGGATACTTTTAGGGTATCGAGTTATACTGTATTGCATTAGAGAAAATGTTGAACAGAAAATGTCAATATGTTTTTTTTTCTATAAATAAAACTAAAGTGCTAAAACTGCTAATGCTTTTTGTACAAACAAGTAATGGTATAAACGAAATAATCATAATGAAGATAAAAGCAAATTAAATATAATCTGCATTAAAATATTGGTGATAAATGATTTAATACAAATTTGGTCCTTAAGAAAGATAGAAACAGAATAACGGATTGTAAAAATTATAATAGAAGCTGTAATGTGTCTTTCTACGAAATATATTTGTACACATTTTTATGACAACTTATAAACTGAAGATTTAAATCCAAATTTCTTATTTTGAATTTTTAAAAATTTAAAATTTACATTGACATTATAATGTATTTCTAATTTACATTTATATGTTTATTTACCTTTATTCAACTAATTAAACATTTTGTAAACATATTTTTTCATAAAACATATTTTATATGCTTATAATTTACATTATTCTCATGTTTTAGTAAACATTTTTAAATGTTGTAACATTTGTTCAGAATTTTTCTTCTTGCTTAAAAATACGTAAATTCGAAATTTTAATTTCGTTACTACAAAGATCTCATATGACAATGTTTTCAATAAAAATGCTTTTACTTCATTAATATTTCGATATTTGTATTGTCATTAAAATAATAATAATAAATAAATAAATAAATAAATTAATTAATTAATTTAGCATCAAATAGTTTATTTTATAAAATTGTATGAAACATTCAAAGACGGATTATCTTTATATATTCCTTATTTTCTTAGTATACTCAGTAGAGTCTTAAATATAAATACTTTTTTCACAGTAAAAATATGTAAACGAAACATTATTTAGAATTCTATGAATTATTTTATTAAGACGTAGGAGAGATTAATAAATTCGTTGGACACGTTTTGCGTTTACTGCGCAGTACTTCCTCGTCTAAACCAATAATCATAAAGTACATCGGTAACATTATTTCGAATCAAGAATATTTATGTATATATATAGTCTTAATTATATAAATGTGTTTATGGTTAATTTTTCTTATCGATAAGAATAAGTTTGAGTCTAGAAATATTGAAAAATGTGAAAATCTGGAAGATGACTGAAAATTTAAGGGAAATCAGGCACGGAATATTTGAATGCTTAATCTTATATATATATATATATATATATATATATATATATATATGTCGCGTTGCTATTATCAGGTTAGAAAATTTAAAGTGCCCTTCGGCTAATCCCATGTTGGTGTTCGTTCAGTATGAGCTGCAGCCTTCGCTCGGTCAAGGTCAATTCTCCTTCCTCCAAATCCACTGGATTCTCCCTCTCTGCTCTCTGCTCTCTGCTCTCTCTCTCTCTCTCTCTCTCTCTCTGTGTCACTTCTCGGCTGCTGCTCGTCAGTGCCCATGTTAAATAATATATGTCTTCATACCTATTCCACTTCAAAAAAAAAAAAAAAAAAAAAAAAAAAAACCCGGGTATATTTATTATATTATGTTATATTATAATCAAGTCGAATAGAGACTGTATTTTCTTGAAACGGTTAAGGCTGGCTCAATGTCGCTAAATTCAATTTGCAATGAAGTTTTTCACCTTTTCATTTGATTTTCTGTGAATAAGTTTGACATAGCATAGTAGATGTCAATTATGGTGTTGAACAGACAAGGATACACAGTTGGACGTAATTTAAAGATTTATTTGAAAGCTTAAGACTATGACATTATTACGAATGAATAATTACTATTAATTGATGAGCATTATTTCTTTAGCTCATTATTTAAAACTACTAGTTAAACCGATGTAGCCTGTGTACTTGACCGCCTACTATGTCATTAAATTTTACATAAACATGATTAATATATGCATCTTTGCTATTGTCAAACCCACGCGAAGAATTTCATAAAATCGGTTAAATTTTTCAATTTTTAAATCACTTGAACATTGTTTTATACGCATTCAACATTAACTAAGATTCATTGGTTCCTTTAATATCAAGATTCACAAGATCTTCCTCTCTGTAAATCACTAGTTTGATTAATTTTACAATAGTTGAATAAAACACGATTTCAATATTTTCAATATAGGAATATATATTCAATAATTTCAAATTGCGATGAAATTATTCTAAACGGACTAGTCAATAAAGTTTAATAGTACTTTGAGTCCTTTTGTCGGATCCAACTAATACTACACTAGTTTATACATTATATTCACTTGAATTTTATGTGAAGTAATTTTATATTGAAGTACGTAAAGGAATAAGTGAAGTATTATTTTCAGATCAGTATTATTTGGAGTATGGTAAAAGTATTTTTTTTCCGTTAGTATCAGCATAGACATTACAGATTGAAATCTCATTTCTTAGCTTTTAAAAACAATCCTCAGATAAAATATTCAGCTAAATACAGTCTTTATTTCTAAGAACAATGCACTTGAATATTTAGCAACAAATCAATAAAAAATTTCTAAAATACGCAATGCAAAGAGTATGCGTCTAAGTTAAAATTATGTTTTATTTTCGCTTAAATTAGTATACTTGAAACAAAATCAAGCGCGCGGGCGCATGCGCGCACACACACACACACACACACACACATACACACACCAAAATACTATTATAAATATCCAATTGTCTTAGATTAATAAGATCAGAATTTAATAAATAAATAAATAATTTTTATTCGTCCATAAATTTATGATAGTATATATAAATATAGTGTCAATTGATGCTTTAATGTTATTGAAATAGTAATAAAAAATAAAAAATTTATATATACGGTAGATTTTTTATCAGTAGTATTTGACTTACATTTATTAATTAAGAATAATTTACTTTGATAATGTTGTATAAAGTAAACCTTTAAATCATTAGTTAGTATAAGCTGATAATATCATAATTAATATATATTTAAACACATATAAATTAAATAGCATATTAAAAAAAAAAAAATTATTAATATTCCTAAAGTCTTAATGATGTTTATAATGTATTAAATCTTTCGTTTTCCTAAGGATTTTACTACAGAAATTATTTAAAAAATAATTCTCTTTTGACGCATTTTTATAAATATAAAATAGGGACATTCCCAATAAAATTAATAAAACAAATTTTTTATTATTGATATAATTAGAAATCTGTATATTTTTTTTTTTTTTGAGACATTCACAATGTTATATTATTGAAATTAAAAAAAAAAAGCTATACTATTTGAAATACAATTATCCACTTTATACATCTTTCATTTTGCAATGCACATTTTATAAAAAATTAATTATGCAACTAATACAGCAATTACATTGATTCACATTTAAGACATATTATTTAATTTCTAGTCTACGAATATTCTATATAATGCTATATAAATATTAGTTAATATAAAGAAATTGAACGGACTGCTTGTAAAGATGATTGACGCATTATTAAATAATAAATATTTCTAATTTGAATTAATGTTATTACGTATGTACATGTTATCTAATCTTTTATTTTGATTTTATTGTACATTTAAAGCGTGGATTTGCAGTTATTAATTTCAGAGAAGTAAATTTATTGTGAAAGTTAATATACAATGAATTCCATTTTCGATTTACAAGTTACCATTTTATATGCATAAATCATAAATCGTAAATCATTTTTATTTTAGTTTTATAATTACACATAATACAGAAATAGTATATATTATTCTGAATCACACAGAATTCTATCACAATGAAATTTCTATGATTTATAAAGCATTTGGATAATTCTAAATTTTACTTGCTTATTACCGATGGTCTAATAATTTTATTATTATTGAAATTGAAAATCAAAAGGTTAGATAAAAGGTAAATTGGATTATAACTATCTACAGTATTTTATTATATATACTATACAGTCTATTATATATACTGGATTTATTTATTTATTTGAGAAGAAAATTAATATATTTATAAAGAATTTTAATTGAAAATTTGAATAACGTTTCTAATAATATTTCTAAGTGTTTTATTGTTATTAAAGTTCTACAAATAAAATTAAAGTCGAAAAAAGTTTGTACAAGAATTTGAAAAAAAACATGCATTGAGGTACCGAGAGGTCGAAATACCACATAAAATATTTGAAATATATTCAAAGTACAAAAGAAAGATAGAAAAGTCATCGTATGTTCACGTTATGCGCGTTTATATTAAATTAACGTTAAAATTTCGTAATTTTTTTATATTCTCGGTAATTTTGTATTTATATAAATTATCGAAAGTGGATGTAAGTTTTATCAATTTGCACTGATATCTACATACATCTTACACTTTCGCTTATTATTTTATTCTTGAATTAATTAAGACGTAAAATAAAATAACGGTTGAAACTACTTGAATAGATAAAAAATACTCAAAAATTTATGTCAACGGCATGATTATGATTTAATTGTGATACGAAATGAAGATTTCAATGCTTAAAGATAATACAATAAAAAATTATTGTTTAACATTTAATACAGTTCATATTATTTAATAATAGCGCATTATTAAATAAGATTAGCTTGTTCGTATAAAATAATTGTCGAAGCTAGGAATTATTGTTAGTTTGCTTAACCGGCAGCGCCTTCGCCTAGGCTACCTTATATACAATGCCATACGAAAACGGAAGAGAAGAAGCCTATTTCTTGGCGCCTTATGGTAACTGAAATTTTAAGAATGCGCCTGTAATTTTAATTCTCTCAATTATTATGTGACAGTCTTAAAATAATTTTATATAATTTTACAATAATAATAATTATGTTCATTTGTGCATTGAATCGTTGGAAAACTATTATGATCATTTCGATATAATGTAACACCTTCTTTCTATTAAATCGATTAAATCGAACTTAATATGACCTTCATAAATTCCTTTTGATGTTTATTGATTATCAATATTATTACAAATAGACTCGTTGAGAAATAATAAAATTATAATAAATAAAAGTGACCAAGATTTGTAAAAAAAAAGTCTTTTCTAATTATTCATAGGATTTAGCCAATGAAGATAGATCATAGGAAGAATAATATATTTTCTACATACTACCGAAAGTGTAAGTTCTCGTATGCAAGTCGACGAGCTTCTGCTCAGCGCGTCAGCAAATTCTTGAAAATTTCACTTCTTACAATAAATCTCTCATTGTCGTAGCGTAATTTTTCCTTTCTTACCGAGTGAGGTGCGAAGCACTTGTTTTCAATTCACTTTGTTTCCTTGATTTGTGACACTTCTGCCAGAATAATTCATTTGATTATCGTTTGATTATCCTTATTTCGAAATATAAGCAATAAATTTAAGTAATGACAATACGTAATAATACTTACACTGAGTAGTTACTTTACATAACCCTACATTCGCAATCTCATTGTGTGAATCGTCGTTTCTGATTGCTCCTAATGAATACGTTGAACCTACAATTACGATTAAGCTTATGAAAAGAAAACTGTGCCTAAGTTGTGACCGTAGTGAAGCTTCTCACCACTTCGGCAAAGCCTACTTACGCAAATTCTCCAAACCCTGCAGCTTCCACTACTAATGCCAAGTGCACTTTGTATACACTCCAGCTCCACTCGCTTATCTAATGATGAGCCTCCGTGTTTGTGACCCGGATAGGGAGTCGTGCGTGAAAAGGTGGCTTTTGATGTAGAGTGGAGGACAAGAGTGGCATCTCGTTATTCTAATACTCGGTATGTTTTTGGAAAAGGTTGAGATTAAATAAAATAGAAAGAGCCGTAGTTTGCCCGTTCGCACGAAACACTTTATCGCCGCACTAGGAACGATTGAGTTCCGGACTAAAAACTTTTCATGCTCCCTCACATAGAGACGATTTTCCATATGTTTTCTTAGTGGTTCACACGACACTGCTGAAATAATAGTTCGTAACAATGAATATTTCGAAGTCTTGTATTACGAAAATAGTAGGTCGACTTGCCGATCATACTTTTTTTTCTCCCTGGCAACTTTTTATGCGCTTTATCAATCTTCTCTCTCTCTCTCTCTCTCTCTCTCTCTCTCTCTCTTCCTCGAATTTTCTTCGCACTCGGTGGCTTTCTATTTTCGTTAGCTTGCGTGACAGGTATACTCTATCGTATTGTAATCTAGTAGGAACTGCCCACTCCTTTACTCCGTCTCATTCTCTTTTCTTTTCCCCGTTCGGTGCAAAAATTTCATTGTCGCGTGCAGACTCGATCATTCTTTTCTCACTTCTATGTGGGTGCATTTCACTTAATTTATTTTCTAAAACTCACACTTGAAGAAATCGACGCCAACGAAATTCTTCACCTGTCCTTATAAAATGAACGTTCTTATATCGATAAATTAACGAAAGATAACATTTTATTACAATTTTATTCTCATACGATTAACGTGACTTTCGCATAAGATATTAATTAAGACACTATAATAAATTTCTTATATTCTATTCGATAAATATCACGAGATATTTTGATAGCAGATAAAAATTTTATTTACACGAAATACATAAAAAAAAAGTGATAAACTACGAATTAAAATAAAATTTTATTTATAAGTCATTATATACAAATTATTCATAAAACATAAGCGCGGCACTTCGATTCAGCTTAATAAATTCAAATAAACAATTGTAATAGATTAGACTAACAATTAATAACTTTGTTAAGGCCTATATTAATGACATAAGATATATGCAATTTATTGCAAAACGCGACAATCTATTTTATAATTATTTAGGTATATTTCAACTATTCAAATCAACTATTTCATAAAAAATTTAATATGAAAATTATATTATGAAATATTTGCTCGATAAAATTATAATGCTCGCAGATAAAAACATTATTAAAAATACTAATTTCGATACTAAGAAAATAAATAGTGAGTTTTAATTATATTCATAAATTTCCATTTAAAATGCATTTCCAGACCTCGTTTTTTAATTGATTCAGTCATTAATATTAATATTAGCGAAAACTTAGTGATTAAATTTAAATTCCTTTAAAAAATCATTCAAAATCAATCGTTTAAACTTATACGCTCGAATAGAAATTTTAAGGTACCTTATATTTTTTTACATAGTCGATTAAAATTTCATTTACCTTTATCATTATATCAATAATATATTGAAACGCTATTATTTATAGATTATACTTTTGTAAATATAAATGGCAGTTCATTCGTAAATTACTTTCCATATCTATCGGGTTATTATTTTCTGCAGAATTTCATTTTATCTTACTTGTTTGTAGCAAATTTTATGATCATTTAGATCAAATTTGGAATTTAAAATCCTTGTTAAAGGTTAGAGATTTAACTTGTGCGACACGCATTAATACACTTGTAACTATTGTTTAAAATAAATTTTTATACCGTCTACGTTATTATAAAATAAAACATGTGATAGAATAATTACAAAGCTTATCAATTATCAATACATTTAATATAATAAATATAAATCTATACAAAATATAAAACAAGTTACTTAGCCATCTAAGTTCAAAATAATGAGTTTATTTACATGACTTTGCGTTATATCGTTTTATTCTCCTTTTTCAGTCATAAAAACTTCTCAAAATACATATTATTAAAACATTTTACTAAAACTGCCATTTCATTTGAGATTAAACATATATTATTCTAAGTAGAACATGTATGAGTTAAATAGTATCGTTTAATTTATTAAATAGTTAAAAATTACCCAAGTGAATTTAACTTCAAGTGAAATTCTACAAAAATAATTAAAATAATATATTAATAATTAATGGATGTCAATGTTATATATTTTTTGTCATATTTTTCACTAGTTAGACTATAAGTTGATTGGTTTTTGGCTCCAATTAAATAAAATACTTTATAAAACACTAATGCTCGAAATAATTTTAATTATCTTTTCATAACTCATAATTTACATTACAGAGTAAAGACTTTAAAGTGGATAAAAATATTAACTTAATATTTACTTAATGATAATAAATACTTAATAACCAGTTATTTATTTGTTAACAATTTTAACGTATATTTATATTTTATTACGAATTGAACATTATCTTATACATATGTTAATTTATATTAATATTATTTATATTAATATTATTTATTAACCTCATTTGACGAAAAAAATTGTCAAAGCATATTATTGGTAAATTCAAATTAATTATATAGTTACGAAAAATTACGAACAATTAAATGTAGTTTATTATTATTGTCCTCGTGAAGTTGACGTGCACTTGTATAAGAAATTTTATCCTTTAATAATACAGTTAAGTTGAGTTATGGAGAAATGAAGCATACAAATTAGGTTCAAGCACGTTGCATTACGTGTATTGCAAATTGTGTACGGCTACTTTTTATTTCCATGGTTGGAAACGTAACTCCATTTACTTACTAAGTGAGAGTACTTGAAAAGTATTTGTTACCATAGAAACCATCATATAATCCATTCTTTCTAACAAAAAACATAAACTTACTACAATTTAATTTAATATAAAATTGTGGTAAAAAAAACCGATATTTTCTAACGAGTGCCATTCTAAATGAATAAGTTCTAATTAAATTAGTTGATATTTATGAAATATATTGACATATAAATAAATGTATTTAATTTATTCTGATGCTCAAAGCTGAAAATACAAATAATGCGCACAATTATAAATGTGGTATCGATAATACAATCGACAATACTTATAATATTCCTACTCATTTAAGTCTGAATAACGATTAAAACAGATAATTTTCATTTATTCAGAATCATATAATTTAAATTTGGCTTTAACATTGAATCTGTAATGATAAATTAATTTTCTTCTAATTTTTATGTATTATTTGCAATAATATATATATATATATATGTGTTATATACACATATATGTATATATGTGTATATATACATATGTTTTCAATAATAATATTAAATTTGTTATAAATCTTTCAGGTTTAATTATTTTATATAAAAGTACAAAAGTGTTTGAAGTTGATATCCAGTCAATATTTAAGTGATCGATAGATATTTAAATATAAATTAGTTGTATAATTACATACCATAGTACATAAATATGAATAATGACATAATTATACGAATAATTCTATTCTACGTTCTTTTCCATTCATAAACTTGATAATATTACTATCAATGCCAACTTACAAATAATTAATAACAAGCGCATTGCAGTTATTAAGAAGAAATTGATCGTACGTAAGGCCGCCATGAGGAAGGTTAATTAGCTGACAAAATTACTCTGACAGAGTCACCCGAAGCCTCTTAGCCTTAAAAGAGACTTACATCTTCCTTTATCGGAATAAGAACAAGGTATAGTTCAGAGCTATGAGAGAGAGGGAGCACATATTGGGAATCGAGGTCGAGGAAACTATGCAGATCGCAAAAGAAGCGGATTGGGAGGGGGATGGTGGGGTGGGGTGGGGAGGTCAATGTTTACGTAGTTATCATTCGAGGTCTCCATACAGCGCATCCCAGACCATGGAAGCTGCGGCAGGCGCCATTCGCATCGATCTGAAACGAGCTGCAAAATTGAGAGAGAGAGAGAGAGAGAGAGAGAGAGAGAGAGAAAGGGGGAGGGGAAGGGAGAGAGACAGATGTAGAAAATACCTCCTTGTTCCAAAGCTTTTCTTTTGCGTGGAAATGCGACTACACTAGCAGAAAAGTACAACGCAATACTTCCGATACGATATCCAACGAATTCTTCTGCACTCCCTCCAATTGTATAAGTCGGCGTATGAACATGTGTGAGTGTAATTTTGCGGTTAGATAGTGTAACCTTGGTATGCGGAGAGATTTATAGAATTATTATTCTCTGCTAACAATGTGTTATCCTTGTATCCTGCATTATCCTTTTATATTTTTAACAAAGTCATTTCAACGAAGTATTGGAATATAATTGTAGAACATTTATATGTTGCTAATTATAGTAAGTAAATTTGATTGAAATACATCGATTAATATATTCGGATTAAATTTAAGTTATCATATATATATATATATATATTACCTTTGAATCAATCATTAATACTTTAATAGGATATGAAATAAATGACAAACAAATGAAAAATACTACATAGAATGTTTATATCTCCATGCAAATATGTTAATTATACACAAGATTGTATTATTAAGTTCATTTAATCGAATGTAATTGATTACGATTATTATAATACGATTTTTAAAATAGATATCATAATTTTACCCCATGACTAATACTATTAATATGTTTATATTACATAATTATAAAACTGAAATATAATAATTTAGTCACCATGCTTAGTAATGCTTATATAATTAGAAGAGTTTATTTATAAATTCACTAAACATTTAAGCAGTTACATAAATTTATAAACTATGTCAAGAAAATTTTCAAATTTATGAATATTACAATCTCCTTAACATAAACAGCTTTTCAATGATTTGTATAAAGAATCCTTATTAAAATCCAATACTTTATTGTTGTAAATAAATTTAATCTTCAAAAGTTATAATTACTCTACTCAAATAATTAAAAATACTTACGTATGATTAAATAGACAATTTTATACTATTATTAATGAATCTTATTGGTCTTATTTTTCACTTTTAAAAATTTTATTATGTAATTCATGTTGTTTGGTATAACGTATATGACATATTAATTACAATATCGTGTTCATTTGAATCGAAATTGCTCGGTTTATACTAAAAATGCATTTGATTTTTTTAAAATAATACATTTTATAAGAGTTGACTCATTTTTATAGAATTTTCTAATGAGTATTATACGATAAAAATAAGAAATTACTATTTAAAATAGTTTACAATGATTTTTATAAAGAAAATTAAATTAAAATTATTATTATTCATTATTATTATTATTATTATTATTATTATTATTATTGTTATTATTATTATTGTTATTTAATAATTGAATTAAACGAAAATAAGAAAATTAAAGAAATTCTAACCTGTTAAAAAATTAATTTGTAAAATCATATTTGATTAACGATTAACAAAAAATACTAATATTTTTATAAAAATTAAAAATTTTTCAGCAATTTATAACGATTGAAATGCGGATTGATTATCAAATATATTCATAGCGTCTTAATTTAAATATAACAAACTTATCATTCTACATGTAATCTATACTTATAAAACAATTCCTTATAACAATTCATGTCTTCTCATAAATGACTAAATTAAATATAACATGTAGTATAGATTTTCATGATCGTTTACATAATTTAATGCGCCATAAAATTATATTAGTATTTAAATTAATATAATCAGTTTAATTTAAGATTTAATTTACTTTAAACAATACATATTTTATGATAAGTAACTAGATATCATGTGCATTGTTAAACATTATATTGCTAATATTTTATCAAATTTGTTGTTATTTATTACAACCCGTGCAAACGATCACTTATAACTGGCAGATAATCAAAAGCTGAAAAATATGTTTATCTACTTCATTGAGCAGCCTCAAATTTTGCCTCCTCATCAACTTTAATGTAATATAATGTTAATATATAAATTGCATAATTACATTTCCAATGTAGTATTATCCTTCCGAGCAGTAAACCTTTAAAACATACTCTCTAGATAGACGAGTTAATAAATTTCCCTCCGCCTCTTTTTTTTCCTTTACCACTTAGCTCCTTGCCGACCAACTGGTTGACTCGTTTCACTCACTACTTCCTTATATAAATTACATGGGCGCATAGATACAGTCACCCACACACTTTATTCCACGCAATTTAATACAAATTGCATGAAAATTTGTTTTTAATTTTCCAATACGGATGACCCAGTGCCCTAAATCCCGAGGCAAGAAGTTGTGAGCCTTGGCCCCGACGTTACGCCAGGGAAAGTTGGGCTATTCGACATCTGTTTTCGACAAGTCGACGCCCACATTATGGAGGAACAAAATTCAACCCGATTCACATCTAACTGTTTCATCCTTGATACCCCCCCCCAACCCACCCCCCACCCGCAGTGCATTAATCTTTGAAAATGTAGGATAATGCTACTCGATGCCTAAAGGAGCCGGATTTCGATAAATTTACATAAATTTGACCGAAAAATCATGAATAGCTCAAACGAGGGATTATAATACATTTTTTTTTTTTTTAAGGAATTTAAATGAGAAATGAATAATAAATAGCAGCATGATCATAGTCATCGACCAGTCACTTTATCGATATTCGGCTTTCAAATTTCATTTTGAAAAATGACATTATATTCTTTACTGCGGAATTTCTTTGCAGGCCTTCCACATACCACCAACGCTTACTTGTACTTTCAAAATCAATTTATTATAATAAATTATACAGTTTATTTATTATAATAATATACAGTTTAATGAAAAAATTTTTTTTAATAATTTTTCAATAATTTAATAATTTTTCAGCATTTATTTACTATATATTCCACTTTTATTATTATTAATTGTGTTTTTTTTTTATAATATTTTGCTTTTTAAGAAATGAGATATGTAGCTCAGGTAATAATGTACATTGATTTATATCTTTCTGTTATTTATAATTTTACTTTATTTTTGCACAAGTATACGTAAATTAAGTATTTGAAAGAAAAAAACAATAATATTTTCCATAATTTAATGTTCATTTTTTAAATAATCTGCCGTAAGTAGCTGCTGTAATGCATAAATCTTGTCCTCGTTAAATATATTTGAGAGTGAAGAGGAAATAAGTTTATAATTACGTTCCATAATTCTGTACACGTTTAAGAAATTTTCTATTAGTGCTAGTAGCTAATTTATTAAATAATATACTGAACTTTTTAATTGATAGTCGCTCAATTATAAGAATTAAATGTTTACTCATTTATCTAGTTATGATCATTCGAAAAAAGGGGGTTAAATAATTTTTAGGTTAAATAATTACGTGATTGAAATTATTTACTTAAGCTTGAATTTCAAGAATGACGATAGAATTAGGCAATAACGAATAGATATCTTTTGATAAAAAATTTAAAAATCAATACACTATTCGATTTAGCAATAGCAGATATATTGTTATTGAATTAGAAATAGTATATTGTTATTGAATAATCGACGAAATCCATGTAGTTTCTAATCCAAATGCCGTGAATAGTGAAGAACGTAAAAAAAAAAATGAAAATTAATTTTAATATTTATGGCGTATATCGAGCATAGATGTTTTTGCTTTATTTTTAAATTCCCTCTGTAAGAATTACGTATTCGGTGATTTGAAAAAATATATAGACAGAAATAGGACAAAAATTACGAATAAAATATTTTACAGACAAAAATGTCAGTTATATTTATTTTATTGGTAAATTACTTTATTGTATTATATTACTGCTTTAATTTGGTAGTAAATTACGTAAGAATAAGTGAGACTTACGTAAGAGTAATGACGTAGGTAGAAATATTTATATAATACGAAATCAAAAATTCGTTTGAAAATCTTTTACAATAATATTTAAATTGAAATTATAATCTTGTTGCTAAATTGGAAATTATGTCGGTAAATATCGCATTTTATATTAACTGGTTTATTATAAATTAAAAATATTATAAATAAATATATGCCCTTACAAGACATCTATTTTCAAATTTAAAATTTAAAAACATATTTTAAAAGCAATCATCTGTTATATTTATTATGCCTTTAATTTCATTTGATATTTTTCCTTGTAACAGTTTTAAACAATACCCCGTCATAAAAATAATATAAAAAATTAATAAATCATTGAAGCAATCGTTTGAAAGTTCTTAATTAACATCTCATAAAATGGAGCTTTAATGTTGCCATTATTTACTTAAGATTTATGATTTATTTACAGTTGGTATATTGATTAAAATATAAATCCTTTGACATCCATGATCTTTCGATATGTGCATTATAAATATATTGTAATTAAATTACAAAATTACTGAAACTTGCTCCGAAATTTATATCATTAACATGAAATATTTATTATTCTACTTGTGTTCATCTATAATTTTAGGATAATATACATACAAATATCCTAAATATATTATTAATATTTAGCATAATTATAAATAAAGCTATTTAAAATTAAACATAGCAATTAAGCTACTTGTTGTATAAAATGAGCAATATTATTTCATTGACGATGAATATTTGTATTGTAATTTTTTTTAATTTATCAGATAACGCAAGATACATAAATAAGATGAGAAATGTGTAGTTTTTCCTCTCTATCTTTACCAAAATATCTCAGATCTTAACCACTGTATCTTATTTGCACCTAACGTACGGAACTTATGAAGCTCATTTGTTATTAAAAATTTAATAAAAAAAATTACTCGCTCCATTCGCTACTCTACTGGACGGGAGCTGCATTTCACACTGCAAAAGCCTCTATCGGCTCTTTTCCTACGTGCCAACCGGGAACCTTCCCAAGAGTCATGGCACACTTCCAAGTAGCAAAACCTTCTTCAAAGAAGATAAACGTCGGGTACGCGAGAGAGCAATAATCTTTCCCCGGAAACGAGAAATGTAGGAGTCGATAAAGTAGGTTTTTTGAACATTGACCCCATACCGTGGCCAGGTTCATCACACTCACACGCACGTTTGCTCGACGAAACTCTTGATCAAAGGATAGGGAGGTTTCGTCGGGGGACGATTTCGGGTTGAGCGTGCCATTGTCGCTCGTTGAAGAAATTGTTTCGTTGTTGAGTGGGCCGTGGCTATGCTGATGAAAGAAATCTTACAATTGCTCCGAGCGGACATTACGATGCTTGTGAATTCCGAAAGGCAATGGGGTTTTCGATTAAATAATGGAGATGGAAATATCGAAATGAAGCTTACCTTAGACAAAAGAATTTTGATTTTTTTTTTTCAAAAATATTTAGCAACTTAATATTTTGAATTTTGTGAATAATTGTCTTTGGATTATTATAGATCCGAAGTTGATAATATTCTATTAGCTTCGTAAAAATTACTTTTCTAAAATCTATAACATATTACAATTTATCAAAATCTTATAGCAAGTATTAAATTTCAAAATTACATAATACAAAATTCAAATAAAATATTAGGTCATCCTTTGCCTGCATTATTTCTCTCTCTCTCTCTCTCTCTCTCTTTCTCTAAATATATATCTTTCTATTGAGTAACAAATGCAATCCTTTTTGACCTTTAATTTATAAATTTTGTCCAAAAATATATTATAACATTTGGCTAAAATATTTGAATAATTTAGTAGCTCATCGAATATACGATTCAAACATATATAGAGGGAAATATATTTTATTTGTAATTAATTGTTTTTGCAATTCATTCATTATACGATTAGAAGCACCGTACTATTATTAATATTTCTCTAAAATATTGTTTAATCAATAGAATATTGTGTATTAATATAATTTCATTGATCTTAAAAATTAAACCAAATTTTTCCCAGTCAAATGTATTATTAACTTAAGTTTTCATGTCGTGATGAAAATAAAACTGTCTTGTATCTTATAACAGAAACAAAATTTTAGCTGCGAGCATGAAATGCGATGGCAATGCATACTTTTACACATAGCCATTTTGAAAATATTCGCTTCGTTCTTATAAAGAAATTTCTTGACGAGCTATGAAAATCCAAAAAAAGAAAACTTAATTGGTGAAATAGGATGATTTTGTACAATCGTTCATACGAATTCTAAACGTTTCTAATCTAATCATAAATGACATAAATTACAAATTCATGCACAAGATAGCCCATTAAATAAATATTTTAATAGGTTGTCAATCTGACACTAAAGAGTTAGTGAAGTAGTTAGTGAGTAACTACTCACATGTTGCTTATGAAATTATGTGCAGAATAAGAATAGAAGCTTCGACCCAATTATGAAATTGATCGTTTTGGAAAGTTGGAAAGCTTTCTAATGGTAGCAAATTCTAATATAAAAATATTTTACCTAATTGTATAATTTTTATGTTGTATTTACCATTGAAAAGTATGAATATTCAACGAAGCTTTTAAATTAAAAGTATCCAATAATAATTACAACTTAAGGAACATAAATGTTAATTATAACATACAATTCACATAATGGACACAATACAGTAAATATATTACACACGTGCATTTCATTATTAGCCTACGATTTTTCACTTTTTCTCTCGAAATATTATGCTTTGATTAAACTAGAATTTTTTGCACTTTTAAAAATATGAAATGTAGCTTGAAATATATTTGTTATCTAATATACAGAGACATAATAATATCTCGAAATTACGCCTACTGATGACGAAATTACCCTTTAATTTCGAAACTAATATTATTAATGTTGTAAAATTACATTACGTACGTCTATATTAATATGCGTACTTAAATGTAAAAGCTGTTAAACGTAATAGTTATTATTGTCCAATGAGTGTTAATAAATGGATTAGGAATATGAATGTCTAAATTTCCAAACCAGTTGATTGAGTTTATAACAAATATTTATTTAATTAATATAATCTTTTCTTTTATAAATAATATAATCCTTACAATTAATTGATTTTTCATTGTATGAATATGCTATGCATTGATTTTGCATATTTTCAATGACCATATTTAGGATTGAGAATAAACTAAATGCGAAAATAATTTTTTTAATAAATAATTATGTTTATTAAACGACAATGAGCTGTTAATGTTTTTTCATGTTAATTTGAAAAATCATAACAAGTTTTTTTCTTTTCAAAATTACTGCATAATAAAAACAGATATTCATTATGTCTGAAACACAAACATTTTTCATAATTATAATTAAATGGTTTTTAAAAAATACTTTTATATATATATATATATATATATATATAATTTTTAGATCGATATCATGAGATTTTTGTATTTAAATTTAAAAATTGTTTACAATTTCAATGATCTATATATAATCGTTAATTACTTAAATCGTTAAAATTTCAATTTAAATAATTTTCTTGTACTCGGTCACATATTAACATTCTTACATGTGAAAAATCACACAAGAATTATAAAAATCGAGCGTTTAAATAATTAAGCATTACCGCACGTGTTATAATATTTTATGCCCCATTCGTGAAAAAAGGGCTATCAATATTCAACTTGAAGGAATGTTTATGATGAATTAGCTTAAAAAATTTCTACACTGTAAATCGTCGTATCATTTATTTCTGATCTAGATTCTTTCATTTTGGTCTACTAACTTTTATACTCATTATGTAAGTATGAGATTAAGAAACTTTTTGAAGTTATGTGTAAATTATACAATACACTATTGACTGAATTTTCACTAGAACTATTATCCCTCTCGTTCTTGTTTAATTTTCCTTTTTTTTTTTTTTTTATTATTATTAGTGGTTCCATTTCCATTCGACTTCCATACATATTTGATTAACTTCCAACAATTTGAAATTCATTAAATATTAACATTGAAATTTATCTAGTTTTATATTTCGTTTCAATATTCATACAAATTTCTATATCAATTTTATGAATTAGTAAAATAGTGGTTATTTTTTTGCGCAAGCCTTATCACGACAGTAATTAGCATTTTATAGCTTTTAATCTATTAAATGTTGCATTCGTAACTTAACGCTAAATTAATCTAATCTAATCTTTCGCCCGTTCTTATTTCTTATTTCACAAATTTAGATACTTTGAGTAAGTTCCCGTAGTGTACAAGAAATTAATTGATATGACCTCTATGAATTAAATATGATCTTAGGCATTGCTTTGATCCTCTATATTAATTATCCTTTGTCGTGTTCTGTGTTTGGTATAAGCTACATTGGGCAAAATATATAAATTTAAATTATAATATTTTGAAAATTATATTATAGATTTTAGAGAGACTAGTTTGAAATGTAACATTACAAATGAATTTCGAATTATAGTTTCTTCATGTCATGACGCGAGCTTGTGTAGATTTGATAAATTTCATCGATGTAAGCTGTCGATATATATCGATTCTATATAAGCAAAGTAAAATTTATAATTTATTTATAATTAATCGCTAACATTTAATAAAATTTGTATATATTTAAAATAAATAATAATAAATGATGCAATATTAATTTAATAGATCTTCCATTTCTATTAATTAAACTTCAAATACAATCACATAACAATTGAAAAGCTAATTTTGCTAATTAATAGTAATGCATAGATTTTACAAACATATAACTGCTCCAATCAAAAATAAATTTGAGTAGCCGTAGAATTAGTATTTGTATTTTAAATTCCACGTAACAACAAATTATTTATGCTGAATATTTCCGTTAACTCGGTAATGTATTAATTCTTGCAAGGATTTTTTTTTTATTATAATGTTTTCGTATTATAATAATTCAATTATTCTTATTGAAATGATAAATGTCTATCTTTGTGTTTGTGTTTGTGTGTGTGTTTGAGATAAAAGTATTTACGTTCAATGATATCTAATAAAAAAGTATTCATGACGTATATTGATGCGTAAAATTTATGTAGCAAGGGAATGCGGTCGTTTTTGAAAAAAAAAACAAAAAAAAAAGAACGAATGGAGAATTGCCGGAAACTTACATTGACGTAGAGGAACATCTTTCTTTGTTTCGATCTCTAACCACAATTTCAATGAAAGAGATACGCTAAAGTATTGTTTTGGTATAAGGGAAAAAATGAAACTTAGGTAACTTAATTGTGATATACACAAATAATATATTTAGTCTTACATTACATATATTTTATGAGAAATAAAATTTTACGGTTAATTTCATGGCATACGTATATATGGAGGTGATTTTAATTTTATGCTTTTGAAATCTAATACAAACGAGGTTTTTCTATATAAAACATTTATAAACAAAAGAATACAATATTTTCACAATCAAAGCGGAAATTAATTTTTTAGAAATAGCTGTTGTGTCGTGTGAGGTGTGTTCATACATTTCTAGTATATTAATAACTATTTTTCAATTATAATTATTATTTATTTACAATCGATGAATACATCGTATAACATAAATAAATTCGTTTTACAAGAGAATAATTTTATTAATTTATCAAGCCTTCTATATTGTCATTATTAAATATTTTACATTATTTCGTTTCTCAAATGACAAAAATGAAAAGGATGTTAATTTATTTTTATACTATACGTAGCAAAATATAAAGATATATAATATAAAAATAGTAAACCAACGTACACGGAAATTTTATAAAATTTAATAACATTGGTTTAGTGATGTTCAATTTGAAAATATAAATTATTGAAAAAGTAAATTATGTTTATTTATATAATAAACTATTTTTATAGCAAAAATTATTCGTAAAGTTTAATAAAAATGCTTTTAAAGTGATGAAGAATATTTCATTATTATATAAAATTTCAACATTCTAATACCGTAAAAAGTAATAAGCAAACACTCATATGACGTCATTTTAATAATAAACAGCAATAGGATTCTTTCTTGAATTGTAATCAACATATAATCAGAATAATATCTCAGAACAAAGTATTGTGTATTTTTATTACAAATGTTCCTACTCAAGGAAATACATTCGAGCACATTATAGGGCAATGAATGTTCAAAATATCTGTTCGAGAGCAAAATAAACATAAAAGTTTCCAACACAGCACCCATGATGAGACCATAATCGAAATGAGAACGCGTTTGTGCATATAAAGTTATATTGCGATATCGCTTAATTCACACTAAAGTTTACGGATACGAGTGTATCCAATTACACTCTTAATTTTCCAATAAAAATCAGAGATTACATATTTCAATTTTTATTATGTCAACAGAATTTGAGTATTTATATTTAATTTCTTTTTAAAATAAAGATTTAATATTGACTCAAATTATTTTACGTACTAAAATATTATAATAGTGTACAGATAATTGAATAGAATTGGATTTTCGTAAAGGCCATATGTTTATATTTATAATGTAATAATATCACTACTATTATGAATGCAAAATTAATAAATCAATACCGAAATTTCCGATTTACATCTTATGCTCCTATATAGGTGTGTGTGTGTGTGTGTGTGTGTGTGTGTGCGCGCGCGTGTGTATATATATATATATATGCATATGCGACTTAATGTCACTGGTTTGCTGTTGTTCCCAAAACCCCAGTGCATTGTTTGTATAAATTATAATCATGATATTGTTTGTAAATGAAAAAAACACACATATATATATATATATATATATATATATATATACAATTTATTATCACGAATGAAATTCAATACATTCTGACTTATAAACTTATGAAAAAGATTATTATTAGAAGGTAAGTTATCTGCTAATTGAGAGAGACTGATATCAGAGTACTCGAGTTTAAATTTATGTGGCAGTTGAACTAGAATGCACTCAACCACGACTCGCAAATTCACATTCGCCTCACTAGCATTATTAAATTGTAATTTTTATTAAAAAATGAATTGTTATTTGGTTCTATATATTGGGCAAATTTGAGAATTTTCTAAATATCATAATGATATAATGATTTCAAACTTTAATTATAATGATAAGAATTTTGGAATTTGGAACGAATTTTAGAACGTTTTTATATCTAAATAAAATCAAGATATTTTCTTAATAATTAATAATAAAATATTTAAATAGGATTTGATAAATTTAATTTTTTTATTTTTCAATGCTATTTATATTTGTAAAAAGAAACGTCTGATATTTTTCCTATTTGAAATGAATATTTCTTGATACTTTAGTATCTTATTCTTTTCTTGACAAATTAGGGTGAATTGAGGCGAATAATATAGTTTTTATGTTCATAAACCATCTTTTAAAGTCATAAAAAGCTGTAAAAATAAGATTTAAGCTACGAATGAACGTATAAAGTAACTGCAATTTTTTTAATTTTTTACAATTTGAAATTTGAAGAAAATTTGAACGAAATTGAATATCCCACGGTGTACACTTCTGCGCAGAACTAAATTCTAGTTTCATTGAAAAATAACATTATTGTATAATTAATTTATAAACATTGAAAGATATCGTTCTATTCAATTTTTCATACAACTGATAATCCCTATTGACAATAAATTATTTAATGATAATAGCAAAAAATATATTTAAAAATTTCAGCTTTTCGAACAGAAATATCAAACATATAGCTATTAAACACGTCTATTAGCAATTTTAAATATATAATATAAAATTACAAATTAATACTTGTATAGGTTAAATATAAGATGAGTAATTTTATTAAATAATATCTATTCTATTTCCTCTGGCTTTTAATTAATTTTAAATATCAGTAATGACTTTATAATTTAAAATCTATTAATGAATTAAAAAGATTGAACAAAATATTGTCACCTTTAATGTTATTATTATTGAAATTTATTTTTATTTATTATTAAATATAACATATGCCACATTGTATCGATAGATTGTTCAGATATTTTTTTATTAGTAATATTTTAGTACGATTAAGAAACACAAATATCGATTAAATATTGTTTATATTTATACCTATGTAAAATTACAATAATATACATTATTTATGTAAATGAGGTATTGCTGTATGTAAGTATATTAATTTCCTTGAATTTTATTATTTTACATATTTTCTATGAAAATAGATTGTTCATTTCTCTGTTTTCATACCTGTCTTTTACGGTCATCTGAGACTTACCAAATGATGCATTTATCTTTAATATTTCATCTAACTTCCTCGAATTAAATACGAAAATAACGAAGAATCACGAGCCTAAGGTAACTAATAGCACTTGAACATTAAACGTGTTGGTGTGAAGCCAAGTGGCCACTTATGAGAATATCATTTATTACTATTAATGTATTTCGAACAAAGAAGTATTCCCTACTTACAAGTAACAATGATTTATAATTATTTAAAAAAAATTATGAATACATTAAATATACTTCTCGTAGCATACAAATATATGTTGACCGTATAATATTAAAAGCTTATATGAAATGAATATTATTTATTGTTATTCTAACGTTTATTTATCAAACGCTATTAAGATTCCAAAAAATTATTCACATTATTTTTAAGAATTATATTTAATCGTGTAAGAATTGAAAATTGTGCAAAAATTTTTTTTAATTGATACAATAACAACGGTGAAATATAAGGAAAAGGAAAAGCATTCGTAAACGATTTTTAATATAATTATTGCATATTATATGTAATATAATATGATATAATAATAATTATTGCTTATAATGAAATGATATTTAATACAAACTTCAACATGAATTATCAAAATCTACAATAATTAATGTTAGTTATATCTAAGCAAAGCGTTTTATGTGGATTCTGTATAGGCTGCATTGATTATTTAAAGCGAAAAAAACTTGAATTTTCATATGAAACTTTCTTATTCTTAAATGAAGATTTTAAGGAAAAACTAATTTTGACATAAGCAGCTTGAAAGTTAAATTTTCAAACATTTGAGATTGATTGATTAAAAAGTGTATGAATATTTTTCTTACGTTAACTTAAAAAACACATTTTTTTTTAAGAAGCAAATCAAAAGTTTTACTTAAAATTCGAGTATAAGTAAAAAGAAGTATTTTTGAACTTTATACAAAATCATGTGCTATAGACTTGTATAAGAAACTTTTAAATATCTAAATTATATTTATGAATACTTAGTGACAATTGTCAGCATATCTTTCGACTTTCAAATTAAAATCTTTCTGTTAAACATTAATTTATGAAAATGTTAACATATTAGTTAACTATCGTTATTTAATGTTTATCGATAACTTTAAGGCCACTATCATTGACCAATGATCTGTAGGATTAAAAATTTACGTTTATATCCATACATTCATATATATTTTATGTATAGACAAATCCAACCAATATCTGCGTGATAGTTTTAATTCATAATATAACTTGTGAAATTTGAAAGTTTATATCGTTATAGTAATAACATGATAATTTAAAGCAAATATGACTTTATAAAAGTATATAACTATACAGTTCTAGACATTTTTACTCAAATACGTAAATATAAATCAAAAGTCAATTTGCAACTTGATGCGTACTCGGTTAATTAATTTCCATAATAAGTATAAATTACGAATACGAGATGAATATCTAATCGCATATAGCCATATATCACATGATAATTAAATTTGTTTATAAATAAAGTAAAAAAAAATTCAATTTAAAAGCTTCACATAATGTAAAATTAACAATTAGATATTTTCAGTTTTAGTGAAATTATAACATTTTCCATTTATTTATGAGAATATTGAAACGTGATTGAAAGGATCTAAGACGATTTGCAATACAAAACTAGAAAACGTATTTTAATGAAAAAGCAAATTTAGTATACAATTTTAAATACTACTTTATCAGTTACTTTTGAAAATAAATGATTATTTAGTTAAAAGTTACACCGTTACATGAGTTTAAATAAAAAAAGAAAGAAGCTGTAGTTGCGCCATCAGAAACAAAATCATTGCGTGACTTTCCTCACAACGCGAATTTCTACAATTTGCATGCGAGGAACTACGAAACTTATTTTTTCGTATCCGTTGCTACGCGTATTATTATTTAGAAACAATTTTTTTTCTCATACTTGATAACTTTGATACAAGTTGCTATATGCGTACTTTATTAACTTGAAAATTGTAATAACTATTAACTAATAATTGAATATAATTAGTTAAAATTGTCTAGGAAATACTTAAATTTTACAAAATTCATAACAAATTTATTCAGTATTTAATTATTTAATTTCTATTTTCAATCATTTCTTAAATCTTTACCATATGTAAAACGGAACGATTAATTCAATTTAATTCATTATTAACAATTAAATGTATATCTTGAAAATATGGAGAAAGAATTCGATAAAACTTTAATTAAACGACTGTCAATCCTGTTTATCACTTTTAATAGTGAGTTTGTAAGAATAAAAGTTAGTATTATAATTGATACTCGAATATAAAATAAAAAAAACTGTCCTTCAGGAATTTCGTAATTTCATAAATACGCAAACTAATTGATAAAACATAATTGTTAATATTACTGATAGTTATTATTACTATTACAAATAGTTATAGAAAATAAAAGTTGAAGCATTGGTATTATAATAATATGTATAATAAATTTCAAACTAATCGAATGGTGAACACCTTGTATAATGTAAATAAACATTTGCTGACTTTACATATGTGCATATGCTAAATCAACAAATCATTCAATACTTATACCGTTCGTATTTATTTTTTGTCCGTTTCAGTCTCCTCTTTGATGCTTTTCATACATTCGAATATTAACTTAAAGAAATCAAAAGCATTACGTCCTTCAATTATAAAATACTAATAACAATAACTAGAGTCACTAATTCATTTATTGCTTGAATATGAATAAAGGGTTTCACTCATCAATCGAATACTTTAGAGTCGAGTGAGCTCGAATAAATTAAATGAAATGAGTTTTTCAGGAAAATCTGCCATCGTATTTTATATTTAGGAAAATGGTACGAAGGTAGTTAAAATATCTCTTTGTGTACGACGAGAAAAGCCTCTTTGACAGCATCAAAAGCTCGCTTTTCATACGTAAAAGATTTTCTATTTTCAAATTGTCCTCCCTCTTTAATGTTTTACGGAACATTTAATTCCATCGATAACATTATAATCATTAATTTACTTACACATAATATTCATTTTACCTACGTATACTCACACTATATATATAGAATAAGAATTCACTTTTCTAGTCCGTCAAAATATTAACTTTTACAGAACGAATTAGTACAGCTTGTTAGTACTATCGATTTACACTATATTTCCTACTAAAATAACCTATTATACTCTTCTAATTATATATATATATATATATATATATATATATATATGTAATATGAGAGAAAGTTCTAAAATAAAATATACTCTGTTACGGCGAAAGTAAACTAGAAATTAATTAAAATCTACGTAAACTATGTTGTTACATAAATCGGTAACCAGATCACATTACTATTTTATTACTTTAATTCCCTTTTTGCAAACAGAAAAATCTCATCAATTCCATTTATTATTACTTAGAATTAATAAGACTATTTCATAAATTTAAAGATTTAATAAATTTTATAATTTAATAAAACGATGAGAATTGAATTTAATAAACTGCCATTTTTTAATTTTCTTGCATATATATGTTTAT
Source organism: Ceratosolen solmsi marchali (assembly GCF_000503995.2). Taxonomy (NCBI): domain Eukaryota; kingdom Metazoa; phylum Arthropoda; class Insecta; order Hymenoptera; family Agaonidae; genus Ceratosolen; species Ceratosolen solmsi. The sequence goes on along the minus strand of NW_011948431.1, from coordinate 3,382,005 downwards.
CGAAGCTCAATATTAATTCATTAAATTTTATTTAGACTATTTATTGCTAACAAATTCAAACTCTAATATAATATTTATTTAATATGGATAATTGAATTTTTAATTTTATACGCTATGCCTTATCTTAAAATGTGTAAAAAAAAAAAAAAAAAGAACGTTATAACTGCATCGATAATATTTCGAAAAAATTCATTTAAATAATATTTATTCGTTATTTTAAATTTTGTAAATATATTTTATATTTAATTTTTTATCTCTAGCTAGTATGTATCTGCAAATGTACATTAAATTTTCATATAAAATTATATAAGATGAAAAATAAAAATAAAATGTTATTATTTTTAATTAATAACGTGAATGCACGTGAATTACCCAATGTATGTGTGAATTGGTGAGCATATATAACAAAATAATATATTCTACGTACACTAGTTAGAGTACTACTAATGAGATGCCTGACTTCAGTTTGAACAAAACTACTCGCTTCAATGTTGCACTATTATAACATTACTACGTTAAACTTTAATTGCAAAGTTAAGTTAAGTTTTTATAAATTTATTACAATTAATAGTAATAAATATACTTAATCATGTCTACATACAGTGAATTGAAAATTATCAAGTGCCATATTGTATTATTATTTTGCAAAAAAAATATTCATTTTTATATAATTTACCGATAGCAGTATTTATGATAAATATCGATAAATTTATTATAAAAAATAAAATACACGTAATTAATATGTAATGATATAAAAACAAAATCTCTGTATGTTGTTATCAAATACCTATTAATCGTAATAATCATTTATGACAATTAAATAATAAGTTACAACTCTTTTTTCATGGTTAATGAAAAATGTTAATCTTATAAATAAATTGAAAAAAATGCTAATTTGTAATTTGAATTCTATATTCTCAACAATATTATATATCAATTTTTTTTTTTTTTTTTTTTCTTAATAGTCTCATTTCCTTACTATAATTAGATTAGTTAAATTAGTTCTTTTTAAAAGCATACTTTGAATTTCATTAAATAGAGAATGCTTTTACTTAGCTTTGGCATTGTTACTTTTACCATAAGATATGTTTTTATAAATATACGCATCCTATATATAAATAATGCTTTATTTATATTCATCGTGATATGAAATAAGATATTTGAAAAACATCAACTTGTATAGAACGAAATGTGAACATTTTTTCAATTTCTTTACTCATTTCGTTCTGAATAGAAAAGAGAAATTTTAAAAGAAAAATTATCCAAGGGCTCATTATTATTTGTAGTTTATTCTGAAATTAGACTTTGGTAAAGTTATCTATTTAAAATAAAAATGAGATTGAAAATAGAAAACAAAGGAAAATGAGACACTTAAGTAGACTTGACAAAAGTGGAAAATCATAATGAGTTTCCAAAGTAACTACGGTATTCTACTGCAAGTTGATGAGGCAGTTTTCCGAAAAATGCATTCCCTATGATTGTTCCATTCTGTTATAGGAATTATGAGATTAAATTTATTATTCTAATTACTGTAGGATAAATTATTTACAAACGATCACTTGAATCGCAAATAACAACTATATAAATATATATATATATATATATATATATATATTTTTATTATCTAAAAATAATGTAAATATAAATAATAACTTTCATAATGAAATTATAAACACAATTAATAATATTTTTATCATTAAACAATAATTAGATAATTTAAGTAAGTATGAATAAAATATTATAAAATTTCAGAATTTTACCAAAATTCAGATCTGAAAAGCAGCTATTCACCATATATTATTATGCACGTTCGATTCGATAAAAAAAAAACGAAGAAAATCTTACTTAAATTTACAATAAATTTCTCATAATCGCCAATGAAATAAACGGAATGTGCTTTATTAATAGCATCTCGATCATCGATCTCTACATAAGGAATAATATTAGCTGCTATGGTCATATATTGTTTTATTACCAAACAATGCATAAATATAATTATACAATTTTTTATTTTCTCTAATGGAAGAATAATAAAAAAAAAAGCATTTCTTAAATATGGCATATAGTTGATGCCTGTAGTTGATGTCGATTGACAAAAAGTTCGTTAGGAGTTTAAGAAATAATCAGGCTAATGTGTAAAATTGTCAGTGCCTCGACTTAAACCATCAAAATATTTATATGTAAATATACTTGAAAATTGTAAATATAATTGAAAATCTCAATGAAATCTTTTAATAACTCGAGGATATTATGTCACTACCGAGGATTATATACATTTTAAGTATATAATATAAATTTATACATGCTATACCTCGAAAATATGTAGCGAAGTATTTAGCTGTATTTACTTATTTAATTATTTAACAAATTAAGAATTTAATCATTGTAAATGTAAAATAATGGTTAAATGTTATATATTAACTGTATATAATGTATATAGACATATTTATGTATATGATAGGCCAACAAAGGCTATCATATTGTAATAGTACTGTAGGAAAATATATATTTTATTGTCAATTGTTTATAGTCTTGTAATATTTATAAGAACATAATGTTGATATATCTATTAAATATATTAATTATTTAATTACTCGGTGAATATTCTTATAAGAGCAAATTAACATATTATGAACGAATTGATTTTGAAGTTTAAAGTAGCTTTACAATCATTTATAAGTTATATAAATGATATTTAATATTATAATAATAAATTAATTTTCATAAATAAATCAAAGACAAATTTTGTTAAATATTTATCAATTACTCTTTAAGTCGGAAGCACTATAATAATAATAATAAAAAAAAATTTAAAACTCAATATATTCATATTAGGGAATTTTTTGGATCAATTTCTTATTTATTTACAATTATAACATTTTTTTTTTAGATTACGTAATTAATTAATATATATTAATTAATTTTTTCACTTATTTATTGCATCCCATTTTAAATATTGTCTTTTAAAAATGGATCAGAAAAATTAGCTGATAATTTTTATGAAATTCCATAATTTTGGTAAAAAGTTCTCTAATTTTAAAATAAATTTGAATTAAAATAATGAACGAAAGACTTAATTTCCTCCTAATATAAAATATTATTAGTTTTCCAATATTCTTTAACATCAAGTTGCTAAAGTCCCAATGTTGTTGTAAGTAATGGAACATATATCATACAAATATTCTATATAACATTTATATAGTTTTCCAACTCCATAAGTAGATTTAGTGTCCATAGACATTGACCGTCGACAATGGTAAAATTACTCCAAGCGTAAGTATGAGAAATCGGTGAATATTAATACCGTAACGCGAGAATAGCATTTGTGAATGAAGTAAGATTGTGTTTAACTTTTATGGATCCGAGATAAAATGATTATTATTAAAGTAATCAATCAATGTACTATAGTGAACAACCAATATAAATAGAAGATATTGAAGTTTTAAATTCTTTCACAGAGCTTAAAGATTATATATATATATATATATATATATATATATATATATATATATATATATACTCATTCTGTTTATAACTTTATCTATTATGGCCTTTTCTTTTATTTAAAAAAAAAAAAACATTAACTTTCTGTCCATCAACAATATCTCACGCAATAAGTATCTTAAAAAAAGTTTGCAATTTTAAATAAAAATGCTCGTTTCGGTATGTTCTTAGGCATATTAATCTTTGAATACTAATTGTCTTGCTAATATGTCGAAAAGTTTGATATCGGGCGGCAAGCCAAGGAATATTTAAAGAAAATATCCTCCCTTTTATTGCGAAGGCGCAACCTTGTAGCAGTAACAATGCTCTAATCGTCAATTATAAAGCTGCTGCTTTCCCGACTTTTCTCCCGCCCCCTTTCACCTCAGAGCCCAGAGAGACATACAAGAGTTTGTCATGTAGGCTATCGGTGACTCGACACACATACAAATCGTCCCCTCGAGAAGCGATTATTTCACATTGTAAGCGCGTTGGTCATCTACCATTTGACGCAACAATTTACCTCGCGTCTATCGAAGCATAAAACAGCCAATGATAGGGAAACAGTTGTCCAAGCGCATCAGCTTCTCTCCCAGCCCTGCTTTCTCCAATGTACCAAGCAATCGACGGACCCCGTACCTTATTGTAATAGAAACGAGCGACGAGTTGGCGTGGAGCTAGGGCGAGAGGAAGCGTAGGTAAACTTGGTAACTTGGTTGATTGTTTTGCCATAAGGTTTGCCCGGCGGTGGATAGGCGACGTCTGGGCGGATAAACGTGGAGTTACGAAGCGACGGTCGTTGCGTTATTGATGGCAATAAAATTGTTAATATCGCTATTGCGGACTGGATTACAAAACATTATGTATCCATAATTCGCGAATTGTGTACTAATAGCTGAAACTCGTGTTACATCGGCACTTGTAGTACAGGGAAATCAAAATTTTAAATATAAATCTCGCTAGGCCGTTACACTTCTAGGCCATTAAAATTTTTGAAAGTCTAATCCCCGTTATGCTAATTAGGATTTACGATCATTTTTTACGAACTTTATAGTGAAGTACTTTATAGTGTTCTTAAATGCAAATGAACACGACGCGTTATTACAAGTGCTCAAGTGCTTTTCAAAACCAATTCGATATTCATTAAATTGTTTATAAAGTAAAATTTTTAATGTAACCGTTAAATGTAAATGCGTGAAGAGTGCATTAGTCTGCGGATATAAAACGCGTGTTCGAGATTGAGAAATATCTCTCGAATATTATCAATTGGGAAAAATCCCAACGGGCTACCTTCAACGAAAATATTGAACGGACATAATCTTTAAGAAAGTTTTTCCACGGTCGTTCGAGGCTCGAAAAGTTTAGTATATCTTGAAAATATTCGAAAACAGCCACTTCTATTATTCTTTGCGCTACACATATGTTTATCGTTTTTTAATGCAGTAAACGACCGTTGGTTTTAGCTAGCAAGAGCGCGCCGAGTCTGTTTATACGAGAATATGTCAAGAGTGAGAGAAATATATAAACAATCGAGTAGAAAAATATTTCCTAAAATTCGTTTGTAACGAGAAACTCGGCTGGTGCGACATCGGCCAATCCTCGTGTGTCCTCGATGCCCTCAATGTCACGAGACATACATTGTTGCCGTTTGCATATCCACACGTTGCCACTTGCATAGGCCAAACGAAGACGTTTTACCAACAACACCTCCCTACCTCCCCTACCACCAAGCCCCAATAACCCCTCCCGCCCGACCACCGGCAACGTCGCCAAGTCCCGGAAAGGGGTGAGCCTCCCCACAATCGAAGGCGCTGCTGCCAAAAAACACTTTTTTCGACGTTGCGATTGTCCAAGTCAGCGTGGAGTAGCCAAGTCGGAATCAGTTCTCATTTATCGGTGAAAACTAGTGACCAAGTTTTTATTAAGTGATTCACTGACCGACCAGAAGGAAGATACATCAACCCTCCGGTGGGATGAAATCAAGGTCACCGTATCACTGTGAGTACACAAAGTCCACTCCGTGTCCATGACTCGAGGATCATCTTTTGTAGTGAAACATCCGTCACAAGAAATCGCATCTTTATAATTAAACTTACGACGCATCCAATACATCAATAATGTAATCGTATAATAAATTGTAAATTAAATCATCGAAAAACAAGTCCACTTAACTTCTCCCCGAGCATTTGCATTTGACGAGGGCGGGCGGCAAAAGTATGATATCGAAGCAATGGCAGTTCGGTTCGAGCCAAGAATTAATACATTATTTTCGAACAACGTGAAAAAAAGAAACAAATTTGTTTTTTTTGTTTTTTGTTTTGTTTTTAAACGAATTGTAGCTCATTTTTTACAGCCCAAACTAGGTAAACAAAGAATTGATAAAAACCTTGGTATAAAAATATCGTAGTCCAAGGAAATTCAATATTCTCTCATGTTAATAATGATTCTCGCGGATGATAAATTACGCTATTACGATGATATATGTGCATAATGGTTTCGTAAGTCGTGTTTAGTAAATTAATGATTCAAAAATTTATTTTGGAAAGCTACGGATGATCATCATACGTATACGTTCAGCAGACAAAAAACATGGAGTATTAAACGCTCGTGCTTACCTCACTCGAAAAGCCAATAATGTTACTTTCGATTACGGTTCGTCGACTCTGCACACGTAAATTGCTAATATGGGAGATAATTTAAGCTTAATTCATTATCAAAATTTATTGCATCTCACGATGTCTTTGCAGCTTGCCGAAATTAGAATTGTTTGGGCGGCATCACAGTCGCAGTTACAAGGCGCAGATAAATTTTATAAAAATTCTGATAATACCACAGTCTACTCGTAAAAATTACTTCCACATCTGTGAAATATTTGCCGATGTATGTAGCGACGGCTTGATGTCTAATTTGTTTATTACTTAATCAATAATTCAATGTAAAATATCGCCTAACCACTAAATCCGACAAAATTAAGCGAAAAAAGAAAGAAAGAAAAAAAAACATAATAATAAAAGTTTGCAAATTTTTTCCATTATAAAAATTAGTTAAAAAATTATGTAAAGAACCTATGTTTGTACTACCTTTATATTAAAGTCTTTTAAAATTCAACTTTTACTCATTTATCATGCCATTTGTATTTCAATCAATAATTTATATTATGTGAAATAATCCAAATATTGTTTTCGAAATTTTCAAACAAACATACAAAATTTAATCCAAGATTTACTTTTGGACCAATTTATAGAACAAGTTTATTCCTTAAATTCGAAAAAACTTTACCCTAGAAAATCATAAAAAATGTCTTGCAACAATTTTTATTGTTCTTTGTTTCTTAACTGCTTGAGATGAAATATTAAAAATCACGGTTAAATATATTTATATTTCATATTATTTTTAAAAATAGTAACGCTCACTCGACATATATGATTTTCAATTGAATAATCTTGAAAAACTTTGTCGCAATTTTTATCATTAATTTTGTACGTCGGATTAGCCCCTATTAATTAATTAATGATATTAAATTTTAATTTTTCGCAATTATAGCGAAACTTTTAATTAATTTATTTTTTACACGATGATAATTAGATCGTTTGTGCCTAATAAATTCTTGTACATGTTTCAGATATGAAATGTTTAGCTTTGAAATTGTATTTCTAATTTCTTGTACGGAGCCAGGTTTTACAATTAATCTAATGATTAAACTTTCGTTATATTAAAAATAATGTTTTCGGATAAATTAATGAACATTATAGTAATCATGAACATATAGTAAAACATTATCGTAACGAAATTATAGTTTCAAATTCAGTAAAATAAGTTGTAGTGGGTAATACTAATTCTCAGACCGTTCAGGTCCGTTCAGGCTTCTAGAAAGACTTTGGCTTTCATGAAAACCTACTGAATTTCGCTCACATTTCCTATAAATCTTTCATCCTCTTTCATACATTTTCGCGCGTATTCACTTTATCTTCTCTGCCATCTCTCAGGCATATTCATAATGTTATGCTAGATGTGGCCGTAGGATCGATAAACAATACTATTTTCGACTAAAACAAAATTTCAATACACAATGTTCAAATATATGCACAATACAGAAAAACTTTATAATCCTCGAAATATTAGTTAATATTAAAAAGTTCATTAATTTATTATCGTATATTCATAAAGTATTCATTAATACATCATAACGTTTCAAGGCATATTTTATGTATCTTTTTATTTTTTTTTTTTTTTTTTTTGATAAGAAATAAGGAAAAATATATCGGTATTTGAAAAAATATTCTTATTAAATTTGTACGGATTGTACCAACATAACGTTTATATACGTTTAAAGAATTCGAATATTTATTCAAAAAATAGAAAATCTTAAGAATAATCTATCGATATTTCTATAAAGATTTTATAATAAAAGATATAAATCTCCGATACTTATATATTTATATATTACGCCCCATCAATCAATCTATTCGAAAATATACTGAATTATTATTAAAGCAAATGAATTTAATTAGTTAATCATCTATAAGATAATCGTATTAAGTAACTACTACTGTTATATCCTATGACCATTCTATAAAGAAAATAATTGCTATAATAATTTATAATTGTTTAATAATCATCTACTTGGTACGTTGAAGAAAATAATTAATTACAGATTGAACTTATGAATAATTGATAATTGTGATTATATTTTTTAATGTAAACTTTAATAAAGTAATCCTATTTTTGTATACTGTTGATCGGTTATAATTATATTCTTAAATATGAATTGGTTTTTTTTTATTTTATTACTAAATAATATCATCCTTCGCTATTTTTCATTTACTGTTGTACATAATTAATCATAATTTTAATTAATCGAAATAAAATATATAGTTAGATATTGATAATTATTATATTTTTTTAATTCTGACTTAAAGTTAAGACTTTGTTTTATAAAGTTTATGTGATAATTGCAATATGCAATCTAGTGTCCAGTGTTATTGTAGTATCTAAGAAATAATAATTGTGTAATAGTATTATACACAGTTTTTTGAAAAATTAGATTTTGTGTGCGTGCGCGTGTAAATGCTTTTACTTAATTTTCTATTTGAAAAAAAACTCAATCAGTAGCGAGTAATTCATCCAGGATAAATGAAGTATTTTGTAAAAATATGAATGGCTGAATCGATTAAATTTACTACACATCCTTATGTGCTTATATATTGAAAATTTATAAAATTACGCTAAAAAAAAAATAATATTTACTTATGTAAATGTTGTAATTTTGCTTGCTTCTGTGACTAGTGTAAAGAGTTTACTGTATCTCTGTTTGAAATTCATAATTCCATATAATCAATATAATTGTTATGTTAATATTAAATTTATCAATATGTGTGTGTGTGTGCGCGCGCGCCTGTATTTAATGTGATTGTATGCGTATGATTAGTTATTAGATATGATGAGATTCTAATGTCGGGATTGCATTTTCAGGAAACGTGGTGCAAAAGATGGTGGAACATTTCCCAAAAAAGTCTATCGACGACTACTGCAGCGTTTATTCCGAGTTTGAGTCCTATAATTTCTAAAGAACAGCAACACTATAAAGAGATATCTGAACAAAAGGATGCAAAGGGATTAAAGGAAGAAATAGATTCAAAAGATACAAAGAGTATGAAGGATTCGAAGAAACATTCTAAAGAAAAAATTATATCGATTGTGCCCTCAGGTAAAAACATATAGATAAGTAATTAAACATAATTTTTATGAATAAATAATAATTGCATTAAATATATATTTATGTCTTAAGAATTAAGAATACAAGAATCTGCTATAATTCTTGCGAATGTTATTATATTTTTATTGAAATTAATAGGCATATTTATAAGTATATTTATATGCTTATGTATCAATTTTCTCGACATAGATACTTAATGTATTAGAAAATCGATATTTTAATCTATTGATTAAGCTTTAAAAATCTTAAATTTGTATAAATTACAAAACATTATGAGCCGCGAGTTTAATAAACCTATATGCGAACAAGATTATAAATATATAAACAAATATTATGCAGTTTTTTCCTACAAATACAAAGATCTATTTTTTTATCTATTTTTCATCTCACGAATATTATTTACGTTACTGATATTTATGACGAATAAAATATTGTATTTTATCATGTAGCTTGCAAAATGTTTTAATGCCCTTATCAGCTCAACATTAGTTATTTATTGTAAAACTCGGCTCAACTTTGATAGGATATTTCCTTTGAATATTTTACTTGGATTTTGTTCAAATATTTATTGAGTAGTGCGTAATGTAAGATAATGTTCTTTTTTTTTTTTTTTTTGTTTTGTTTTTGTCAAATTACAATAAATTACTTTAAGTAAAATGAATAAAATTAATGGTTGGATGATCTGTCCGGAATTTGTATTTTTATATCCAGTTATTGTATAAAATGGAAGAAGAAAAAAAGCTTTTAATAAAATAAGTGGGAAAAAAATTGTACACGAATTGATTTTAATTATTTTATTGAACAACTTAACATTACAATTTAACTGAACATGTTATTATTAAATAGATTAGTCATTATAAATAGATAGATTTTTACATTTTTAGACTTATGACATTATTTCTTATTTTTATTGAAAAATAAAATACAATTTATATTATTATCCGTGCATCATTTTCCTTTGTAGAAAGACTGTACAGATTATAATGATTTTTTTTTATAGATTTTTTTTTTTTTTTTTTTTTTTGTTTTCCAAGATCACATTTGATTGTTATATTGCACGTCTATGCAATGTGTTTCAATGCTTTAAATCGATTAAATAAGCGATTAAATAATACAATAATTATATTTTGAAAATTTCCTTTTTACAGTGTGCAATTTTTCATTCGGTCAAAACAAAATTTTTCTCCATATACATTGCCGATCGACATATTTAATCATTGGAATGTGAATTCTAAGCGTTTGTCCCATTAAGACTGTCTTCGAGCACTTCGTACTCTTCGAACTCCATTTTTCCAAAATCCGTATTCCTTTTCCAAGTATTTTCATTAATTTGCCATCTGGTAAGCGCGCTCGATGCAAATCTATTCGTTGCTACGCTATCGTCGATCTTGCCAAGTTGAAAATCCGCTTTGAATGTTTTATTTTCCTCCTTTTTCGGTTCTAATCCAATAACCACCGGTGGTTCACGTTTCGCATCTTTGGCTTTAGCTTTATCATTAATTTCATCCGTATCCTTTTTCTCTATCGTGGTTATTTCAATACTCGGCGCCTCGTCAATAGTGAATTGCCTCAAATCAATACTCTTATCTCGATTTACGTTCAATTCATATTTATTTCGATTATTTTCTACGCGCCCGGTTAATTCGAGCCTACTATCGCACGAATTGCTTTTTACCAAACGAAATTTGACATAATCGATCGATTGTTGCAATACTTTCGTTTTCTTACATACCATCGGACATATTAATGGTCCATTATAAATATTGACGACTTTACCCCCATAATACGTAACCGACGTCCCATGCTCTCGAATTTTTTTAAGTACATCCTGCGACACGTAGTGGCCTTCGTATCTTTCATCTACCCCGTCGTCGTCCTGGCAATATAATTCCTCATCTTCGGATGAAGTACAAGGCAGTGCGCTACCAACGTCCGTGTCAGGATAGTCACTGGAAACGCCGGAGCTCACACTTCCAGCGTCCCAATTATGTAATTGATTACGTTGATGATATTTGCTCGCTTTAGTTTTCGAGGAATTTGAATTACTGGGCGACGTGTGTCCACTTCTGCTTTCAAACGATTGAACAATCGATCTAGTTTTCGATTCGTTTCTAATATTATCCGTGCCGTCTTTACTTTCATTCATTAATGCAGAAGGCGATGATTTGTCCATGTTTTCAAACATTTTTCGCAAATCCTTCGCCCGACTGGAGAATCTCGATCTGATTGTCACATCAAAAGTTTAAAAAGAAGTTTAGTATAAGCATATTAGTGTCTGTCGGTGTGTGTGTGTGTGTGTGTGTGTATATATATATATATATATATATATATATATATATATGTATATATATTAATTATGATGAATGCGAGTGCGGTTATTTCATTAGTAGGACAAATGTAAAATAAATTATGTTAAGGATCAACATAAGTACCTGGATGAGCCGGCTGCTTTCTCAGATCCAGTTTCGTACGATCGATCGTCTATCATTCTCAGATCTTTCATACTCATGCTTTTTGTCGTATTAAGGCCCCTCGTCCTTTGTTGGCCACCAATTTTTAATTTTTTTTTCATCGTCTCTTCGAACATTTTCCTCACATTCCTAACAGTGTCGGGATCCGGTAATTCATCATCGTTTAGTTCACGATTTACTCTAATTGGTTGATAAAAGAAGTGTTTCCGTAGCGAAGATTGCCTAGGTGATTTTATAAAATGATTTTTAACTCCACCGTCGCTGTCTTTGTCACATTTATTTGATTCGGCATTGTTTGCTCGTCGAGTCGAATTCTGCGATGATTTAGACGAAGAGAAAGTCTTCGTTTTAGTTTCATTGAAGGAGGACTTGCGCTCTACCTCCGCCCTCACTGGTTCGATAATAACAACGTTATTATCCATCAAAATATCTTGAAAAGAGTATTCGCGTAGATACTTGATGAGTCCATCGTAGGCGACGTCATTTTTAGAACTGTTAATAACATTTTTATTAAAAACATTTGATTTTACGATTTTGTAGCGCACGTGATCGAATTCCGGCTCATCGAACTCTTGACATTCAATAGAGTCGATGCAGCTTCTCGATCTTGTTAAATTTGTACAGTTATTTTGATTTTTATCATTTAAATCAACGGCTCGCCTAACGCATTCCGCGGACCCCTTATTATTACGAATTTTTCCGTTCATTGTATTTGTGCATTCATCGACTGACAATCTTCTAACGTCACTGCCCACCTCAGAACCTAAACCCAAGTCCGAACTTTCAGACGTTCCTTCAAGTCCTAAACTATCTTTAACAACATTACTACATGATTTACCAAATATACTTTTATCGATTACTCCGTCGGTACAATTACTGGCTGATAAATCCTTGTCCGCGCTCTTTTTCTCGAAAAAATTTCTCGCATTCTCGACGCTTAATCGTTCGCTTTGCGCATCCACGTCACTATTATTCGTCATTAATTTAATTTTTTCTACATGGTCGTTAATTATATCGGGTTTGCTTAACACTTTTAATGCTCGATAATTTGCTACATTATTATTCGCCTGAAGATTTTCTTCACACGCTGTGTCATTGTCTGCGAATATTACATCAAGAGTCACTGATTTTGTAAGATGCTTGGGTTTTGTAATGTCGTTATCGATAACCGTAAGTATTTGTGGTCTTCGCGACATTTCTTCTGCTTCTGTAGTAATCGCTGCCTCGTTCCGTTTAATTTCTTCTTTAATTTGAAAAGTCTCGTTAGCGCTCTTATGCCCCTCTAAATGCGAACTTGTTGTTTTATTACCTTCATTACTCCACCTCTTGGCTTTATCTAAGAAAGTTTCTTTTGCTTTCGAATAATATGATTGAACGGTAGGCTTTAATGCTTCACTTACATTTATATCATAATTATTAGGTGTACTTTCGTTCTGAAGTTTGTCTCGCGCTATTTCATTAAACGATGTGATAATGCTTCTCTCCGTTGCGCATTCCTTAACGATTGTCTCAAATACATCAGAATCTTCGCGAATTTTCCCTTCTTTATCGTCAATATCAATCTTTGGCGGAACGAATTCTTCAATTTCCGTAATCGAAACTCTGCCCTTATACGTAGAATATTTCTTGCTGTCGCTGCTACTTTTTTTCGACAGAACGGAAAGAACCGTGGGATGTGATTTTGACACTTGATTTGACGAAATTTTACCGCTTCTTTCTAAAATCACACCACTATTTTTCGATTTCGGCTCATCGATTTCTAAGCGAACATTCGATAGCGGCAGCAGGTTTAAAATATCAAAGTATTCGAGCTCATCGCTATCGTCTTCAAACAAAATGCTATCTAAACTTCGATGTTCCTTTCGTTTGCGTTTCACCTGCAACAATGCAATATCAATATTAAATTAAACTGTCGAATTACATGCACAGAAACATCATAATGAACAATCTTACACGGATTTTTTTTTTTTTTTCATTACACGCACACACGCACACACACTAACGATTTAACTTAATGAATTGAATGCAATTTTTTTAAATTAGAAAATTGTTCATATCAATTTTATGATAAAAAATAATAGCTTCATGAAAATAAAGATTATTTGAATACTCTGTCTCGTTAAGAAAGTAAAATATTGCTTTATTTATAAATCCACGACGTAGGATGTGCATGAATTACCAAATTAGTTGAAAATTCATACTTAATAAAATTGTATACATTGTAAATTGTAAATTTTTATAAAGACCGCCGTAATTCTCTGCCCAATATAATATTAAATAATACAAAGAATATTTTTTTTTTTAATTCTTATATTTATGTAAATAATTCACAATTACTAATTACAATAATGTTTTGAAATATAACAAATCAAATATCAATAATTTTTTTATTTTTCAATTTTAAATGTTAAGTTGGTTGAAATATTTTGTTACGTAAATTTTGTTAAATAATCAAAAACAAATGCGAGTTTTATGTTAGGCATTGAAATTATTTCAATATGAAAAATTTTATTTCTCATTGTCTCCTATTGATATTTCATAGGCCTAATCATAAATAATAATATTTTGCTAAACAGCTAACTTCAATTCTGTTTGTGCAAATGTTTTACTTAACGTACTGAATAGCCAATACTAAAATCCCTCTTAATAAAGATTCAAGATAGTAACAAAGTCGATTAAATACACAAGCCGAATACGGAACAAGGAAGTCAGTCGGTCAGTGAATAAAAGTGTATCGTGCAAAGGCTACTTTAATAAATAAAAATTGAAAAAGGAACCGATCGTTGGAAATGCGTGGAAATTGAAAGACACGGCGCAGGTGTCGCGAAATTGCTTCGCGAGAGAGAAAAATTGAAGGCCATCGGGGATTATGCATTGAGAAAGCGCAGCCCAGTCCCTTTGGAGCTGTAATAATGACCGTCGATCGGAAAGTAAAAAATAAATGTCACCTGGGTGTAAATGCAATCGACGCTACGATTTTCCTCGGCTGGCCAGAAGTTGTCCTCGATGACGTCGACGAGGCCGCTGACGCTATTGAGATCCTGGACGCTGCTGTATCGTATCGGCGAGTCCGGCCACTCGAGGATATTTAGCCTGCCGGGATTGTCGAGCGGCCTCCAAGTTGATCGGGGGCGCGTATACGGCAGGGGCTCGGGTAACGAGTCCAGGGGTGGGGGCAGGGAGTAAAGACCGCAGACGGAGCGACTCTGGCTGGGTCGCACCGACGGCTCGCTGAACCTCTCGTACGAGTCCGACAAATGCTGCTGGCTCTTGCTGAGTCTGCGATTTTCAATTTCTCGTATTAATGATACTTTCAATGGCTTTTATGGGCGAGCTTTTTTCGCATAGGGCGCACGAGGATTTAAGGATGCCCCGGTACGTTGTTCTGACTGGTGTTATTGGGATGAATTTTGCAATTGCATGAGCAGGCCTCGACAACCGAGCTTACGTGTCTAATTGTAATAATGAATGTCGAGACAAAAAGATGTCTGTCTTTTGGCTTGGGAAGGCCAGTTCAATTCTATTTTAAAGGGCCTTTCTCAATTATTCTTTAGTAATCACGGACTATCTTCATTATTATCCTAACTTGATTAGCAAAATAATTCAGTGTGTGTTAAAAAGCGCGAAAATACTATCATTAGAATTTTTAGCTGCTTTCTCCGTAAATTAAATTTTAACGTTAGAAAGTAGAACTATGTCTAGTTACAGAATTAATGTAATTTACTTAAAGCTTATATTAATAATCCATAAAAATGTAAAATATTTGTGTGCAATATAATTAATTTTACGTTTATTCAAAATGAAAATACAAATTAATATAGTGATTTTCAATTACTCTAATTCCACTTATTATTACTTTAAATATTTAAATGCTAAATTTATTCACTCTAAATCTAATTACTTTATGTGCATTATGTTTAATTCTCAGTTTAATACAAAGTATTAGCCGTTATATTTTAGTCTTATTTTAGTTTAATTAATAACGAAAGTCGTATAATTATTAATGATTGAGTCATAATTTTCTTACGCTGCTTACTGCGCTTTATCGATAATTTTCTATCTCAATGACACTGTACAGACGATAAGCTATTCATATCAACGCTACCTTATTATTGTTTAAACAAGTATAATTTCATTATAAAGAAGCCTTTGTCTTAGGCAATTTTGAAATAAGTAGATTAATTTCGAAGATAAAGATCGCGTGAATTCCATATCTATTCGAGTATATTATTTTTGTTTATTATATTAAATTTAAGTGAGCTACGATTTAATTGAATTACAACAGCAAGTGTAACCTCTCCTCGGCCGACTAATATTTAAAATTTTATCATCCGAATTTCTCGCCCAGAAGGAAGCTGGAGTCTGCCTCCACTTCGTAATATTCGAATAGTTCGTGGGAAGCTCAGCGGGCCTCGACTCTCCTCTAAACTCTCAAATATTCTCTCCTTCACCTTCTCAACCCCCCCCCCATCCCTCGCCACATCCAACAAATAAGCTTACCAATTGGCTGAGAGAATTTTACCTAATGACTAAAGTGGATATTTCGAATAATAATAATGCACCGCGAGGATGGAGTCGGTCAGTCGATCTCTCTCACCTGTCTTTCAAAGAGTGACGATCGATGAGTTTCGCCCGGGGAATGAGCTGTGGTCTGCGGTGCTGCAGAGTGGCCCTGTCAAACGGGGAATGGAGTTGCACACTGTTATCCCTGTCGTTGTTGACGGCGCGACTCTCGTCCTCTGATATGACCGCCAGACTCCGAGTGCGTTTCAGTAACTTGCGCCGCTCCTGAGTTGACGTCTGCTGTTGCTGTTGATGTTGCTGTTGCTGTTGCTGTTGGTGCTGATAGAGGTGGCTGCCATGACCGTTGCTCTCGCAGCGGCTACTGTCTCTGAAATTCGTGAAGATAAAGTACTTAAGCATTTTACGAACAAGTAGTTGTACATGTCTTGTCTGGGTAGCGTCGGCATAATTCATTGCAACAGAAAGGGAACACAATTAATGGTTTAGCAACTTTATGCCAATGAGTATTTCATCTCTGCCAGACTTCCAAATCGAAATAAATAGCGTAGGGATATATTTTTTATAGTAAGGACGAGTATTGCTCGTACTGAAGCATTGTAAAAATGATCTTAAAACTTTTAACATTGGAATGGTAATTATTAATTTTTTTCTTTTTCATAATTAAAATTTCTCTTAAAAAGGAAACGACTAAGCTTCAGTTTTTTTTTTTTTTTTTTTTTAAACTTAAATAATGTATAAATATATGAAAATATTGGCAATTAAAAAATATTATTAATTATAAGTTCAATAATTTTCTAGATTCAGTAGTATGGATTGCGTCATATTTAATTCCAATAATTTGTTGTATTCGTTAAATTTGCTTAAACTAAAAATATATTGAACTTTTAAAGTAATTTATATTTCAAATTTTACACAATGAGTTTGAACGAATATAATTTCTAATAAATCTAATTTATAATGTGCGTGCACATGTTTGCGTGTATGCGCACATACGTTTGAGCGCGCGCGTATGCGATTAAAAAGTTTCATATTTTATAAAGTAAATGTATGTTGTTATAGGAAGTATAGCAAGTAGCAAATTTAATAAGTTAACTCGTTAGTCTTAATTTATTATCTAATTAAGAAATTTTAAATTTTCCTTAGTCGTTGGTGTAATGAAACGAAGATACAAAAATTTATTATAATAATTAATGTTTCCGAAGATCAAAGCGAAAATGGTGAAGTATTATTATACAGAAGTAGTATCGCAGTTTCCAATTACATTGATAAAATTATTGAACCAACTATTCGGATAATATGCCTACATAGCAACGCGCGCGCTTACGTATAAATTTTTTATTTCTTAATAAAGTATTAGAATTATGACACCTAAAAATTTTAAAAACCTTAAGAGATTTACGTATAAATTTAAATATTTGAATAAAGAAAAAACAACTAACAGACATCTCATTACTCTTGTTTTACGAAAATGGCTGCAGTCCGCAGAATTCCATTAATTCCTCCTCTCTGATCTTAATAAATTACAATTGTGCTTGATATTTATTGTAAAAAGTATGCCTTGGAAGAAAAATTCATAAGTAATAATATGTGTTCATTAATATTGAGTAGCTAAGAATAACTAAATTGTTAATGTTTTATAAAATAATTCATAGACGAAGAAAATCATTTTTATGAAATATATTTTTATGAAAAAATAAAATATTATGATGAATATTTTAAATTTTAACTATATTATTAAAAGTAAATGTTAATATAATTATAAGTATCTTTAAATTTAACTATGCCATTTGAGCTTCATAAATGAAATATGAAATTCATGATGAAATATGAAACATTTAACAATATGTCCATTTTTTTTTTCAACTTTTCAATAATTTACTTAACATTTAAAAACAATTATCTTAAAAAACAAATTTCAATTAAATTTTAATATACAATACTTCCAATCATTTTTATATTCTGTTTACTAAGACAATTGTTGAAAGAATTTTTTAATTTACACACGATTACATTATTTGTTATGAAGAGTTTTAATTAATGGATATTTGCATATTTGTGAATCTCGCTCGATAATTGAGAATAGCGTAAAAATTCGCGTACCGTGTTATTCATTATGAAATTAATTCGACGATTATTAACGAATTAAGTGGAATTTGAATTTTAAGACAAGACAAATCTATTATAATGCATGTTAGTGTATCACGGCACGATTTCTCTTCATTTTTCATTTTTCAAGAATTTTCACTCTTACATTAGGCATTTGGTCTTAATCCAATTAGGAATTGTGAAAATACTTTCGAAGAATCAGAAACGGAAAATTATTAACCGATGCTGTTACAACTACTTTCAAACATTTTAATAGTCAATACATATGTTAAACTTTCTAAATATGTTTACAATAATATCGACATTCTTTACTACGAAATTCAATGTTTTAAGATAAATAATAACGTAATTAATCCTTCTTAACTCCCTTCTATGTTATTATTTTTTTTTTTTCTAGTATGAATTTGTATTTTGTAACACACAGTATTAACTGCATATATAGACTAAAAGGGTAAATATTTAACAAAATTTTTGAAAATAGATAAACACCGCTGATTGTACAATATATTATCAAAGAAATCAGTGTGTATTGTTTTTAAATCATCATTGCTTATTGAGTGAACTAATAAACATTTTTTAATTAATTCAATTTACTTAGCTTGTAAAAATAACAACTTCGTCTATGCCTTCATATGCTATCATCTGCCCGTGCCAACATGACATAAGAAACTCAAAATTATTACCACCATAAAAGCCAAAACAATAACCAAGATAAACCATAAAACGCACAAGAATAATTTTGATATAAAACAGAAATATTAGTCATTAACATGTATTTTGATCTTATCGTCTCTGTTACAATCTCATACACGTATTCACGGAAAAGAGAAAATAGACAGGCAAAAGCAGAGAATACTTTCGTATTATAACCATGATGGTGCTTGAAATATACGCTTGCATGACATGGATAGACTTCTATGTAATATAATCCATCGTAACAGTCACGTGGATCGAATGAATTGTTAGCGTGGGCGTATGTATTGATGAGAGCCGCGTCGATCAAAGAATAAATCATCGTTGTTGAGAGAAAATTTGAAAATAAAAACCTTCTTGTTATGCTGCTCTACATAAAAGTAATGACAATGCGCGAAGCTCCAATTATTTATAGATTACGACAAATTGTCAGCTTCATTTCCTGAATTTTAATTTTTTTTTTTTTTTTTTTTTTTTTTTACATATATATATATATATATATATATATATATATATATATATATAGAATAGTAGTAGTGATGCATGCCTATTTACAGTAAAAATGTCCGTGTTAAGAAATAATATGCAATTAGTACTATTAATCATTAATAATTAATTAATCCGTTAATTTAATTTATCAGCATAATTTCTCCATTGAATTTTCGTATAAAAAATAATGCAATTGCCATTCATTCTAGTCCTTTATTATAATTTGTTCTATAATTGATATGGGTTAGTCGATAGATTAAGTTTCAATAAACTGATGCTTTTAATTAAATAATATAACAATTTTCTTGCAAATTATGATAGATTGAAGCTTAGATAGAATAATTACTGTAGCGTAATAGTCATTTTATAAATAGTATATTTTACAAACAATATTTATGAAGATTTTTTTTTTAAACAACTTATATTCTAGTAGTCATTTTGCGTATGTTTAGTACTATACTTTACCGTGAATACGTAAAATATATTCAATTATGTAAAAATCTAAATTACAATGCGTAAAGCCCATTCGCCTTCAATTGCCGTAAAAGTTATTATAGTAATGAATTAACAAAAATTTTTGATACCTTTTTCTTGTAAATATTTAGGTAAATATTTAACTAAAATTCAATTAAAATTTATAAATTATTTTGAATATTTTCATATGAAAATTAATAAATTAACGCATAAATTATATATTATGCTTATTAATATATAATATTAGTGTATAATAAATAATTTAATTGCTATTTTATTAAATATATTAATATTTATATAATTTTTTGAATAATATAAAAATAAAATTATAAAACATGGTTACTAGAATAAAAGCAAATAATGTTTAATTTAATGAAAGCAATTTATCGAAGGAAAATAATAGTCTGAACAGGAAAACGTCAATTTTTAGTTCTTTATAATTTTTCTAGCAAATTATATAATAAAGATGTTATTTTTCCATGTGTATTATTACTGATATATATATATATATATATATATATATATATTTTTTTTTTTTTTTATTACCAGTAATTCCATTGTAGAATCAAACTCTTGTAAATAATAAGCATTTTATTCATATAATGTATAGTAATTACCTACCAGTATGAGAAATGGCAGCTTCTCATATCGAATGCATATAAAAAGTGTAAATGGAAACATAATCTATAATATTTGTTGAAAGAAACCGGCGAAATTTCTTTCACCCATACTTTCTAATTACACAGAGATGAATAAACAACCAGTGCCCGCACTTTTAAGAAGTATTTATGCGGCCGTTAAGCATGATGAAAGGTTAGTTTATGAATTAAATCTTAGACTCCTGTTTGATTAAACTAGATTGATAAACATGTAGGTATTTTCTCGCTATGGTCCTTTTCTCTATCGAAGATGAAAGCAGAAGGAAGTTAAATCTCTCAGGAGTTCAGTCATACATATTTCTCTCAATGTAAAATCCATCAGCGAGTTTCATATTATAAAATTCAATTGCAAAATTCAATATCCAATGTATTATAATAATTTTTATATTTTTTATATAATAATTATAAAATTCAAAATACAAAAGATATGAATGAATTGGGTAAAAAAATTTTAAATTAAAAATTTTTATGTAGAAATATATTGTCGACTTATTAATGTTCTATTGATAATTACAGCTGACGTTTTTTCAATATTACATGTGTAGTGTTATTTTCAACGTAATTTATATTCGTGAACACTTGTTGAGAGCGACACTTTCAAGATTACAGAACCTCTGTTGAAAGTCTAGAGATTTATGTTAGATCGATTAAATATAAAGTAGATCTTGAAGTGTCAATTTCCTATTGAGAGTCGTGTGTCTTTTCGAGTAAAAGCAACATTGAGAAAACTTAATCAGTATTGACAGGCTCTAACGGATAAAGAAGTGCGCTTGAATTTGATTGATATAGTTTTTTTTTTTTTTTTTTTTTTTTTTTAATGTACTATAATAGTGGTTACAATTTTTCATCGTTGCAAAAATAGTAAATATTTTGTTTTTAAAAATCGTAAACACAATTCCTGGTAGCAACATTCCCAAAGTTATTCGTTAAAATTTCATTCTTAAATATGTTCTCAGTTTCTATAAATGTTTAATTTTAGTAGTGTAACATAACTGTATAATTATCGGAAAATCAAATTTGAAAAACGTGCATAATCAGGCCATTTATTATAACCGACTCAGATAATTATGTCCAGTGCAAGAAATTTCATAAAGTAACGATTAAAATTTAATAATTTTACTGATGAATTGTAAAACTAGAACGAATATAAAATTCAAAAAGTCCAATTCTATATAATAAATATTGTGTACTTATACAACCAATTGCAATTACATATCATTTCAGTTGATATAAGTATATTATTGACTTAACGTTGTTCATCAATTGTGCAGGTGTGAGGAAGGACATAATTAAGTATATCACCTTCGTACAATACCCAACTCTTTATTATATTCCGATAGTATGAAAAATATGAAGTCCAGGCTATAAATTACCCATCGGAAACCTTGAAACCATCGAAGTCGGGCAAATCATTTCCGGCAATCCTCCCTTGCGTTTGACAAGCTAATTACGAAAATTAACCAAATAGTCGATTGCTATTAAGATTTTACGCCCACTACACTGCCTTCAAACGATGGATTTCCGATCCTATATTCGGCAGTGGGCGAATTACGACGGAATCATAATCGCTAAGCGAGAGTGACTATACGAAGATCCAAAACGCCAACACCAACTAATTTTGTGTTTTAATATTATCTTTCATTCCAAGTAAATGAGCAATAAATGATATTAAATAGTTTAGAGAGTTTGGACGTAAGGAAAATGTGTTCACTATAATTCATAGATAAATTAGGGCATACAGTAAAGCAATGTGGAGTACATTAATTGTATAAAAATAATATAAAATATATACAAGATTTTAGCTAAAGCATTTTCTAATAAATTTTTTAACTAAACACAGTTTAACAGCAGCTAAATCTTTCGTAATGATTTTATTAACGTTTGGAGGAGAAAAAAAATTAAAGAAAGAAAAGCATTACTTGAAAAATTTATTTATTAATTAAAAATCAATATATTTTTATAACAATTGCATTTTAAAACTTCGTTACAATTTTTTTTATTTTTTATTTTTTTAATTTAAGCATCAATGTATCTGGTTTATTCGATAATTATTTCATAAATGCTTTTTCTTTAATTAATGTACAAGAAAATATTTTTATCGCATCAATCATTTCTTAGACAATTATTGATTTTAAACTAGTTAATTCTGGTTTAGCAAAAGATAATTAAAAGTTAGCTTTGTACTATATATATATATATATATATATAAAATAATAATAATAATAAGAAATATAGTTGATTAATAATTTCTAATTGATCCTTAATATTAAAAAAACGAAGAAGAAAAAAAAAAAAAAAAAAAAAGAGCACATTGCAATACGATTAGATTAAAAAAAAAACATGTCTCGACGTTTCTAAAAATTATATTGCACAAATGTGAAATAAATAGGATTAAGACATATTTTATATACCATATATGGTAAACGTGTAATTATATTATTTAAATGCCGCAAGATTTAATTAACGTATTAAGTAATAAATAAATGTTAAATTCTGTATAATGAATTGTTGTTATTAATTCGTTACATGAGATTTGATTTCCATTAAAAATTTTGTATTCATTAATTTATTGAATAAATTACTTCTTTCTATACGCCACATTATAAAATATATAATTTTCATTAATAACGTTAAGTTAATTTTGTATTTTCGTGAATTCATACTTCTACAATTGATAAATAATCTGTATTTCTACAAGTGGTAAAGAATAATTTTTAAAATATATTTCCAAAAAAGAAAATGACTTATAATATTCAGCTTATTCGATTCCATATTTAACAAATTGTTGAATAAAAAATAATTCTAGTCGTATATGAAAACTATAAAAAGATGATATAAATTTTCATCCACTATCGCATTGCGATAAACATATTTTAAAAATATAAATAAAATAATTTTAATCTACAAATTATAATATCGATACACTTCGTCTCTGGAAAAATACGAAAATAAGTATTTAAACCTTTTAAGATTCGAACACGTTGACATCATTTTCTAATTTTACATTCTTCAAAATTTATGAACACTTTTTTTACCTTCAAATGTTCCTCAACTTTTTATTTCCTTACAAATAATTTAACGTAAAAAATTTAATTTTGTTTCCGATTTATTTGATTAATTACATCATAAATTAATTACTTCATAATTCCCTAACTGGTAATTTGTAGTGAAATTAAATTGATATTTTTATATAATCCAATAATTTAATAATTCAAATACAAATTGAAATATATAGTTCTTTATATAAGCAGCTAAATAAAGTATATAAAATAATTAAATTTACTATCAAAGAATAATTTTTCCTTCTATCTGTAACAATAAATTAATAAGAGAAAAAACTTCAAGGTCAAAATTTTTAAAAGCCACATGTACGAATAATTATGTCTTCGCTACTAGTTTTATTTATTTATTATTTTTTTTTTAGTCTCAATTCGATACACCTCCATACTAAGGAAATTTTCTTAATATGGTAAGGAACAATATCGATATAAATTTATCGCCGCACTTCAAGAACGTTAAAGTAAAAAAACATACAGATTTTCTTGCAATATAAAATAGTTCTAGAACGTTTAAAAATCCTCAAAGTGCGCGTGTCTTTCGAGTTTGCATATTTGCCGGAGATCAAGACCGGAATACCAAAAATTGGCATCGCTTAATTAGTACCTCCCATACAATATTAATTGGCCCGTATGCAAATACGAAAAATGAAGAAAGTAAGAAAAGGTTAAAATGTTGAATATTTCGTGATATTTATGCATTTTATTCGCCATACCTCGTAAAAACCAAGATTATCTAAAATATCTCCAGAAACGTAAAAGTAAACATATAAAAAAAAAAAAAAAAGAAAAAAAATTTCATAAATAAAAAAGTGAAATTTGAATTTAATTAATTTATTTTATTTTTCGAATATCTGCAGAGTTGAAAGGTATATATATTTAAAAATTTAATTATTATAAATTTTTTTTTTTTTTTTTTTTTTTTTAGAATAATTCTAATAAAAAATATTATAAAGTTTTTCAGAGTGAATGAAGAATTACAAGTATTTTTCAATGACAAAGAATGAACTCTATTATTTATAAATGACTTTTATGTATTTCGAACATTAGAGATTTTGATATTAACCAAGTAAATGAAATATGCCGTCGTAAGATTTTATTATTCAGAAGCAGAATGTTAAAGGATATATTTAAAAAATGTTAAAAATAAAAAATTAACATTAGATTTCATACACATTAAGAATGATAAAATGGCTATAATACAAGTTCATATAATTAAGAATTATGAAAAGTTTTACATTTCAACTATTTTCATTTATATTAATTCTATACTTAATTTAGTAAAACATTGTATTTATCACACGCTTAAAAGTAAGGAAGTTTGTTTTTTGTTTATTTTTTTTACTTTTTAATCGTTTTAATTTAAAGCCAATACTTTCTACTTTCATTTTCATTTCAAATAGACTCTGGTTCGCTTCATTACCATGCCATGTACATATCGTTAAAAAAATTAAATAATAATAATTCATTAGCATCATTGAAATGAAAAAGTAACGAAATATATAATTAATACTTAAATTTATTATTTGTTACTATAAATCAATTTTCTCAATTTATTTGATTATCCGCAGTTCGTAAATATAATTAATTTAAAGGAAGTGTAGAATTAAATTTCAACAAAGTACAATGCACTATCGATTCTAAAGAGTTTATAAATAAAATTTCTTAAAATACAACGTTCAATAGCTAATTTGCCTAAGAAACTTTATTCTTCATTTTGTTTCCTTTTACATAATACTCGTAGTGTACACTTCAGATACTCGAAAGAATTTACTTGAAATATTTAAAAAATACTTCTCATTCGGTCAATAAGATCTTTCGTAGTAATTTTTTAATTAGTTGCAGCGTAGCTCTCTAACTTGAGAGAACAAAAGCAGTTTTCAAATACTTTACATGCAAGGATCGCGTACACAGCAAGTAAAACCTAAAGTAAAATCGTCCCTCCCACGAGTCATGAACACTAGACAGGGAAACTCGGGTAAGCGACAGTGACGCGCGAGTACTCGCGCCAATAAACTGTCAGCTTGTGCCGCCCATCCACGAGGTCTCACTTCCCACCGTAGCGTACTCTGAATTTTTCACGCATCCGAGGAGACAAATCGCCTCCGCAGTCTCCGCAGCCCCGAGTCTCATAATCCACGATACGGTCTCGGCCTCGCTAAGAAAGAGCAATCGTTCACCACCGAATCCTCACGGGTGCGGAAACGTCGCGGGCGAAAAACCGTATTCTCGTCTTCTCATTGTGTGCTGTGCGGCGGAGCGAGCGCCAGGTCTTACGTAATATGCTTATCGTGAATTATCGTGATTCCTTCTGCCTTGCTCCACCCCCACCCCTACCTACCGCCAACGATGCCCGTGTTTTTGTTTTATTTTTTCGTTTCTCTTTGTTTTTATTTTTTACACGGGATATCGCGTCACCGACGACGAAATAAATACGTCGATTGACCAGAACGAGGAGAGCTCCAGATAGATTGTGTATTGCGCCGTTACCAGCGCGGCTTTGCGAAAGAAGAGTAAAACAAACGGCCGAGATAACGACGAGCCTCGTATTCAGTAACGGATGGTGATTTTCTTCGAATAAACTGTTGGAAGAAAGTACTCTAAATTTAAATGCTCGACTACCACAAAAACAAAAAACAATAACAAAAAATAAACAACGAAACAAACAAAACATGCAATGCCGCCATGATTTGGATTTACTTTCCATACTGTATTTGGTCCTTTCATTAAAAAGGATGTTCTGCCGTACACTTTTATTTCTGGCTTACAATAGGCATTAAAATAATATTGCCTCGTTAACATTCGACGAATTTGTCAAAAAAAAAACCAAATTTAATTATGTTCGATAAATATAGGTAATGCGTATATAAATTACTATGCTTAATAAATGATTGCATAAGCAGTGATTATAATGGCATTGCTTATTCAAAATGTAAATTAATTAATGCCAATAAAATCACAATGCATAAATCATCAGTGGGAATGAAAAAGAATGATAAAAGTAGAAATATTTCTAAGAAGGATTACACAATATACATGTGTATTATGATAACGCGTAATTTTATAAGTATTAATTATTGAATAAAATGAATACAAATCGAAGGATCGATTAGAGAAAATTACAAATTTAATATCTTTTGTAATCGTTTTTTTTTTTTGTCCATTGCATCGCATTATACGTTTTGTATATAAAATTTACATATTAGTTTAATGTTGGTAATATATCCAACTATGTTTTATTCCAAAGAATTTTCTTTTCATCGCGAAATTTCAATTTTTCTTTATCATTAGTATTTATTACATTGTTGAATCAAATATTAGAAAATACGTCGGAATATTTCACATTGTATTCAAATTTTACACTAATTTAAGGTTAAGACAAGACTCGGCGATTAGCTTTCATTTTTAATAGGCATTTACACTTTCTGTTACAAATATTCTTTTCAAATATAAAGATAAATAGTAATTTTATTGTGCTTAATACTAAGGATCGCAAAATATTTTACTACCGAAAGCGCGAAATATTCCGTTCCGGAAGAATTGCGTAACACCTAATACATATCATTTTCAACATCTTCCTGTACAAATATTCAAAATATCATGCTTACGATAGCAATAAATTTTTTATCTAAAAGCCTATATATCGATTTCTATAAAATATTTGATATTAAATTTAAACATTGTTTCGGGCTTTATCAAATACATGCGGATAAACTGAGCGAAAATTATTCTTTATTTAAGGGGAATACTCGTTTAACATTTCATTTCAACATAAAAAAAAAATTTTTTTATCGGTTTGATAACTTTTACATCTAATTCTTTAATAAGAATATATATATATATATATATATATATATATAATAATAATAATTTAAACTTTAACGAAATAAATATCCAACGACAAATTCAATTGCAAATACAATGATTCCACGCCAACTATAAATTATGTTAGCTGTGGGTAAGTAATCGGAGGTTAGCAACTGTTTTGTCATTATATAAGAAAATTTGTTATTTTCAACTACCTACAAGGAAGTAATTTATTGAACGTACATTTGATTTAATGTTTATACAACTAATAAACGTTGAGGATCTACGAAAGGCAATTGAAATTTTTACTTTTATTGCATTTAGAAAAATATATTACAAGACTTACACAGTGACAACGGATGGGTATATTGGGAAAAAATTATGTTTGTTGAGAAAGAAAATGAAAGAAAGAAAAGGGAAGAATTAAAGAGAGAAAATAGTAATTTGGCATTATGAGACGATAATGAAACTTGCATTTGGAAATAATCGGCCATTTATGTTCTACTTAAATAATTATAGTATTGAAAATTGATATAAAATTAAATAAAAATTCTGCCATCAAATTATAAGTAATATTGAAATATTTTAATAATATGGAATGATTCAAATCAAAACAGTATTTCTTATTTTAATTTCAATATAATGGACGAACGTATTATTGAATTTTTAAAATTTCGTACGAATTAACGTAATAATCATTTGCATTCAAGTTAAATTTAAAAACAAAAATCAATTAAATGTATTCGTCCTATTTGAAGTACCATATATTTGAAAAGTATTTTATTATTAAGTAATTTTGAAAATAAGTGTCGAATCTTCATAAAAAAATGAAAGCCGTGAAATAGCTTGTTTATTTTTAATAGATATATTTTATTAAATATTCATAAAATATGTTCAATCGATATTATCTCGTATTATGATTTACTAAGACATTTTTAATGGTTTGTTTAATGAGGCATTTTAATAAAGAAATAAAATTCTGATTTACCCGTTACGAGCTTACTATTTCCTTTCTTAAATAAATATTAACTACTCAATAGAATAATATTTTTCAATATGCATATATATACACACACGCATATTTGTATATATGCGTGTGTATTTATCTGCCTTTGTGCGTTGAGGGACACGATAAAGGAATAATTTTATCATTTTAATATGTTAAAAGCCCAAAATAATGGCAAAAAAAAAAAAAAAAAACAAGGCTAAAGCTGTTTGTCTGCATTGTTGTGAGGGTAAATGCCCGCACGCGTCGCGAATAGGAGAATGACGAGCATCAAGAGACCCTGTTATAATCTACGCCCTAACAGCCTACTAAAGTATGTAAAAAGTACTACAAACTTTCGAGTTTTGAAAGCTCTTTGTTACAATTCCTATTCGACAATTACACCGACAAATTCCACGTCACTTGGCGGCATTTCATAATCATCGTTACCAAAAAGTCACGGCGGAAGAAGACCGCGGTGCACATCCACGAGTCATCCCATCCCATCCCACATAGCCCCCCCCCCAAATCCCCCTCACGGTCGGACCAACACAGCCCCCATCCGCCAGAATGAACGAAGCGGAAGTGCGAGCCGTACATGATTTCCGAGTGGCGGTCGGTTGGATCGCGTGCGCGAGCCGTCACTAGCCGTCGGTTTGCATGAATTACGGGGCGATGATAATCATCGACCGGCCCCCTCCCGCGTTTCCGGCAAGCACGTGGGCCACACCGACAGCTGGGCGACAAAGAAAAGGCCGGATGAAGGCAGCCACCGCCGACTGGGCAGCCCGCGCTTCACGTCCGATCTCGGGCTCCCGGGGTCCGTCGAGACCGGACACCTTCGGACCCGACTCAATCAGCCCACGGGACAAGGATCGCCCGAGCCTCCTTCGACATCCTTCGAACCGTCTGCGTAAGTCTCTCACAGTCGTTCACGGTCCAACGCGCGTGTTTAGATAGCCTACGGATGGATGTATTATCGATTGCCGGGCGGGCGTTGATGGTCTCGTGGAAGCTGTCGGGATCACCCGGGGTGAATGCCCAGCTGATTATGATAATGCATCGCACGGAGTAGCGTAGTCTCTTGAATTACGTGCGCACACTTCGAATGCGTGTACGATCAATTTTTAAATATTCACTTATTCGTACAACGTTGTCGATTCGAGGCTAAACGTACTATCTACTGGACTGGCCAAAAGCATCGATCCCCAAGTATTGGATTATTTAATTAAATGAGACGATACTACGAGTCGCCGCCGCAATTATCAAAATATCCAATCGTTTTATTAATATGCATAGAGTGTATTTATCAGATTCTTGGAAGTAATATTGTAAAGCGCAAATGATATTTAATCGATGACGGGAAATTATCTGCTACGTGTTATTAATAATATTAAATTCATTATGCTCCAGAAAGCGTGTCGAACATAATAGTCGATCGACGTCAAATCCACTGCATTACGAAAGAAACTAATATAATCGTGCGTATTTCATCCAAATTAAAACTGCTTAGTCGATACGATGAATAAATGACGATAATAGAATTGATAATTAAATTGAGCATATTTATCATCGTTATGATTCACGTCAGTTCGTACGAGCATCGCTATAATTACTTTATTCTTTTATTAATATATATATATATATATATATATATATATATATTCTCTTAAATAGCGCGATTCAAATATGCCGTTTCCGAACGCTTCAAACAATCGAATGTTTAAACGTCTATTTGAAATACTCGCCAATAATGAAATATTATATGATAAATTATTAAATTTGTAAATTTATTTGCTCCCAACTGTACTAAAGTACAATGCCACAATTCACATGCGTTTGAGAATTTTTACTTTATATAAGCTTAATGATTAGTTTGTTGTAATGGTATGGGCAAAATTGTGCGAGGCGAGCACCGATGCTGTACACGATAAATTGACAAAGAATAATAGTAAAGAGCAAATAAAGTTTACCAGTCGGTTTCTCAAGTTTCTTCGCGTAAAGTTTCGTCGGGCTCGCAGTACGGCCGCGTACATCACAGGACTCGAAGAAAAACTTTTGACAGCTTTAGCACTTCGCTTCAGCACTTCTCGATAAACGAATTCCATAAATCTACGTACCTCTTTCGCCTTATCTCGCCATTCCAAATCCGGCATTTAACGCGCACCGTTCAGCTCCTAATCAGATTAGTGAATAATCGACATGATCGACGACGAGGCACTGTCGCCGGATCCTCGCTCGCCGCCTCACCCGCTGCTATCACCGAGGCAGCAACCGATTTATCAATAATCAACGTTTACCAACACTCACCGAACCACCCGAACGTACCTCCCGGATAACAGCAGCAGTGCGCACCAGTGTTCGGGCGCACCTGTTCGGCGCGCGATCGCCGCGCATAATAGCACCGGGGGACCGAACGCGAGCTTCCTGACCGCCCGCCCTGTCCACCTCGGGGTGGGGCGCGTCGCAAGATACTGAAAGAGTGAGAGAGGAGAATGTGGGACGGGAGGGAGGTTTGGGAGGGGGGGGCTGAGGAGATAGTGGCGCCTTGGCCCTCGCCGCTGGGACCGAAAGGATTGCGACAGCGACAGCGCTCGAGCGCACGGACGGCCTCCGTGGAATGGCACCGACTTTTCCTTTTTATTTACGACGAGACGTCTTTGTTCTTCCGATTCTGATGGTTGTGAATGTTGCGCCACCGATTAAGGAGGCATTAATTAGAGTGATTTTAATCATCGGAGATGGATTTTCATTCGAAAGATAGAACGAGCGTACTCGGCGTACATTATACTTTGGTTATTCAATAGCTTGAACAATTGTAATTTATAGGGAAGGATTACAATGGTGATTATTTGGCAAGTGTCGACTGGGTGGATGCGACATTTTCAAAATATAATGTACAGTATGTTGAATGTTTGACATTTCATCGATTAATGAGCTTGTTGAAACGAAATACATAATTTTTTATTTTTTCGCTCAACGTATACAATTTGTTATATTGATTTGAACTTTACATTAAGAAATATATTACTTGATAATTCCATTTTGATTATCGAATATTATAAAATATCCATAAACGAATTTACATAATATATATATATATATATATATATATATATATATATATATATGTATATATAGTTTTATATACATACATTAGTTTTAATTTAGCGTGTAATTTTCAATTTTTCATTCTATGACGTTTAATCGATATTAAACTATTATTTTTGCTGGTAGCCACCTTCTTATGTAATTTTTAAATTTATGTCGTATTACATTAAATTATTACAGTGTGAATAAGAGAATAATTTGCGAACTTTATTACGTATATGTAACATCTTGTGACGTTAAATTTATTCATTTAAAGCCCTTTTTACGTGACATTTAAATTTGTATAAATTGCTTTTAATAACATTTTATAATTAAAGATAATTATAATACGTAACTTTGAGTATTCGATAAATGTATTGCATAATATCTTTCATATTTATAATAAACACAAACCTTATACATCATTTTCAATTTAAGTAATTAATAATTGTAACAATTAAAATTATTTTATTAAACAAATAATGAAACTTTTACCATACACATTCGTCCATTCCATAGCATTCATATGTAGAAAATCATTGATACTTTACTTATCATTTTTTAATACGATGACTTATACAAGACTAAATTTTGAAGCCTATATAATATGAAAATCAATAAAGTTCAAAGTTTCATTTTTTGGGTAATTGGAAACAAAATGAGCAATGTTGAAAATGTTGAATTTGAATGGAAATGTAACTATTACATCTATTTAAGACTTTCCAATGATAGGAGAAACAAATAATTATTAACAAACTTTCTATTTAATCGTAGCTGAGATGAGAGTTTTAGTAATATTTATAATAAGAGGAGTACTCATTATTTGTTGAATGAGTATAAAAGTCTAATAATAAGCCCATTTCATAAATTGCATTATGTAAATAAGAATGAATTTGCAATTTTTGCATATCTACAAGTCTACATAGAGAATATAATTTTGCAGAGCTCGTATTAAAAATTTTTAAGAACAAATTAATACATAGTAAGTGAAGTGCAAGAAAAAAAAAATTTTCTCAAGCTTTGAACGAATTTCAGCAATTTTCAAAAATTACCATTCAGATTATAGCATAAATAGTGTGGAATATCCATTAAGTGTATGTAGCACAATCTGGGGAAATCTAATAAATTATCAGATTTTCCTTATGAAAGTATATATTAAACAAATTGACTATGAAATAAAGATATAAACATTTTTAATGAAATATGCATGATTATTTCATATGTAAGAAATTAATTTTCAATCTCTTCATATCGAACGAATTATATAACTTCTTAATACAAAGCTTTATATAAATAATTATTATAATATATTTTTAAATGCATTTATAAACATGTACTTAAATATCAGAATACTCAATTAAGTATTCAATTTATAATGAATTGGAACTTAACGTATTTAGAAAAATGAAAATCATACAAAAATAAATCTCCTTACGTAGAATTTCTATTAAAAGTAAGTAGTACTTTGTGTAGAATCTAAAAAATAATTATTAGAAAAATTGTTTTTTTGTTTTTGTTTATCTTTTTCTATTAACGTTCGTATGGCTTACACTTATGATAAACATAAAAAAAAAGTACATACCTAGCGTAGTGATAATGTTTAAATAACTTATAACTTTGAAAAACGGTCGAACTTTTATATTCAAACAATGTAAATGTAATTTTGAAAGAGCCATTAGCTATCAGTACATCTTGACATACTCTGATGATTTTCGCAACTCGTTCGAAATTCTATACGGGTGGGTAGGCTTATTTCAGTTCTCATAGACGAACTATCTAGCATAGTAGTGAAATATATTGTATTACTTAATAATTAAACGAAAAGT
The DNA here is from genome assembly GCF_000503995.2 of Ceratosolen solmsi marchali. Taxonomy (NCBI): domain Eukaryota; kingdom Metazoa; phylum Arthropoda; class Insecta; order Hymenoptera; family Agaonidae; genus Ceratosolen; species Ceratosolen solmsi. The sequence continues at coordinate 3,348,626 of NW_011948431.1, read as the reverse complement.
TCATTATTTCAATTAAAATTTCATGCACTTTACAAACTCACGAAAATTAGTGATTATTTTGAAATTGTTGCATACTGAATTCCCTACTAACTTACTTTTTAAGTTTACCACATTAAAATGAATTGGAAATTTCGCTTATTCTGTGTAAGGAGCAATTTTCTTAAAATTCTTAATATATTATATTTATATTTAACAAAGATGATTGAATCAGCATGCTTTTATCGTCATTAGTTGGATTTTTCTTTGAAATATGTTACAAAGGGGACGTATAAATAGCATCATTATATATAGCCTCAGTGACTTATTTTCACTCCGCATAAGTTAATGTTAATCTACAATTTCAAAAGCATACGTACAATTACCGAGAAAGCAAGGCAGCATGCATTAATGGAGAAAATGAAACAGCATGATTTTGGTAGGTATCGTAGTTTTTCATGTATCGCGCTAGTGTGTCAAGGTCATTATATCTCATGCAGAACAAGACTTTAAACGTTTATCTGATGCATGATTATAACACTTAGGTAGAGACAACGAACATATACATATATATATATATATATATATATACGAGCGGCAATACGTATGTATATAAATTAGTACACGGGTGAAACAATTTTTCTTCATCTCCAATTGTTTTGGACCTCGTTCATTTCATAATCTCAATAAATTAGATTTTCACCTTTTGCGTATGAGCAGCGACCATTCCTTCGAATTGAATTAAATCATCGATCGATTTTTCGATTATAATGTAGGCCAGACTATTAATGGAAGACAGCCTTGCGCAAAATATATTTTTAAATTTTTATTGGGAACTTATTGCAAGTAAAGTAAGGAATTCATAATATGATAAGCTTCTCGCCGTCTTTTCAGCGTTGCACTAGAATGTTGTCATATAACAGTCGAAATGGAAATACATTCGGGAATTGAAAATACGTATACATTGTTTTATAATAAACATAATTTAAAAACCTTATTTACATAATGCGTAAATCGGATAATTTCCGTACTTCGATAATGAATTAAAGATAGGTAAATTATAAGAATCATTTGGTTTTTATGATTTTAAAAATTCAATGTCTAATTAATCGATAACTGTCCAATTGCATTGATATTTGATTTTCTCAGGGTATCGTTCACTAAATCCACAATTTAACAAATAATTATGTCGTGAGAGATCAATTGAATACTATTACATTGATAGAAGAATATTTATGAAAATGATTGTTTGGTAATGTATTGTGTTCTCACAAGGAGAGTATCTCCATTATACCGCTCCTATTCCATTTATTCGGATGCCCGAAAACTTCGTGGATCACTTTTCATCATCCCCTTCCATTCGTTCGATCCGAAAACCAAAGGCGCACGATTGTAATTATCAATTACCGTAAAAATTCACCTTTCGGCCATTGAATCGCGCGACCTGCCTGTACGCCCCATCGCATTTACACCGGAAGGCGGGTGTGAATTGTCTGTCGTGGAGTGAGTACCGTTGCAACATCCTTGAAATGCGCACGTGGATGCGCATGCGCCGCGCATAGAGGGAGCGAAAAAATAAAACGTATTCACTTGCGAGCGTAAGAATAAGGTGAAACGGCCCAAGTGGATTATTTCTCTTCTTTTTCTATTTTTTTTTAACGATACTGTGATCGCTCTGATCGTCGTTTCTAACGCATTCTCATTAAGATGCTGCAAATATTATAATTTAATAAGCGCGAAGCTTATGTTTTTTGTGTTTTATGTAGCGTGAGCGTAGATTTCATACACTAATTATCGATTGAAAGTTTTCCTGATCAATTTAGTCGTTAGTTTATTTATTTTCAAATAATAATGTAGGAATTAGTCGACTGAAAATAAGGCTAAGTAATATTAATAATGTGAAGTCTTATTATTAATATTATTATAGATGGAAATGAGAAATGTGGTATAAAGATTTTAAAATTCGAGTAATTATACTGATATGTAAATAATTCGCCAATCGGACAGGATGGGTTATGCACGGCTCACGAATTCTCGTCTTTTATTTGCGTAAAAATTCATGGCATTGGATTCACCTTGACCTTGATTTGATAAACGAGGATTCCTTCATCAGAATGAAATTAATCAATCGAAAATCACTCTTCATTATAAGAATAGAAGGGGATTAATTGTATGATCGATCCTGTCTTCAACACTTTATTATATAAAGCAATAATAAATTAAGCAAACGAATAACCGTCATATGGTAATTATTATGACTTTTAGAAGATTGTTTATCTAACCTAAATTCGTGCATATAATAATGCTTAGAAAAATCGGTTTGCGGAAATTATGTGTGGAATCTATGAGGAACAATAAATGCGTCGACGTAATACGTGATTGGCTTAATTAATTCTTGAAGCATAGTAAAAGAAAATTTTTAAATCGTGACATTGCAGTTTGTTTTAAAATATTGTATGATATATATATAGCGACAAATAACGACGATAAGCCGATTTTTCTTCCATAACAATTATACCATAAATTTATAAAATTTATATAAATAACTATCTGTGTCAATAAATGCAAAGCTTAATCGATTGATTCTTTGATTTTAATGAATATTAGCTTTTATGAATATTATTTGCATTTATCTAACGGGCATTCAAAAATTATTTAAAGCTTAAAAATAAGCATTATCGGTTTTTTTTTTTTTTTTTTTTTTTTAAATTGAAAAATGATTGTATTAATGAATGAACGGTAGAACTTGTTTAATCTTACAATTCATAATTATAAAATTAATAATAAAGTGCTTATCTTTTAGATATACAATGTCATATGCTAACAATTCCTTCATTAAGAAATGAATTTTAGTAACAAGATAGAATTTCTCTTTCCAAATAGTGCGATATTATTGCGTTGTCCTTCGTTTCATTAATAAACTCTAATACTGAATTTGTAACTATTTCTTTTCTTACACAATCGATCGAATACCTAAAAATAAAATTATTTAAATAAAATAAATCTGTAACAGATATTCTATTTCAAATAATTCCTCACTCTAAATTATCTTTATCGTTGATTTGTTTTCAAAGTTCCGAAGGAAAGCAAAAAACACGCGTTACTTTTTTATACAGATTTTATTTGTTATCTTTTTCTATTAAAACTGAAAGTATTATGTTCATGATAGCGATCGAATGAGTGCTCGAAGCATATTCATATACCAAATTAAAACAACGCAAGATTTCATTTGACATTTACCTTTTTATAATTTCCCTTCATTTAGAAAAAAAGAAAAAGAAAAAACTTTGAATATCTGCTTAATATGCAAGATAATTAGTGGAAAAGATTTCATATCCCAGAAATGTTACATTTTCCATACGATACTATTTATTCTTTTCAATAATCACTTAATCATCACTAAGAATTAAACTTTTAATTGCTCTCGTTAAAAAGATTATCAATTTTTAAGACTCGTAGATTATAATTGTTATACATGATATTGGTATATACGTGATACAATATTATAATATTAAAAATAATATATATATGTCTCGTGTGAAGAAAATGAAATTTTTTTAAATTACAAAATTGAATAGAATAGACTTTATAAATATTTATAAATATAAATTTCGAAAATATTTTTTTGTTAAAAATGAGAATAATTTAACTATAAATATTATTTGTAAGAAAATATAGCAAATTATTTTCATTATCAGAATTATAAAAAAATCAAAAGTAAGAATAAATTCTATGTAAAAAAAAAAAATGAGCCGAAAACTTTAATTGCGCGTAAAGCGAATAAAAACTGTTTTGATGAATCTTTTATTAAAATTTTATTTATATATTTTAAATAATAATGTAGTTTTAATCAAAGTCAAGGGATGTTTGTTTAATTTCTTTTTATAACATCGCTATAATTAAAATTAACGTAGTACATTTATATACTTAAATTACGATGTTTACTTTTATAATTAAGATTTAAATTGAAAGAAATTATTCCTAGCAAGATGAAAATACTTTCTCTTTAAAATCTCGAAGAATAATAAAACTGATTTAAGGCCATTTAGATTAAAGAAAACCGTTTATCATTTTTATTAATGTTTTTGTTTATTTACGTATATTATATTTTTAAAATTAAGGCATTCGTTTAAATAATATAAATTCTAGTTTCCCCTTCCAAAGTAATAAAACTATTATAATTACAATATAATATATATTTTATATTATTCTACATTATTATTTATATTATACATATTGTAGGTATTATACATATATGATAATACAAATGAAAACTGCCATTCTAATTAAATAAACCATAATTTTATAAATAGAGGCACTAAGTTTTAATATAAATGAAAGAATAGAATTTCATAAGCGTTTTGTACTTAATTACAAATTATGCATATGTTAATGTTTAATAGTTTTTCATATTCATTAAATGAGTAATCTTTAAGAAAACTGACATGATATTTTTCATCTTTTCAAACATTACCTTCCAACATAAATAATTAGCATGCGATTCCTTTTCACGTGTTCGTTACTCGAACGTTCATTGCAAGCATATGAAGAAGAAAAGTGTGCTAAAGGTGATCGAGATTGAAGGTTGTCTGGTCAAAATTTTGTTGACCTTCATACATCAATGTAAACATATTCACGTAAGTGGAATTATGGCTTAAAGTTTTTGTTGCCACAATTTGAAAATGCCGACTAATGCAGTGAACTAACTGTAAGTGAAAAACGTCAAAGACATGATATTTTTCCGCTTATTCTACATTTCTGTTCATTGTTTTGTTAATATATGCCAATTATATAAGTAATTATATTACAAAAACAACTGAAATAAAATATGAGGCAAACTGTTTATGCTTTTTACGTATCCTCACTATACGTTTTTCAATTATCTCATTTACTTAATTTTGTCTTTTAACATTCAAGCCTGTAATATAATTTTCTTATTTTATTTATTATATAATATTGTTTTTTCATTTATAAAAAACATTTGTTCCATCTTCTTTTTTCTTTTTTCTTTTTTTTTCTTCTTTTTTTTCTTTTTTTTTTTTTTGTCAAATTGATTCAGTATGCATAATCGTTTTAATGCTTAGCTATATTTGATTTTCCATATTTTTCTAATTATGATAAAAAAAAAAATTATTATTATAATATTATGCTATTTTTATTTTGCAAACGTTTCTCTCATTTTTGTTCACTAAAATTTTATTATGCTTTCTAATCTAAGGAAGCGTATAATATTTGATTATTTCATTAAGTATTAATGGTACTTTATAACCCAATTATTTTATGCGTTGCAAATTAAATCTGATACACGTATTTTGTAAAACTTTTGACTGATTTAAAAATGTTAAAATCTCATAGAAAAATTAATTCTTATAATAAATTGCACGATATTATGTAATATTGTGATAAATAATTAATGTTGAGTTCATAACAGTTTAAATGATTCGGCGTGTGAACTTTCTAAAATAATATTAACTTATAGTTTTCTTCGCAACCTCATTAAATAAATTACACTACTTCTACAAACAATAGTTATGTATAATTGTCCGAATACTCGTAATACATACAACAATTTCACTGCTCATTCGAATATAGAAAAAGCGCGATTTTTCAATCAGTTATTATTATTATTTAAAAAAAAAAAAAAAAAAAAAAAAAAAAAAATTATTTTTCATTATTAATTACTGTGGAAATTTTAATGTGATTATCAGAGAGTAAGAAACCCTGCTAATACTATATTTCTTTTTTACGTTTTTCGTTATATAATTTTATTCTACAAAATATATCTTTACTCGGCCAATTTTTATTTTTGTTACCGCTTTTTATTTTTTTGTCTTACAGGACGAGGAAAGATTCGTAAAGAACGGAAGCTGCACAAGAGCAGAAAACTGCTCGTAATATATGACAAGCGTACGTAAAAAGTGTGACGAGTAATTTTTTTTTATTCTCTGTATCCGCGGGTATAAATCTAGTTTTTAACATGACTTTTATTCTTTCATTCGCGTACTTTATCTCTATATTTTCATTATCGATATAAATGAATTTTTTCTAACAAGGGAATTGCTCTAAAATGCTTCTTATTCTAACAATTTATTAAAAAAACTAATCTGGCGATGTAATAAAAGAACTAACGCTTACAAAAATCTAATCATTTACAATATGTTGATAGATTTTTAAATAACCAATAAATAACATTATTAAAAAAATAAATAAATATTTACCTAATTGTGTGTATAATGTTTGTTTTTTTTCAAGCTGATGAAGTAGTACGCGAAAATCTTTAAACACAAATCATTTTTGACTGAAAAGCATTTATGTTTGTTCTTCTTCTTCTTCTTCTTCTTTTTCTTCTTCTACTTCGTTGTTGTACTTTGACATTGCACACAACGGAATCAATAGGGTAAATTTCATATAAATGTGCCAACCATCGGAATACAATTGGCCAATTACACGTTAAATTTTCAATCTCGAGGATCTTGTCTCTATTGAAAACGTACATTAATCGAAACTCATAGCGAACCTCATGCGAACCACCAGTCCATGAGTGAACAAGTAATACCAAATAAATTTCTATGATTAAATTACTATAGTAGTGCAAAAGTAAATTAAAAAACATATTTTTCATTGCCTTTCGATTTATCAACGGGCCATTGTACAATTGCATAATAAAATATTATTTATAAACAATATGATTTGTTATGCATTTAAAATCAATTATTTAGTTGAATAAGTAAGTTCGTGATGTAGTTAAAAAAATTTATGCATCTTGATTATTTAAATTTTAAAGTCTTTTCATAATTATTTAAAATGTATCTCCACTTCTATTAATGTGAAGTTTATAAAGAAACTTTCTTCGAGACAAAGTTCTGCGATAATATCTAACAAAGTAAACTCATTTACTTACATATAGATATCAATATTAAAACTTTCATACTTAACAATAATGTTTTTAATACATTAATATTAACGATTATTTTATTGATATTGATCACTTGTAAAAATTAGCAGCCCAATTTAAGTTAGACCTTACGATCGTAAGATTATTTTTTAAATTCAATCTTTGAAACAGAGGGAATGATAATTTTAAAAGCTAATTTTTAGTTAAAGTCACGCTATACCCACGTGTCCAAGTCTCATGCGGGTTATGTGTTTGTTTATTTGAGATTTGTTAGTATTGGAACAGGTGAAGTAAAATTAGTTGTTAATAGCCCCCTGGCTATTAGCAACTCCTGACCAAACCTTTCTCGTATTAGTGAAGATGTACATTGTGTATTTAACTTGTGAATACGGTACTGTGAAATTTATCTGATAATATATCTATCTACTTTTATTCGCATACAACTAAGGAAAGATTTTATCTTTGGATTTCTCTACGTATATATTGTACGTACATCTGACACTGGGGATGCGAGAGAGGGGGGTCGTAAAAATTAATAAAATAATCTAACCAAATTATCTGTAGAGGTAATGCTTTTCTCATAATATGGAATAACATCGTATCTAGTAATTATAATCTGGTAAAAATCTAATCATTGCATGTGGAAAGTATGAAAAATAATGATGAAAATGCATGATAACTATTGTACCATTTGAATAGACAAAATAAGTACCGGTGTAATTGAACAAAATGTTGCTCAATACGAGCGTTTCCACCACAGTAACAAGTGAAGTCCGTAAGTATTATCGAATGCCCAATGCCTGAATATCCATACTATTTTACATACTTTTTTACCTATTCGACGCT
>NW_011948431.1:3293152-3340891 GCF_000503995.2 Ceratosolen solmsi marchali | reverse complement strand
CAAAACACTAATCAGCGATTGAAGAAAACATCCACCACAGGGATCGCCGAAGAAAAATAAAAAGCGGACACGTCTACTGGGACGCCGGCTCATCGAACAATTCCACGGAATACATCGCAGCCGGTGTCTTTCGCAGCTCACACCCATACCCACTTACCAAGTGTACGCACGGCCGACGATCAAAGAGCGCCGACATGGAAACAAAATACGCGAGAAACCCGAGAGGGATGCCAACGTAATTCGAGTCGCGAAAAATCGGCGAAAAGACGGGATTTTCCTCGCGATTCCGTTCTTTCGCCTTGGCTTTTTCATGACCGAGGCGCCTCTGTTAAGCTTAATTATGCGTATTGCGAAAGAGCAATATTTACTCCTTGTGGAGCATTGTAAAATAGCGATTCTGGTAGTTGCTCTTCTTAGACCATTTCGCCTCGTGAATTTTTATTACTTGGAGGCTTATGCTCGGTGCAGGCGATATTACTATCAAAGAGTCTGGATATACGAAAGATGAAGTTTTTTTAGAAGCACTTAATTGTATTACATGAATTTTAGCTCGAATGGACCGATTTATATTAATATTTCTTAATGTGTGATTAATGAAAACTTAATGTCCTTGGAAATTGCTCGAGAATTTATGAATTGAAAAATATTATTATTAAAGTAAAGCAATTATACATATATATATATATATATATATATATATATATATATTTATTTAAATATAATATTTTGCTTACATCTGTCTGGCGACTCTCTCGAACGTTGATAAACAAATACATTTTTTAAAATAAATATTGATTTTTGATTATACATGAATTGGATATATTTAGTTCGCTTACTGAAAGTAGCGTGTGTTCAAGTACTTTAAAAGTATATATAGAAAATTCAGATTTTACGTTGATTTTCATGAGTTTTTCATCTTCTTTTTTTTGTTTTTTTTTTTTGTTTTTTTTTTTTATCAAGGGATAAATCAAAATATTTTCTTGCTTCCTTCGTCGTCGCATAAAAGTTTTGTATAGCAATATAAATAGAAGCTTTTCTAAAATAATAATCCTTATAAAATAGTAATATAAAAATTTTTGTCGATAACAATTCATAGGTTATATAAATGGAATTTTGTAACTGAAAACAAAGTTGCAAAAATATCAAGAACGTGCAATTCCAATTTAATGAGTTTTATGTAAGTATTTAATTATTAATAGAAAGTGGATTTGTTAAAGAATAAAATACTACTCGTTTCATTCCTCCTTTATATGTCGTATTTATGAAAATCATTATTTCCTATTGATATTGATTATTATACTTGAAGATTTCATAAATATGATTAATCCTTGGTCTTAATAAGTAAAATTTAATTAATGATAGTTAAATAATAAAATTACTTATTAATATTATTGACGTCGAAGTAATTTTGTATTAAAAAAATACTTGATTTGTTAAAATTGAAAATATATAATTGAAATTGGTAGAAATTATTTCAATATTGCGAAAAATTAATAGGAGTTTATATCTTAGAACAGAAGTATTAATATTTATATTTTTGGATGGATAGATTTTACTTGTAAGATAACAATGAAAAAGGAATATGTATGTATATATACAAATATTCTAATTATAATAAAAAAAAATATATATATATATATATATATATATATATATATCAACTTATAGTAATGTTAAAAAACAAAAAAAAAATTTTTTTTATCATAATTATTTTATATGGTAGGAATTCTTTAATTATAATAATTAATAATCGCTACAAAAATGAAATTTCCAAAAACATTATAAATTAAAAACTGAGTATTACGTGACGTTAATAAAGAAATCTTGCAAGTGTATATATTTACTTTTCAATTTACGCTTTAATAGCGCCAAATGTAAACTTTAAAAATCAATTGTATTCTGGATAATTTTATTAATTTTTAAATAATCTTACGTGTCATTGACTTTAAAGTACCATGCATGTAAAATATTTTGAAAGAAAAGAGCTTATTTTACGGGGATTTTCAAAGGGTTGAGAAGTCTGCAAACAGGATGAAACTTGATGATTTTCAACAGCGTTACAAAGTCATAAAACAAAAGTGCGTGTAAACATTGAGACACAAGAAACGATAAAAGTAATCATAGGGTAAAGCAATGTTGATGCAGTAAATTTTTTAATAATAAACGAACACACACCTTAAATATTTCTGATGTATTTTACAAGATTATCTTTTCATATGTTAATTTTAGCATTGTGAGTTGCTTTTAAACAAAAATGGAATTTTAAGAAACTGAAAATTAAAGTACTTTTTAAAAATCATTATGAGCACAAAAATGATTAAAATGAGAAAAATAAAATAATTATTAAAGACATGACAATGTATTAATGTAAAAAAGTAGTATTTCCTATGTTCCATAGCTTACTATAAGCTTAATAAACCATAAGAAGTACATTAATATTACTTACAATTTACCATAAAGTAATAAATGATATATGTATTATGACGTTGTAGTATTCTACTGACACGTAACATCGTCATAAAGCATTTTATAGTCATAATAATACTCTAAAGCGGCATTGACTGTCTTCTAAAATATTCACTTCGCTCTATCATAAATAATAAAAATGTATTTTCATGAAGAAAAAAAAATATATATATATATATCCGCGATACGGAAGATATTTTATCATTTTTCCAATTATGTATCATAACCATTAAATAATTCGAGTTTCAATTAAATTTTACAATAAAATTATTATTTTATTTAAACTTATTAGGTTCTGATGGAGGTAAAGGAATATAATATCTTCATTGATATTATAGTAAGGATTTGTCCGTACAATTTTAGTTTTTTCTATTTTACGATATCATTTTCTCATAGCATTCAACAATTGCACAAAAAAATAGTATTCTTCCAATTAATTTTATAACTTGATGATTCCACATCTGATAAATATCAAATTGATATTGGTTATTACAGACGATAAAACGTCTGTTTTATGTCGATAACTAAACGGAAAAATTGATATTAGGAAGACTCAATGATTTTTCGAGTGCTAACAAATCCATTGCTCAATCATCTTGAGGTAAAATTTTCAATCTATATATCTAATCCTTATTTATCCTCGTTTAAATCTTAATGACAATATCGACGATATAATTTATACATTATTGCCATACCTTTTCTCATCGGCCTTTTGTTCGTCATTCGTCTCTTCGACGTACTCCATCGTGAATTGAGAATAAACGATTTTAATGGAAAACATTTGCTCTTTATCGTTAATGGTATTATAATTCTTTACTCTTCACAGTTTCTCGATTATTAAATACACAACTACGAGCTACGATAGACTCCTCGCATCGAGGTTTGAGGCTAACTGAATTTATTTTTACGTTACCTCTCCCTCTCTCGTCTATCGATGAAACGGAAGAGTTTGTGTTTTTCACCAGCATGACCATTTTCACTCACTATGGTCATTGCGTCGGATGTACAGTCTTGCGAAAAAAGTTTGGATGAACATAAACAATACCAATCCTGGATTCGACATTTACCGAATGAGAAATTCGAGTGTAAAATAATACGAATGAAAAGAAAATCGTGTACGTCACTTTCTTTATATGCAAATCTTTAATGTTCCACTATTAAAAATATAATAATATGATTAAAATATAATAAAACGAAATAAATATTAATAGTAAATATAATGTTTCGTTGATTGCTTTCGCTCGAAATGTCCTCCTCCTCTCTTCTCCTTCTTTCTCAATACACAAGAGTCTGTATAATTCTCTATTATAGCTATTCAAAAAACAAAAGACAGCAAAAATCATTCCAATGTCTTAATTAAAAAATAAACTCATAATACCCATGTAGCTTGTTTTTAACTCGATGTTCGTAAAAATTTTCGGGACAAACTCATAAAAATTTAAAACTCCTGAAACAAAAGTAAGAAGAAAAAAAAGAATTTTTTAATGCTTATGTTTTGTAATTATTCGTGCAAGTAAAACTATTACTACCAAAACATTAACACCGTAATAAATGATTAAATCAATCCAATGTCCGATGATTTTTTTTCAATCACAAAAAACAATGCTTATAAATTAAAACTGCAAATACGCAGTGGCAGATACGAGCGTAAGACTTATGTAAGACAAGAAAATTTAGTCAGACTTATAAACCGTCTTGCAAACCTCCTTCTCTCTATAAATTTATTTATTAACATGCGTTTCTCAAATCGCATTATTAGATCAAGCAGAGAGTAATCCTCGTTAAACTGGCCAATATTCATATTCCCGATCGAATTCATCTTCCGTATAATAATTACCTAATTGTCCCGCTCACTTATTGGCAATTGTTTGACATAATTAAATTTTCTTTGTTGCTTTTGCCAAGAGCTGTACGACCAATAAGCAATGAGGAGGGTGTCGCGGTGGTCGCGCATACTCATCGCAATCGCGCGTCTCTTGTCCGTGTCACGCGGAAATTCACGCTCGAAGGGTCGACATGTATTCTGACACGAGCAACGCGCAAATATTTTACAATATCCGTTAAGCACTGTGCTAATATATCGGCTCAGAGAGATGTGCTAAAAATATTATGATTTACGTGTGCTGTCTACGTTTGCCCACGTCCATTTATAAATTACGCCTTTTCTTAATTGGAATTGATATTATAGGGTTGAGGGTTGAGGGTTGGGGGGGGGGTGGTGGGGTGGGGGGGGGGGGGGGGGGGGGATTTATAACTTCATTTGGTTGTAAATTTTTTTTTTTTTTTAATTGAAGACTTTTAACGGAATAAATAATTGAAATTACGCAAACTCGTCATTTACTCTCGTAGCGGTCGTCCATTAACAATGTATTGGAAATTCAGCAAAATCTTAACTGTCAATACGATGATGATTTTAGTAATTTTAGTAATTATTGTTTTTTTATTTTTTATTTTAATATATCCTTCTTTACTTGGCAATAACAATTTTAATGTATTTATTTTGAGAATAAATGTTATGGCGTAAGGAAAAAAAATATACATATTACGCTGTATAAGACATTTATTAAATATATTTCTTTAAAAAGAAAAAACGTCGATTTATGACAGATCGCTACGAGGTAATTGAATGTAGAAAAAATCTAATGTAACTCAACTAAAGTAATAATTGGCAATCTTCGTATGTATAAAATTAATTTTTGGCTATTAATGAGACTTTTTCTGCACTTAGATTTTGAAATTTAAATTTAATCTTCAAATTTGAGATTGAATAAAAACATACAAGCTTTTTGAAACTCAACGGAAAAAATAAAATTCGGATTAATTAAATTTTATGCACACTGGCCTGCATACGAATTAGAGATGAAAAAAAAAATCCCTTTAAAAATTTGCAACATGAGAATTATTTATGTAAATATTGTTATGAAATCCTCTTCTCTTCTCTCCTCTTCTCCTCGCCTTATTTTCATTACAGCACTATCTCCACATCTCCTGTCAACACTGTTTTTACGAGACAATTTCGGCGAATAAGAAAACTCATTCACGGTATATTGTTTGCGAACATGTGGCTGGTCATTCCTTAAGTCAAGTAACATTTGATTTAGCTACTAGAAAAATAAACATACTACCAATGATTTTTTAAATTTGTATATTCAACGTAACCGTAATAATTTATTCCATCCGCGCGTTCTCCAATAACGTATGTGTGCGTGCGCGTGTTTAGATGCAGACGCAATAGAGATATCTCATGGTAAATGACGACAAGTATTGCACTTGCAATCAACCCCCACATTACATACACACGACCAATTAGAATTTGCCTGATTCCGTTAATCACTTACAATTAGGGAGGTGCGAAAATGTAGTCTAACAATGCTTATTTTACACGTCGTCTCGTAATAGGAAGAGAGAGAGAGAGAGAGAGAGAGAGAGATTGACATAGGGAGAGGAGAGCAGGCGGAAAAATCAATCCACGTGTACGCGTCACCGATCCAAGCTCTTACCTCTGTCAAAGCTAAACTCCGTGGATGGATGATAATCGAAAGTCATTGCATAATCATCGAATAACTACTATTAACTCTGCTCTATCCTAATGACGATTCATCTCATTTTTTTCCAACTTTTAAATAAAGAGATTGATTTGTACATGTTATTCTTACTATTCATATGTAAAATATAACTAATTATGTTTTTTATGTAACTGTTTTCATTCGTCAGCATATTATCTATTAAATATAGTATTTTGATAAAGTGATTGACGATGATGGAAAAAGTGAATGATAAAAGAGTGACAAATTATCATTTTAGACAAGCTTCAATGATACAAAATATATAATAATCATTTATTATCGACTTAACGAAGGTTATTAGTTAAACCAAATTTTTTTTTGTTTTTTTGTTTTTTAATCATCTTTAAAATAAGCTCTTAATGTGCCATTCGTGATCCTTATATATATTATAAAAATTATTGTAATTCATTAATTATTTCAGTGTTTGTTAAATATTTATTACGATTTAATTTGCATCTTCATATTGCAGTTCCATCAATAATATATATTACATATAATGAATATAATGTTAGACATTTTGTAAAACTATATATAAAGAATACAGTTTTAAATAGAACCGTTAAAGTAAAAAAGAAAAATCCTTAAAATATTCCTTTTGTACCAAACAATACCACACCAAAATTAATCTAATTTTCGTTGTTTTTACAAAAAGTAGCAGTAATCGATTTCCATTTAATAATATTTATTTTTTTTTTTACTTTCACTGCATAAAGTATTATTTAGCATATAAAAATTTCCTTTTATAGATAGAAATGATATTATAAGCAATTCATATTAACTATTATAATCGTATAAAGTAATTATTTAGATGGATTCGTCCTACAGCAATGCATTGAATTTCAGCTACTTTAGAGGAAATAAATAAAAGGATAACGTAGGTTATTTGAGTTTTATTCTGAATTAATTAATTTAAATTGCACAATTTGTATTATCGATCTTAAAAAAAAAAAAAAAAAAAAAAAAAAATTTTCAAGCATCGTTAATATTACAAACGAACTGTTAAATAATATCGATAAATGGATATTAACAACATTACGATGGAAATTTCAGGAAACAATGAGTGAAAAATTTACAAATCTGTCAAACAATAACTAGAAATTGTTTGACAGATTTGTAATAATAAATAAACAGATAAATGAAAATGTTATAATGGCAATATTAACAATTTCGAAATGTTAAAATTAGATAGTACGCTCTCTCGCTCTAATATTCGCACACAATTATAATAATTAGTAATGAAATAGTCGAAATAGCCTCGAACTATTGATAATATAACCCCTCCAATATTATTATTTCCATGATTCATCGTGGATATATCATATAAATTTCAAATTTCTATTTTTTAAGATTATACTTTGTTTTACGATTACTTACATTTATCGACATGCGTCGACAATAATCAAAAGCTCGATATAATTCGAAACGTATATACCGTAGAATTATAATTTAATTATCACTACGAGTAGCAAATAAATATTTTTCTGCCGAGCTACGGATAAACGCGGCTCTGTATGTCATGCGTGTGGGATGTCGTACTCGGAACTCTTGCACGGGTTCAACGGATATCCGGTGTTTCGCGATAGGATGGCTCTTTCCACGCGGTTAATGCGCTCACGAGAATGAAGAATTCGTTTTACCTTTCTCCGCGGTCGAGTATTTAAAAATAAAAAAAAAAACGAGCTCATATCTCACGATTGATCCATTCGAACTTTTAACAATATGTCACTATGACTCAAAACTATTTGTTTGCTTAATTATAAAATTTACGATCAATTATCATGTAGCTATCGATGACTTTCAAAGCCAAATTACATAATAAATTTTTCGTTACCTTTTAAGCAAAGACCTCGGAGAAATTGAATATTAATTTAAGAAGCTCTTTTAGTCATGTAATATAAACGTGATCGCATTTTATAATTTTAAGCCACGTTAATTGTAAAATTTATATTAAAATTTGATCGAGTAATAGTCAATTTTTTTACTTTCAGAGAAATATTTAACTTGTACAAATGCAAAAAAATCTTTTCTTCAAACTTATAAACATAATCATAGAAATAATAATGATTCTATTGTACATTATTTTTTGAATTTATAAATGTTAAAAAAATATATGTATCCTATAAGAATAATATAAGATTGATTGAAAAAAAATAAAAAAGATAAAGAAAATGATAGTATTTTATAAAGTCATAGATTTTCTTATTTAATAAATTAAAATTAGAATAAATTTTAATTGATTTAAAGAGTATATATGTAAAATCATTAAACAACAACTCTAATGTACTTTAATGTACCATTACTTCATTTTTTTTTTTTTATTTATTATTATTCTTCTTTTTTTTCTTTTTTTTCTTTTTTTTCTTTTTTTTTTTGTTATTAGTTATTTCAACTCCACTATTATTCATAAGCTTCGTAACTACAACTTATACTCGATTTCTAAACAGCAATCAAGCGAAATCAATGCAATCACGTGCTTATGCTTATTTATAATAATTTATAAAACAGTCTCATTGTGCACCACCATTAGTAAATGTATAAATATATAAATATCGTCTATGCATACATTGTGATTTTGTTGACAAAGTATAATACTCCCGTAATCGCGTACTGAAAGAAAGAAATCGCTATCTTTCATGCAATAAATCAATACACACGATATGTCCTAATATTCACTCAATAGAAATTGTATTAATTATAAGTCTCCAGGTGTTTTGCAAACGTTATCACGAACGTCTCTCAGTCACACGAAACGTCGTGAAACTCTTGGCTCATCAACCATGCATTAACGTGATAATAGCACTCATTTCCTGTATTTCTCATACCGATATTTCTTATTGATCGTAAAACACAACGTCGTGGGAATATTATTGTTTTCGCTTAATCGCTAAGTAGATGATGAATATTATGGCGCGTAAAACTTACATCGATTAATTAAAAATGTCTTAATTCATTATAACAGCTACAATTGGAATTTTTAAAATAATTTTACTTCTTTATACGCACTTTTATAGTTCGTTATTTATAAACATCAACGAAGTATGCAATTACTATATCACTATTAGTCTAATTAATAGTAAATTCAGTTATTGAAAGTGTTAATAGCAAATTAATTTGCCAAAGATAAAACCATCTATATAATATTGTATTAAAAAAATATCAAATTATTTAAAAAGAAACAATATGAAATTAAAAATTATGAAACTGATGAATAAATTGATGCGATTAAATTAAAATAAATCTTGTAAAATGCATTTATACGAATATTTAATTAAAATATGTTATTAATTATTAAGGAATAAAATATTATTGTATTATGAAGAATATTTATTATTCTTATTACTAGTCATGTGAGTATATAATAATTATGGTAAACATGGATATACGAATGTATGGTACAAATGAAAATGTTGTATTTCTTTCATGATAAATCTTGAAAATTTTACGTTATAAAAATAATCTATAGGAGAATAACGAACAACAAAGCAACATATTTCAAAATGTAGAACATATAAAAATTCAATTTCAATGTATGATTTGGAATGGTAGAAATCTTTACAGAAAAAAAATTCCATACGTGAAATGATCTATTTGCTCTATTATGCGATCGAAAGGAAATTTATCAGATAATTGACATAGCATATGTCGTAAAAGCAAATTTTCAAATAAAAATTAACGATTTTTTCCCCTCAAATTAAAAAACTCCATAAACACAATACAGCACCCGTACGATAATTCAATGAAACATTGAATCCGGATTCCGTGTTAAAATGATAGCCAAATCAAATCGTCGCAATATATTGGCAGACATACTAACATAAAACAATATTTTATTCTCAGAGAGAGAGAGAGAGAGAGAGAGACAGAGAGAGAGAGAGAGAGAGGGAGGGCGTCGCCAATCTGACGTATATAAAATCTCACATGAGATTCTCCCATCGCAAACACCCCCGGCTCCTCTATTATCCAACTTTGTGACTAACAATGAGCGATCTTGGATTATGTCAAAGTACGCGATGACTTTGTACGGATATGAAGGCGATCGCGAGGCCCGCTGTTGCGTTGGATCGCCAACGCCTCGAGAGAGATTTCCGGCGCTGATGCGAATCGTTGACTGGCACGCCAACGACATTACCCGTCCTAATGATATTCATCGGGGCTTCTGATGATGTCACGAGTCTAGAATTCTTAGGGGTTGTCACGAAACAATCCTAGTTCGCATACTTGTCGCGTTTTCTAGTTTGCTATCCTGGTTTACTCAGACGCCACACCTCCACGTCTCATTCCGTAGATTTATACAAGGATGTTGCGCTCGCGGTATACGTTGCTAATGAGTAAACATGTCATTTTCTAAGCGTTACACTTAGTTTCAGTGAGATTCAGTCAATTTGATAAGGATTTCTGAGGCACAAAAGGTAATTATTATCAAGGACCAAGATGAAGAACAGATAGTTCTATATAGGCATATATTAGGTAGAGCCAATACGGGAAGGTAAAAAGAAAATAATACATCGTGTGTCGAGGTGCATGCGCGAGTGTGCGTGCTTGGAAGTTGCGGAGGAGTGCTCCTTGTGCACTTAAGGCAATAGTGCCGCTTGGTAACACGCAAGAATTTGGGAGATCGAGGACGACGAAGCTTTCGAGACGATGCACGGTCTCCGCGGTTTTGAGACTTAACGCGAGGAGAAAGTTAATAACTTGTTGATTCGATTGTATTAGTTGAGTGGGCCGTATATTACAATAAATTAGTACTCGTAAACAGGAAATTTCTATCTGACATTTCGTCTATTAGTTCCACCGTCTAATTATCACCTGCAATAGCAAGTCTTCGAAAATGTTGTTATCTGGTTTACTTATACATTATTTTACATTCAAATAAAAAATAGCCGTACCTATTTTTCTTTTCTACCCCCCCCCCAATTCCGTTACAATATGATTCCCCTTTACTTTCACCTGTACCAAATTTAATATATGACAATGTTCTCTTCACTTTGAATACACTTGTATAGAAATTCGATTCATTGTAAACTATAACCTATTCTTTTTACAAGAAACAAGTTTTTACATTGATTAATCGGCACTTGCGTCAATATAAACATTACAATTTGCTACATAATAGAAGAATAAACAATTATTATAGATATTTTATTAATCTTAACGATATACAATATTTGCAATGGTGCATCCGGCTTCTGAACTTCGACGTCACCCATTAGTCAATGAATTTACCTATTCTTTATATCCGTCGCGTGACGTGATTTATTAGTTTGCTATGGAGAGAAGAGGTCGAAACATCCGTAAAATAACTACGAAACGTAATTTCATTGACGGAAATCCATCGCGACAAGGAGATTAAACTAATAATTCGTAAATAATTGTTTATCCTCTTAGGATAAAATCGGATTTCGCTTAATTTGTTTCATATTCTTATACAATGAATTTCTAAATTGCAAATCTAAAGTATATAATACTCGTTAGTATATTCAATGATTATTTCATAACAAAATTTCCTCAGAAGTAGAATCGATAAAAAAATAATTATTAATTTTTTTGTAAATATGACAATGACATATATTATTAATTGTATATATAAGAATTTTTAATTAGTATTATTTATGATTGATATTTTATAATTCACGTAAAGGAAATATTAAGAGACTATTATTAATATGCATTATTCAAACTGCCAAAGTAATTAATTTTACTCGTTAATAGAAAAAAAACAGGTATAATAATTTCAGATTGTAAAGAAAAAGGATAGGATTCAATTGAATATTATGTTATTTATAACATTTTTTAAGAATATTTACAGATAAAAGTGCGTAACGTTCTTTAAATTTATATAAAATTCAAATGTACTTTTATCCAACATTGAATACGATATAAATACAATATAATACATATAGACAGCTAAATATAAAGACATTCGTCAGATTAATTAATTATTTACTTATTGTTAAGCAAAATTTTTCTTATAACTGTTTATAGAAACAGAAAATTTAGTACGCCCAAAGTACTGTGGGCGACTAATAAACTTCTAAGTTACAAATAATGTAGTATTCGTTACATATATATATATATATATATATATATATATATATATAACTATCGAAGATACAATAATCTATTACACATTAAGAACATTCCGTTATTAATAGAAACTCATTAAGTATGTGGAAAATATAATTACGAATAGTCACATATTTATTTTTAATTAACACCTATATTTATTATTCTATATTCTATATTTAATAATGTAAACCCAATAATAAATAATATAAAAATATTTATTTAAATTAAAATATCTGATAAAATATTTATAAGAAATTTTATTACTTGATCGATCATTATTATATATTGCAGAATCGGCAATTTTAAACAAAAAATTCTTTTCATTTTTCTATTAACAATTTCCACAATAGCATTATTCATTATACTGCAAAGTCTGTCAAATATAATAAGTGACGTAGGTCACTTTTAAAATATACTTATTTGAAATACTTCGAGTGTTCCTATGAAAAACGTTATAAATATATATTTAATATTAGCAAGTTTTTTTAGAACTATGACTTTGAATGTGTTAAATCATATAACAAACATGATCGCTAAATAAGCTAAGTAAACTTTTGATTTTGCATAATACTAAAATTATTTTTAAACAATAAACTGCGACTAAATGAAAATCTTTTAACTTATTCACAAATATTTCATAATTAGAATGATAATATAATAAATTTCTATTCTTTATTAAAAAGAAAAGTTTCTTCAAATGTATTTGTCATTTTGTAAAATAATATTGACGTTCATTAAAAATTTATCAATTAGGTATCCATGAAACAAATATCGTAAATGCATAATTTAATTGAATAATAAATTCTTCATAATTAGTTAAAATTCATACGACTTGCTTGTATTTAATGTAATTTTAAATAAGCAAATATAGAAACTTGAATTGTGTATAATAATTAATAATTTAAAAATCTTACATACTATTATAGAATAATTATAAAAGTAATAAGGAATGTAATTTCATAATTTATAACAGAATAATATATTTACCAATAATAAAAATATTATATAGCTAATTATACAAATATAAATTATTATAATCATCTTGCAAGTTTTAAACTAATTTATTTATTGCATTTTATTTCATTTTTTTTCTCTCTTTTTTATTAATTAGTTTCATAAATATAATACTTTCGTAGAAATGATAAGATAATCAATTGTTAGTCGAAGTGTTATGTATCGACATTTTAGATTGCAATAAGTACGGATTTTTATTGTTAAATGTATATTGTGCATAGAGTATTATTGGATATAATTTAATTAAAATTTTATTAACAATGGAGAGACACGTTGCTCATTGTAATAGTTATTTACTTTTAATCACAACTTGTTTAATATTATGAAATTATTCTCCTAATTAACTCAATATTTATATTACACTGATAAGGATTTATAAAATGCGTCAAAAAGATATTTTGCAGAATAAATTCAAAATCTCGTAACCAAAATCTTAAAAGCGACTTTAACATGAATTAATTTTTTTTAAACTAAGTGAGCAAATATGGCCTTGGTATGTAATATTTCATTGCAAGACAACGAAGTTTGACAAATTATACAACTTGTCTTTCTTTCAGACAACAACTTACTTCTATTGTACTTAACACTCAGCTGTTAAATAAAGAATTTGTGAGTTTGCATGATTTAAGAATTTGCATATTTAATTAAATTTATAAGAACTATAATTCCATAGCTTTAAAATTATTTTATTTATTTATTTTAATAATAATGATGTACAAACATTAATTAAATCTATTTATTAAAATGAAAAAAAAATTTTTTTTTTTTTTTTTTTTTTTTTTTTTTTTTTTTTTTTTTTTTTTTAATGTTTTTATATCAAACAATTGATATAGAAATAAAAAACCACGTAATTATAAATTTTAGTCGATTTTTATTATTTTAACCGAATTGGATTGCTTAAAGATATTTTTGCTTCTAAGTGATGCAAAATTGTAAATTTAATGAATATTATTCGAACAATTTATTTATGTTTCAAAATTTAACTTAATAAAATGCAATACTATAAAAGTGTCTTAAAAATCAAAACTAATAACAAAAAATACTTAAAAATAATAAAAAATACAAAAAATGCAAAAGCTGTTAAATGAGTAAAATTTTTTATCAACTTATTTAGCTACATTTATGTGTATACAATATTCCTTCCATTTTCAATTGCATCCGTTGCTATTTACGGTAATAATTATAACTTCTTTTTGCTTATTCAGCACTTTTTAGTGTGCATGATATGTTTTATGCTTACTTGAATAAAGCGGGCAATATTTATTTAACTTCGTTATTCGAACAATACTTAAGTAATTATATTTAAACACGAATAAAGAGTATTAACAATTGTCGCAAGTTCTTTCATGAAATTTAAATAATTATTTAATTATTAACAGGATTTGACTTGACAGAATTAATTATTAACATGCGATTGACAATCGAGAATTTAAACGAACTTGATAATGTACACTCACTGCAATGTTTTCTATCAATTTTTCCATCAATGATCCTTCTAAACAGAAAATCTCTAAAAAGAATCTTTCTAAAAAATAGTTGAATCTTCCCTTGATTCCGTTAATTTGTCACCATATTACGTTTACTGCTTGCCAATCCTCTTAATAAACCAGCCGTCAAATGTCACTTAACGTTTCTCGAGACTTAAAGAACCGTTTCAACTCCATCCTACGGGAAATCATGAAAACATAAATCAGGCTACGTTCGAACGACCATACAAAGTCCAACCTCGAGAGGTCTAGCAAACGTGCGTGCAATTACCAAATCATTACCTCGACGAAACTTCATAAGCGCTGTTTAGCAAATGATCCGGATAATTTTTGAGCTCCTTTCCTAAAAACTTTTTGCAAATAATCGCTCATCGTCCTTGCGAATTTCCCAATATCCCTCGGAGAATTTAATCCTCCATCGACCCCCCCCCCTTCCCTCGACCGACCTCGTGACCATGGGCGCGAAACGTCCCGACCAAAGCTTATTAACCGCTCGCGTGTCCGAGATTCCTACTTGCCCGAAGTCAAGTAGGTTACGAGTCGGCGATTTTCGGTCCATACGCGGCACCAAACCATCGACGCGCGCATGCACGGCAATTAGACCACAACAGTTCTCGCCAATAACACGCCCGTCGTCATTTTTTTCTCTCCTCTTTCACCGGAGAAGAAGAATTCATTTCCTCCTCGTCGTGCAAGTCCCATTGCAAGTCGAAATCTTACGAAAGATGAACTATTGAGATGCGATGTCTCGGGCAAATTTTTTCCTTTTTAGAAGGTGAAAGCCATGGGCTGTTTGTTGCCTCTGTTCCACTTCCACATTCACTAATCTTATTTTCTTGACAATATCGGCTTTTCAATATTTCTCACATCTGTGCTTTTTCGGTGCTTTATGCGACTTCAGTTTCTTGTATTTCATGCGATGTGTGTTTGCAATTATATTTCCTAATGCATTTTCAAGAGGAATTATGAATAAACGAACTGAACTCGAAATAGGATATTTCGATAAATTTGTCCTGTGAAGAATCCATATAGTGAATATGATAGAATAGTTAGAATGCGACAGAACTAATAAATTTAATTATACTCAATGTAAGGATCCATTTTGTGGTCCATATGATAACGTTATAATAATAAGACATGGCAATCCCAAACAAAATAATTAACTTTAATATTATATTTTTTGTATGATTTAAATTGTGCAAAGTAAATTTATAAATATGTTTCCATTGTCAATGATGCAAAACTTCATTGTGGATACATTGATAGTGCATTAATTAATTAGTTATGAATATTTAGTACAGTTTTTGTAGTAAATTTTTTCATATTAAATTATACTT
Source organism: Ceratosolen solmsi marchali (assembly GCF_000503995.2). Lineage (NCBI taxonomy): Eukaryota > Metazoa > Arthropoda > Insecta > Hymenoptera > Agaonidae > Ceratosolen > Ceratosolen solmsi. Next base: position 3,324,955 of record NW_011948431.1, on the reverse strand, counting down.
AAATTACGCTAAATTATCTATCGTTTAAGAGGAAAAAAAAAAAAAAAACTTAAGATTACGTCAAAATTTTATTGTCAATTGATTTTATGTTTAACATTTGTAATTATTACACACCTTTACAGTTACTTTAAACTGTTAAAAGATAAATTATCTACAAAAGCTATTGATTATGTATTTTCTTTATAATTTTAAAGTGCTAGTATATCAATAATCTCGTTAAACTTATCAGCGATAAAAATTAAAGTCGTTTAATTCAATTAGCAAGTTTGTGCTACAGAAAAAAAGATATTTTTAAATTATATTATATTTTAATTTAGTAACTCAATCATACCCTTATTAGATGTAACGGTTGTTATTACTTTTGCTTTTATTAAAACACGTTCAATATACATTTTATGCACAGGAATATGTACATTCAAATATTTACATAGTATACAAATATTAATGAATTAGATCTTTCTTTTACTAAAAGTAGGCCGATTTATAGATCGAAAATTATAGTGCCTCTATAAAAATTTATATATTTCCTAATAAAAAAAAAAAATGATTAAATCGTAGATATGGATCTTCTTTTCTGAGAAGATACCAATCGTATGTAATTATAAATCAACTTAAAATATAACTGATCTGCATAATTTGCAAAGTTTATGGATACTACATAAGATCAAGATAAATCGAAGAATATTTGAATTATAATAAGTCAGCAATGTAAAAATGATAATATACCGCGTTTTTGAAAAACTAATTTGCCATCATATAAAACTACAAAATTTATCTACGATATCTAGAAATAAAATATCTAGAATCATAGCTTTTAATTTTCCAGTAAATGTTTAAACAGATTAAAATTATTAATATTTTTCGAATATATTATAGAAAACTTCTATAATCAATAAAAATGATAATGCCAATGTTAGTGAGATAATATTATCTAAATGACTATTGTGTCTAGAATAATTTTCAAAAGCAATTAATTACACTATGGATTAATACAAATTTTTCCCTTAATAAGATTGATTCTGTACTGACTTTAAATTATCTGAATTAAGATTATGTGATTAAAATAATGCATAATAATAGTATAAAAATTTTCATAAAATATTTTAATATTTATGCAATTCTATTAATATTTAAGCAACTTTAAGAATTTTTAGTTAATATTAAATTTAATTTTAAAGAATAATCGTGTATTATAATAATAAAAAAATCTGAATATTATGTTAAATACTTATAGATTTATTATATTTCATTCGTGAGCGTAGTATTATTATAATATTTGACTCATTTAATTTATTTTGTATATTAAATATATTTTTTTCTCACAAACATAGGTCATTTGACTTGTATGTAATAGGTAAAATGTCATACGTCCCATATATATTTCTCATTTTTATAGAAATTCGTATGCTATTATTACTAAATACATAAATAAGATATTGTGTCACGGTAATTGACGTCTGCAATGTATATTTCAACATTGAAAATATAGAACGACTTTCATGCTACAACATATCGCTTCATATGGAAATATTAAATCCATTATTATCAATAATAACAATTATCAGCTGTAACATGTAACCGTTGTTTAGTAAAGTTGATATTAATTAATAGAAATTGATATTAATTGCAGTGTTTTTACATTAATAATCATAGAACACTACATGTTTTTTAATATTTTATATGTTAGAAAATCATTATTAACCTATACTACGCATAAATAATTTTTAAATTATTGATAATATCGAGTTTAATTAATGTATAATTAAAGTAAAATTTTTTAAAAGTTAAGATAATTTAGTGCATTAGGATTACTTAAAAATTTTTTAACTAATATTATCACAATTTTCGTTACTATATTAATATAAAATGTTTAATAGGTAAATGAATATTCGTGGTTATTTTTGTTTGGAAAGGTTTTAGTTAGATAGTCATTAAAGAAAAAGTGTAATTTCTAATTGCCTGGGACTTTTTTCATAAACATGAATACATGTGCGCAAGCGCTGCGCGTGCCTGGGCATGTGCGTGTTTAATTAAATGAAACCTATTTTCATTAAATTAAATTGGAATTAAATTCCAATACTTATTTGTGATATTTTTCTTTGTTGTTTTATCATTTGCAAATGTAATTTATTGTTCACCTATGACATTATCATATAAGATTTAATGATTTGGAAAACATATTGGAAAATCTAAAAAAAAAAAAAAAAAAAAAAAAAAGAGTATTAAATTTTCTTATTAATCAATTATTCGCTATAAAATTTAAAAAAAAAAAAAAAAAAAAAAAAAAAAAAATAAAATTCAATTATTTAAATCATATGAATATTATTTCGGTATGTAAGAGTATGTCAGGATGGGCATCCACTGTAACGATGTAAATATTATCAAAAAGATTCGTTAAAATATTTTTCAAAATTTATTGATAATCTAGTTAAAGAATCAGTATACTTTATTTAATGAGAATGTTCTCACTTGTTTATCTATCCTAATAATAGTTATATTATTCTTCTTTTTCACATGAGAACATAAATTATTATTTCATTTTAAGTAAATTTATTTTTAGTAAAAGTTATCAAGTACAATGTTAACAATGAAAAATCAATTTCATACTCTTTATTCAACACGTTACTACAAAATTATACTAATATAATTATTTATATTCTTGTATTTTAAAATATTTATTGTTGTTTAGTTTAATGTTCAAATTTCTTACTTTTTCATTAAAAAAATAATTAGTCAGTATATTATGTTAATTACACAATTTATATAAAAGAATTTTTGAAAAAATCCTTATAACATCATATTACATAAATATTTATATAAAAAAAAAAAAAAAAAAAAAAAAAAAAAAAAAATAACTAATAAATGATTGTATTCAAATTTATTATTATGAATAGATTAAATTTTTTTTATCAAAGCTTTAACGAATGTCGTTAATAATGACATTGTTTAATAATTCCCTTACCGTTGGCATTTTTGTCTTTGTCTTTCCTGTATCCATAATGCATCGCCGAGACTATGCGTTCCACTTTGGACTCCACCCATTATTCAAATATCAAGAAAATCTAGCAACAAATGTTATAAAGTATAAGATTATTCATTTAATGTTTAATATAAAAGAATGTTTGTTTGAATCAAAATATAAAATATATACAATGCTATTAGCACTACAAATATTAGAAAAATACTTATCATTGTATATTGTATATTTATCTATATATTATTCTATACATAGATATCTAAATCTAAATATAAATATAAATATAAATATAAATATCATATATGTACTAATAATAAGTAATATTATAAAATTAATCTGTGATTTAAAAAATTAATATCTTATACTTAAAAAGAAGATAATAAATTTGATGATAAATTTGATTCATTCATAAATTATTAATCCATAAATTAAACAAATATAATTTTTATATTTTATAAATATTCTATATTCTATATCTCATATTAATGTATTCATAATGTTTGAAACTTTTCAAATTAAATCGTCTAGGACACTGTATTCCCGCTTCTTATTTAAAAACTTGATTTAAAATTTCTCCGCCAGATGGCTGTATTCGATTGCGGAATATTCCGCGTATAAAAAGCGAACATATAGTTTATAAGTAGAACTGAAGATGTTAAAGAAAATGTCTCGAAAGAGATAAACGAATAGTTTGTTCCTACGTTTATTTTCTCAAGAAAGGGTCTTAACCGTAAGGTTTCGACCCAAATAAAATTTAATGATAAAATGACGTTTTGCGGTTCTAATTTTTTATTTTTATAAGTTTAATGTTTGTTTTTTTTTTTTTTTACATATATATATATACTATATTTTATTTGTTAATGTGATGGTGCGATTATTTTTGTAGAAGTATAAATTGTTTATGTATTGAAAAATTTTTTTTTCTTTATGAAATGAATCCATAAAATGAGTAAATGAGAGGTGGGGGGAGGGAGGGAGGGGGGAGTTGGTTTTATTTATAAAGTTTTTAATTAGCTTATGTGTATGATGTTAGTGTTGAATTCTATTTGTTATTATTATTCATCTAAAATTATAAAAAATTATTTTTAACGTCCTGGATGTGTTATTAAGTGTGTGTCTGTGTATTTTTTTCATCGTAAAAATTCAAAAATTTCAATACAATTTTCAGAATATAAATTATAAAGTCTACGATTTATTTACTCGGTGAGAATATTGAAATTTTTGATAATTAATTAATTAATTATGTATACGATGTTGTAAAAGTATGTGAAATTTCATATATTGTTGTTCAACAAAGGAAATATCGATGAGAAAGCTCATGCTACGAATATACTTAGTTTTATATATATATATATATATATATATATATATATATGTGTGTATGTGTGTATAAATGTTTAAAATTTTTCAAGCATTGCGAAGTATATAAAACTAATAAAAAAACTCTTTCAACTTGGCCTTAATGTAGCTTGGATTAAGAAAAAATTTAGAACTTAATATTTGCACATAAAAAGGAAGACATTGAAACTTAACTTAATTTGACGGAGGTTACCCATTAAAAATTATATAAATGTAATAAAACAAAACATACTTGTTTAAATAAGAGTAATAAAGCTACATATCAGTGTCAGTAAAGCGATTTAATGAAATCACCAAAAAACTTTTTACAATTTAACTGTTCCACAAAAACCACTACTATCATAATCAGAATCACTAAACTGATCTTCATAGATTCCAATAAGCCATCGGATAAAAATCGACAGTCCGCAGTGTGCGTGGACGGACGGTCCAGTCGGTGAATGCAAAACTCCGCGATTGTTAAGCGACTATGGGCGTGCGACGTTGGAGATTAGGAGTTGCACTGACCAGCAAAGTTGGGCTGGGGAAATTTTACCTATTAATTGAACAAGATCTCACGGCAGACTGAGATGATCTTCTGGTCCGAGGATATTACCGTTCTTTGCACGTGGAGAAATAATGTGTGAGAGCGGAAGAGAGAGAGAGAGAGAGAGAGAGAGAGAGAAAGAGAGAGAAAGAGCCTGGAGGTGGAGAGAAAATCTCCAGTCTGCCACCTCTTTTGCGGGAAAGAAAAGCCGTATGGGAGGCATTAACGTGTGCATATTATGCAAAGTGTAGACATGTCGGAAAGAAAGAAAGAGAGAGAGAAGTAGAAATTCGTTATACAGAAAAAGCCTTTAGTAATTACTAAGCGCTCACTTTTATAACTAAGCAGGGATATTCAATTTTGATATTTTACGTTTTATTTACATGAATTTTGCCGCTTAACTTATTTTTCATGATTCTTTGTTATTTCATTATTTATCAGAGATTAATACAATTGCAGATTCAAAGCAATTTAATACTAACTAATCTGTTTACAAAATCTACGTTAGGATTGTATCATATAGATTTTCGTTCGTATTATTATTAAAATTATTATTTCATTCGACACCATAAGTGGTAGAGATACACAAATGAAAAAGCTATTAATACTTTAATGAACCATTACAAATAATTCAAACAGTGCTTAAATTGCAACATATTACAATGTAAATTATCATAAATTACAAGTTTTAAAATACATCATTTTAATAAAACGTCGTTAAACAATTAAATAATCTATTTTATTAAAAGTAGTATTTCTTAAATGTTATTATAACTATATTTCATGGAAATAGTTAAAAAATGTACATCTACGGCCAAGTATAATATTTTACTATCAATAAAAATGAAAAAGATAAAAATTATACGGATTAAATTATTTATCGATGATTTGATCGATTGTATTAATACGATTAATATGATTAATGATATGATTTAATTATATAATTAAATTAGAAAAAATAAAATAAAAATTTTAAAGACATTTATGAATACGGTAATATATGTACTTATATGGGCATATAAATTTTAATGAATATTGTCTCTCTTGTTTTATGAAGTTCATTCGAATATAAAGAATTATTTTATATACTGATTGTAGTTTATAGAGTTTTACAAATTAAATAGATTAATTTATAAATTATTCCACACATGAAAATAGATATTTCTTAATAGCGGAAAGAATACGCAATTATAACATATAATAGGCTACTTTAATAGTTAGTACATTGTAATAGTTTGTATAAATAACATTGTTTATAGTTAATAAATATTTCAATAAACATAATATGCTATGCGAATAATTTTATGACGATTATGAAATATTATAAATTAATCCACTTACAATTAACAAACTATTATAATACGAGATTCCATTAATAATTGTTTTCATTTGGTTTTGGAAATAGATTGCGATTACTAATACTAATTCTTAACGCTCTCATTGTTTTTGAATTAGAAGGTATTTTCACCGTTTATGTCAAAGCTCGTTTAATCGTACTAATTATACGATTGAAAGTTCTGAATAGTTTTATCTATAATGTAATTACGTTTCACCGTGCCTTCCAAAATATGTATTCAGTCCTCTGTAAAATAATTCAATGAACAGTTAAATAACAGTTTTATCGTCTCTCCCCCCCCCCCACACACACACATACGCACGCGCACACACGCGCACACGCACACGCACACACAATACAGAAATATAAATAATATTATATCATTTTATTGATATTTTCTTTTGCTTTTGAATAAAGAATTTATCTCTATCGATATTCTATCTAGCTAAGAATTTATCATTTTTAAAAATAAGCATTAAAAATTAGTCTTTCTAATTTTCATAGCATATTGCAGTGCAACGAGTTAACAACTGTCACAATTGATAAATGGATAGAAGATTTTAATCGTCAATTATGGTCACGAATCACGTATATAAACGCGACAGAGACATAATCCTCTTTTCCCACGCATTACTGCTTCATTTTCCTTCGAATTTCCTTATCAAACGGACAGACGTTGAATCAGCCGTTTAACAAATTGCAAAATGCCGTAACATCGTTTCCGCGACTACGCCCACATTTTCCTAACTGATCGAAAGATTCGTGCGTCGCTTTTCATTGCAAAGTGAATTCAATTTTTAAAGAATAACTCACAATAAGCGAGGGCATTTGGGAATTTCCAACTTTTTTTCATAAATTTCATGCGAAAAGTAGTTTACGTGCCACTATAGCCAAAACGGGAAGCATCAATTCTCAAAAATGAGCTAGGGATTTAAAATGAATTTTGACAGCATTTAAAGGAAAAGTTGTGATTTTTTTTTTTTTTTTTTTTTTTTTTTTTTTTTTTTTTTTCAAGCCTCATTCATCACTTTGTCAGTTTTGCGAACTCAATGGTTCGCTCAATTACACGCAGGGATATCGATTATTATATTTCATCACAGTACTTGAAAATTTGTTGTGAGTAGTTTTTAAAAAAATTTTGTTCCGTCAAAATGAAAAGTAAAATTTTTGATATCTCAAGATAAAATATGCCAATAAGTAAATGACTTTTACAATACATATATTATAAAAGTATAATTGAAAGCTTTATTCTTATAAATATTGTGAAAATGTAAGAACGAATATCCCTGGTGTAGTGGGCATTTTCATTGAGATTTTCCAACTCCGTTCGAGCAACCAAGCCGTTGATCAACGACCTACGTAGACTTTCATCTCTTATAATTATCTTTCATAAATTAAAAATAATAAAAAAAAAAATAATAATAATAATATAAGCAAGCAGAAAACTTTCAAATTTTTGCATAGCTATAATTAAAGCAAAGCTTTCCAAATACGACTAATATGTTCACTTCCGCCAGCTGTTCGATCAACAAGGACAACACTCGATATTCCCCATTATACAAGTTTAAAATGAGTAATTTGCGAATAAGTGAAAGTGTCGCCGCATCAACGCTCCATCAATCGACTCCAAAGAATGTAATCTCGTTGCTACGCGTAAGCCACGAATTTCATACGTCAAATTGCAATTGTATTCCAGGTAGCTTCGTGTATAATTTATCATTGGCATTGGGATCTCCAGTGCAGCAGGATTTTTCTCATTTTTTCGACCCACGTAAAGGCGCATCGGTCCACCTTCAGAAACGCCGGTGGATTATCGTGTTTTGTTCCGTCCTGCTTAACGCCATAGAGCAGATCTCGCCTACCATTGCCCGCGCTTTTTTAACTCGCTCATTTCGTTCTCCACACTCTAATACCTTTTTCTTTATAAAGGCGCGTATCGGCGCACATTCGCGATGGTTAACCAGGTTACAAGGCCTTGGTGTGCAGTGTACTAATGCGCCCTGAGATGAGATTATTGCACGCGAGCCGAACGCTCGCGGAAATAAGCACCTTCTGCTCATCCGTCGTGCTTGTTTTGTTCGCTCTTTTCTTTCTCTTGTTTTTTTTTCTTTTCTTTTCTTTTTTTCTTTTGCAATCTTTCTTTTTCTGTCTGCTTCTGCAGACATTTTAAGTGGAGCTGGTGTATGATGAAGACCAACTCCATTATCCGTGAATATTAATTATTCGTGGAATTACGATGAACGGAATTATTGAAAATGCATTAGGTATTTTAGCTTATTACATGGAATTCACATCGATAAACTTAAATATATTTAGTTTTATAGTCATAACTACGTAACTACCTTATCAATTATTTGAAAGAATAAATTCATTTTAAACAAAATTTGTAAAGTTACGCCAATCTATTAATTGAAGTATGTACATGTCAAAATATATAAATGCGCGCGCGCGCGCGCACACACACACACATATAACAGAAGTAAGAAGAAATGTTTCATTCATCCACTAGTTTCACATTTAAACCGCATTTTTCATTTGATTTCTTCTCTATTTTTTATGTTTATATCCCCTTTTGTTTCATTTATGCTTGTAATGTAATCGACCCTTGAATTCATTTTGATTTACAAACTGCTATTGCGAGATGCACTTATTCTACTATTTTTCAGATTTATATATAAATTATCGATCCCAGTACGTTATATCGAACTTATGCGCCTAATATTTCTTTTCTTTAAAGAATTTATTTTCATTTTTCAAAAACATGTAGATCCGTTTACATAGGTATTACAATTGATATTAAAATGCCTATAATTTTACAAAAGCTTTTTTTCAACTCTGTATTATCCAAATTATTTTTTCAACGTACAATGCAAAATCATATATTCACATGAACAATAGAAAATGTAAACTCACTAATCAAACTAAAGTTCTATTTTTCTTAACTTCATTTTTAATATACTTAGATTGATTTGCATTTTACATGAAAAGGTATTTGCACATGAAAAATAAAATCGAAGTTGATCAAGTATACTGTAATGAGATTTCTTAAAATTATAAATCGTTATGTTCTAATTCGTATTAAAAAAAAAAAAAAAAAAAAAAAAAAAAAAAAATCGATAGATGGATCTTATATAATATAATAATCTACTTTATAAAAGTAATTTGCACATTTATTATATATTTTGTTAATCTATCTATTGAAACAAAATAATTATTAGTTTTATGTTGATTTCTATCTCCTTATATTACTTATTAATACATATTACTATTTATTTACAGTCTCTTCTCATACGTTATTATTCTCATATGAAACAAGATTTTACCTTGACATTATTTATTAATTATTACTTTATAATTCTAATTTTTATTTGTAAACAGATTCACACATTTTATTATAAAAATTAATTTATTTCTTTTAATACATTTTTAAATAGTTTTCATACGTTTTCTATTATTTAATGTTTAAGGTTAATTATTTGGCCTTTATAAGATTCTTTTTTGTATTTTGAAGTTTATTATAGCCGTCGTAATAGTTTTTATTCTGTCGATGTTAATTGAACTCGTGCAATCTCAATGTCATTTTTTTTTATCGTTGAAATTATTAAATAACTCAATTCGACTAAAGTTTTATCTATATTATATTATCTCTATTATAATAACGTATTTTGATTTTACATTTTCTACCCATTCGTGTCATAAAAGTTTTTGAATGGTCCATTATTTTTACAATTAGACATAAATAAATTCAGTTAACAACTGATTTTTTTTTTATTCAATTTCATCGTGTTATGCTGAATTTTTTGCAATTTGTAATCAATGGCATAACATTCGAAGAAGGGACATTGCTTTTAATAAAATTAATTTCTAATTTTATTTACGACTTCATAATATACTTATTTTTACTTCCTAAATAGCACAATTTTATTTCATTTATAAAGAGTTTTTAAAGTAATTGCTGTTCTGGGAATTCGTATTTTATTGTTTCATTCGTACTGTTTATGCATGGAAAGATAATGTAGAAGTACGTATGAACCTTGTACATTTGTCTCCCCATTTATGTACAATTTTTATACAATGGATTTTTTTCTTATTACAATTAAATTATCATTTAATCTTACAAATCTTGGTTAACTATGACTTATTTGTCCTTAAATAAATGTAACTTTATTTTAAAAATTATACCTAAAAAATTTTTTTTCTTTGTAATATTCTATTTTTTCAGGTCTATAAAATTAAAAAATTTGTATTCGTATTCTAATGCCTTAATATATATTGCTAAGGAGTGAACATTAATATTTATATTTTGATAATCTAGAACAAATTTATACACGAATTCACTTAACAGGATTATTGAAATATTTATAAGTAATATTCTTTGACTTTGCAATATTTTAGTCACAAATTTATTGTCAATTTTACACAGAACACTCAAATGAAATAAAATTGCTATCTCATCATTACCTATGTAACATATAACTCGATTGACAATTACAGATAGATTAATTTCGTACTTGTGTTACTTATAATATGCAAGAGATTTTATTTACAAGGCAATAATGTTTTAGCCATTTATGTTAAAAAAGCGTAATTATTAAAAAAAAAATAACTATTTTAATATAATAGCCCTATAATAATAATTCCTCATTTATTATAATAATTTCTACTAAAGCCTCTAAATAACAAATATCATTGCCCTAAACTTTATCAAATCAAATTATTATGTCTTTATATGCAATATAACATATTTAGTAAAGCATTGCTGTTGCATATTCCATATTCTATATTGTTTTTACTTCGTATTATTATGTAATATCAATTATCATAATAATCATAATATATTTAATATTATTTTAGATAATGTCTAAGTAATACATACTATCGAAATAGGAATAGAACAGAATTATTTAGGATTGTATGGTTGACTAACATAAATAATGTAATATTTATACTAATAATTTATTTTATCACTGATCAAAAATTTCTTAAATAAATCAAATTTTAGAATTATAAATTCTTAATAAATATATTTTTATTATGTTTTGTTCAATGATTTTCGGATTTAAAATGTTAATACTGGACATCTGTATTATTAGTCAGCAAATTTCCTTTTTTTTTTTTTTTCTTTTATAAACGAATTCTAAGATTAAGAAATTAGAAGACAGACTCGCCTCGCCTCCCCTCACCTATAATAAGTTATTTGTTCACAGACTTATGCACAGACATACAATTTATAATATAATACATATAATCTAATACTTTCAATCTACATATTTTATTAAATACAATATATTTCTTTGCTTAAATATGTATTTTTCATATTTTATCGTACATAACTATTTAAATTATATTTTTATCAAAATTTTGTATTTTAGATGTGGTAGTGGAATATCATAGAGGGCTTCCAAGGATCACAGTTCCATTACCATCGAGAAAAGAAAAATGCATATTTACGTTAAAACCAATCACACAGACCGTGGGTGATTTTCTAATTATGCTACAGAAGGAAGATCCAACGGTTGTTAAAGCAAGCGTCACTACTATAGGTAACGAATTTTAACATTTTATACCACAATCTAGTCTGCATTATTACATTTTTCAATGTATTATTATTATTATTATTATTATTATTATTATTATTATTATTATTATTATTATGTTTCATTTATCGTATATTATTGGATTTAAGTAAAAATAATAATGATTGAACAAATACGTACTCATATTGGACTCAATTGGCCGTTGACAAAATATTGACAAAATATTTATGATCCTACAGCCTTCGACAATGAATATTGTTTATAAAAAAAAGATTCTATATGCTTTTTTTTTTTTTTTTTATAGCATAATAATATAGCTCACTACATTGTTTTATATTTTATTGTATTAGACATTTATATCCATTTTCCGAAATTTTCTGCAACGTAGTCGAATATTATTTGTTAATTAGTGATCAGATATCTTAAAATCTTATAAATTAAATTAAACTGCGAATTAATTAGAATCATAATTAATAATAGTCGTAATTTCTATGTATTTAAAGATATCTAATAGATGTAAAGAGAAAATAAACTGTAATAAACTAGTAGCCTGTGATTAAATTTCTTCGCATTCGGAATTTATAATTATGCATGTATCAAATAAAACATAATATTGATTAATTTATCAGACCTAATAACGAAGATCCTTCATAATAAAAAATAAATCCATAGATGAAATAGAGAATGAATTTCCATTCTGATCACTTATTTACAGAAAGTATTTATTAAAGATAGACTTATCTTAACCTTAAGCTACTTTCCTTTAGTTAGGTAATCTGGTTTTATTTAGTCGGCTTACTGTACAGACATTTGCTCTCTGGATAATCGTAAAATCTTATCGGTTTTCGTTTATTTCTTCAGGAAGGTAATAAAAAAACTATCACAAATATTTTACCTTTGCTTTGAATCTAGAAAAACAATCAAAAGAAATTGTTATACACGATTACTCGGCAGTTCTCGATCTCTTTAGATTCTTCCTACGATATACTGCCACACTTTTCCTACATTAACCTGAAAATTAGTAATACTTGTTCAAATTTGATCCAATAATGATTGAATATTGTGTAATATTTTAATGAAACTCGCGTTACAGTTAGTTTATTTCAGCTTTTATTTATTTTTTTTTTAATTTAATAAATATGATTCGCACGTTAATTTTAATTTCCAAATGTAATATTACAAAAGCAAAAATATATTTTTGATCTTCGATAATAACTAATATGGATATTTTAATAACAATAATAATAATTAAATCAATGAATTCTATATTTAGTAATAATAATAGAAATTTCACAGACACCAATGGATCTTCATAACAAAGAATATTTAAAATAAAATAATGCAACATTCGTTAAAAAATGTTTATTAATTTTTATAGATGGTTCTAAATTGGGAACAACTAATAGAATAGAAACGATGTTATTGGATGATTTTAAATTAATAATCAATGAAAAAGTTTATCTCGTATCACCTCCCCCACACATAGAATATCCTCCAAAGGTATGGTTCAATATAATTAAGTATATATAAGAATATAATTTTCATTAATAGTTGTCAAAAATTAATATTTATTAATTTTATACAACTTTACGTATGATTAATAATAATTATTATAATATTTATTGATTAGAAAATACAAAAGATATAAATACAAATTATTTAAATTTAATAAGTTTTTAACATATTCTAAGTATATTTCATACTGTATATTTTCCAATTGTATTATTAGTTTATTTTTACTCTACATTTTTTCGAAATATTTATAAGTAATTTATACAGCGGCAATTTGCATATAAATTAGAAGTAGATTTACAATATAAACTCAATTTTTTAAATTCAATGAAAATCTTGACATTTTCAGTGTAAAATGACTGCCGTTTTAACGTTTTAGGAAAATTTACGACAACTGCAAGATTTACAAACTTTAGTCAGTACACTTTATGAGACATTTAATGCACGAGAATATCATGCCGAATTAGAGCAACAAATATTAATACAACTGGAGGAAATTAAAATGGAATTGGAACCACTGGAGCAGGTTTATATATTTTTTTATATTATATATATATATATATATATATATATATATATTATATATGATGATTTTAATTTTTATGCACAATTTTATTTGTGAAAATAGTTTAAGCGTTCGGATGTACTTTGCCTTGGCTTAAATAGGACAATTTAAATTTTAAAATACTATACAAATTCGAACGTTAAGATCTATATTCATAATATACATAATTAATTTTTTTTTAATAAAACGTAAATTCGATTAATTTAAAAAAATCAATCATAAGGGAGAATTATAATTCTTTTGACACTTTAATTTAATAACGTATTTTCCAATTGAATATAAAATGATAATGATTATTTGCCGATATTTATCGATCGCGTCAATACATTTATTTTTACGAACTATATTATAAGCAAATAAATATTTTTCTTATCGTCTAATCCTTCTTGTTCCAAACAAACAAAATAACCATTTTTTCTCTCTATTATTTATTGTTTTGTTATATTTTATATAAAACAAAGGTAAGAATTTTATCGTAATGCTTTTCATAAATTCAGTAAGTTTCTGCTATTCGATTCATACGGATGAAAGAAATTTATTATCACCACTCCATTGTTAATCCATTTTCCAATTTCACATAGCCTACCTTTCGTTCCAGATGCGAACGGATATTGAAAACGCAGCCGCTCGCAGATCTCAGTGGGCTTCTTGGGGTGTTCTAGTATTGATGTCGATGCAATTTGGATGCTTAGCAAGGCTCACATGGTGGGAATACTCTTGGGATATTATGGAACCCGTCACATACTTCGTAACATACGCAACGGCTATGGGGTGCTACATATACTTCCTTATGACAAAGCAGGTGAGAAGGGAAAACATATGTGTACGGTGAAAAAATAACAATTATAAGTAACTGACTGCTAACATAATAAGTAATAAACGAATAAATAGCAAAACATTGATTTAACAACACTAGAATATCGTTAATCCTATAATATTAGCGTCGCAAAGCAAAGTTTTTGTAATAGTACATTTGCTTTTAGTCGTTGTTTTAACATTGCAATGTATTCATACATTCATAATTAATATTGCATATTAAATATTTTAGTTAATATACTTTTTATGACAAACCTAAACGAATCTCGAAATTCATAGAGCAAAATCATACGTAACTGCCAATTTTTTACTAATTTTTATAGAAATATACTTCGTATACGTAGAAAATGTAGATTATAAATTTTTTTTATATTGAAAATCGACGTCCTTGAAATTTATTAGCTAGTTGAATATTCACTAATATTATAAAAATTAAAACATTTTTTTAAATTCTATTAGATTACTCAAATTTTTATATCTACATAAGTTTACATTTTCGTTAGATTAAAAAGGCCACAAATATATGTTTATATATATATATATATATATTTTTTTTTTTTTTTTTTTTTTTTTTTTTAACGAAAGATAATTATATTTAATTAACACGATTAAACTTCATCATTTTAAGAAGAAATAAGGAATTTAACATGTCCTAAATTTCTTCATGCGTAAGTAAAGCATTTACAATGTAATTTCTCGTTGTTAAGGCTACTTCAATGAAATTGTATTTATAAAATATTATTCCTATATTTTACAATTAAAATTTTTTATTTAAAAATTAAATATTTAAGTATATATGTAATCAATCTATTCTAATGGATATTATAAAATTAACTGTTAACTAGCGTGAAAAATTATTCGAGAAAATCTTGTTTATATTTTGCAAAAAAACAAAAAAAAAAAAATTCATTAGGAATATATTATTTACACTATTGCAATGAAGCCAAATGAAAACGAACACTTCTCATCCATTATCTATTAGTATGAAGATAATTCAAATTTTACATTACGTATGTATATTCTTGCATCTAATAGAAAATTACAAACATCTTTAAAATTATGTATGATATTCATCTAGTATATTTTTAATAATTTTTTGATTATTTACGATAAATATTTCAGGTGTTTAATATATATAAATTTCACTATTACAACAAATTATAAGTCAAAAATCTTTTTATTTAATTGTATTGTGTAATTTTGTAACAAGTAAGTACATTTTGAAAAATTCAAATTTCAAAATAGACGAATAAAATTTATCTTTACAACTAAGATTATTATTTATATATTTGTTTAGCTTTTAATTTATTGTTATATCATTTCATAAATCATTAAATATATTATAAAATTTAACATATAAAAATTAATGTTAAATTCATGTTTGCTTTGAGTATTTCTATATGTAATGGAATTTCACTCGTATAGTTATAATTCATATTATTCATTCATATAATCAACTAAAACATATGTAAACATGAATCAGAAATTTAAAAATAAGCATCCAGTATTTTACGATCAGTCAATATTTGATATAAATCCATACGTTTCCATTAAAAATGCATTATTTATTTGAAAGATTATATTTATTATACTTTATTGGCATTTAACTGGTGATTATGATTTAACGATGTGATACATTAACACAATTCTATTATATATCAAAGGTGTATGAGAACATAAAGTGAGTTGATGAAAAATGCGGTAAATCGCAGACTACTTATACGGAAATATTTATCACAACAAATTATATTTCTCATTATATAAGCCTATTAAAATAAAATTCTCGCAATATACTAGTAAATAAAATCTTAGGAAAAAAAAAGTTTTAAGAAAAATTAATGTTTATCTTCGGTCAATCATTGTCTATTCAAGCTCACTGTCTTAACCAAAATTTTGAGTAGATCACATTAACTCGAACGATTCGATTAATTACAAATTTTATTCGATTAAACTAAAGTTTGATATTTTTATTACTTTATTACGTTTATTACTTGTGCGAGTACTAATATTAATTTAATTTTCAATAGTAATATAAATTACATAATTTGTTCCATACCCAACACCAGAGATATATTGTTCTTAAAATTAAGTTACACTATGAAATCTCATTGTCAATATTTGCAAAAGTTCGAGTATGATTGTTCGAGTATGATTACAAAAGATCGAATATGACAGCATTAACATTACACAATGACAACAAAGTTTCTCTTTTGATTTTTTCTGTTATACTTAATGCGTATACTACTTTTGCCATTGTGTAGAATATTATACTATTATTTTTAAAAATTTCAAATTATATAATTAAATTAATCTTTTTTACAAAGTAATGTCCATTATTACATGAATTCTACATGATAATTTATGATAAAAGAATTTTTAGTTACTGATAGGTATTTTTTTTTTCTTTAAATCTAATTCCAAATTATATCTAATTATTTGGTGAATAAATTCTAAATACTGCTTATATATAAAAAAAAACTAATAATATAAAATAAAAACTTATATATATATATATAACGTACAGAAATTATATTTTAATATACTTTACATAGTAGTTCATCAAAAGGCATTTGTAAAAAATATTCTTATTTGCAAGTATATTTTTATAATAAATGTAAATAAGTTATTTCAGTGATTAAATATCAGATGATTATTGAATCATAGAAGAATACATTAACTTGAATTTCGTTTGTTGAAAAATTTACTTCTTTTATCTTTTATCATTTCCCAGCAAGAATACAAAATTCAAGAATAAAAAATTCTGATTGCTTTAATCAAGAGAATTTATTATGTCACAAACTATTACAATCGCTTGATTGTAATGAAATAGTTGACCGGCTATAGAACTCCATTATCTTGCTTTGCACTTTCCTTTAAGCGATTCGTCTACTTTAGTATTAAAGCTCTTAAAAGCCCATAAATCAGCTCTCGACGCACCATTATTTATCTTAATGCTTTAACGCCCACACGCAATATTAAACTGAATATTCCGCTCCACAGGAATACATGCTGCCGGAAGTTTTCAGCCGTGAACATCTGATCGGCCTGCACAAGAAAGCGCGTAAGCTCGGTTTCGATCTCGATCGCTACAACAGGTTGAAGGACGAGGCGTACGAACTCGAGAGGATGCTGAGGATTATCCGGGGGCCACTCCATACCCACCATAATCTAATCGAGCAAAAGCGCCGGGAACGTGTGATGAGATACCGGTCTACGAATACCAGCAACGGCAGCAGCAGCAGCAGCAGCAGCAGCAGCAGCAGCAGTAGTTCCTCGTCGCGTTCGCCGAGTTCGTCGCCGAGCCCTTCGCCGAGCCCCAGGAGGACAATGAGCCGGCGAGAGGACGAACCCAGGAAGTCAACCGATACAATCAAGAATCCGGCGACTGTGATTAAGCATTAGCTACGTTATGCTAACTAAATGAATAATTAGAGATTTGTTTGGTGATGTCAAGTAGTTACTTTACTACTAATGGTCCACATATTTTAAGCTTAGAGTGGCGTTTTTATGTGTCTGTATAAGAAATTGCGAATTATCGAGCGATTAATCGTGCGCATTCACTATTGTCGGTAGGAGAGTATGCGAGCTAAAATTAACTTAAATTTGTAAGCTGAATTTGTTTAGTTTTTGCATAAATAACAAATTTCATTTATGCTTTAATTTACATGAAAATCAGCCTGTATATGTAAAGATAGGCGTGACTTTATTTAAAAAATTCTTTTTATTCTTTGATCTAAATGTTAAGAAAAAGAGAAATTTGTGATATCTTATACATTACATCGTAATCGGAAACACGTTCCATAAACATATTGTAAAATCGATTGAGTAGACTTGAATCTACGACATCTCCTAAACTCGGAGCGATAAAAGATAGATATTGGATGATTACGATGTACTTATACGTGTTTTATATTTAAACTGTAACAATGTTTTTTTTTTTTTAATTTTTTTTTTTTTTTTTTTTTTTTATATTCGTTTGCATATGTATGTATCATTACTTTCCAAACTAATACAAAATTTTTATTATGCAATATTGATACAATGAATAATTATTTTTAATAATTTTTTATTTATAAGTTTCCGTTAATATTTACAAGTTATTATAATTGTAATATAAAACATTAATTATGAATAATTATTTTTTACTGATAAAAAGTTTTAATAATCCATGCAATCATTTTATAAATATTTTAATTCTGAGATTTTTTTTATTTTTTATTTTTTTAAATAATTATATTATACTTAGTACAGTTCATGTCTTACCGTATAAAATATTTTTAATCCAAATGTTTCCCGTTGCTGTGAGGCTGTTGCATATGAATTCAAGTGACTAGTGTGATCATGAACGACCCCAACAAAAACATCAGAGAAATGTTTTATTTTATTTTCATTTATATATAAAATGCAATGTGTAGTATTAATTTTTTTCCCTTGTATTCTTGGTGGAAATATTTGTGTGAGAAAATTTGGAATTATGAAAAAATAACTGTAAATATATTTACCAAGTAACCTCAAATAAAGTACAAATACATTGTATTTCACATATCTTATGTTAATTATTAAATCATATAAATTATACTTTCTTACGAGATTTATGTACGAGTAAAATAATTTGTTATTGTTCAATTTGTAATGTATATCATAAATATCAACAAAAGATTAAATAGAAAATTTTCTTTATAATCACGACAATTGTGACAATTATATATATTTTTTAAAAAACCTCATTTTATTTATTCTTGTTGAAAAAATTTATATAAATTGCAATAGACGATGTGTATGTTGCTACATCTATAACATAATATCGGCCTGGACAATTTACGTGCATATCTTACAAAAATATTTCAACCAAGAATTTTAATGAATGCTTGAATTGTATTTGAAATGCGCGCACACCTTACCAATAAATTCTTAATAATAAATTCAACATTTCTTCATAATGAAAAATAGGCAAAGAAAAGCAAGAATTTTTTAAAATACCATCAAACATTTGAAATTTAGTATATATCGTATATATTATATCTCATAGAAATACGAAATATTTAAATAAGACTTTTCGCTATAAACTTTATAAAGTCAGTAGTGTGATAAGAGAGTAGTGCTTATAATAAGATCGTCATTACCGTTGTTTAATTATAAAAATCATAAAAAAACATTCAATTATTACGATACTTTGTCGATTTATTACTTTAAAAATTTCTGTAAATGATATGTATTATTAATCGAGCAACAAATTACCATAATATATAATGCATAAATTTGTTTGTATGAACATTTAGATTTTATTTTGTATATAAATTAGGAGAAAATCTATATTAATTTTTTAATATTAAATACAAGAAATAAACTTTGATAAATATACTTATAATATTTTAGAATATAGTGAAAGTATATGCCATTTAAAATGTCAATATATATACATACATATCTTTTTTTTTTATTTATGCTTTGTTTTTCCTTTATATTACTTTTATTTATACTCTCTAACACTGTCTAACCTGAATTTTGAAATAAAATATTTTTATTTGACATATTTATTCCATTAGGCATATTCATTTTCCCAACATACATAAAATTTTTGTATATTTTAATATAATACAAATTTAATATATAAAAAAAAGCCTTTAAAACTTGCAAAGAAACTATTGTATTTTCTGATCTTGTATTTTATAAATCGTGTCTTTCATTCTTGTTTGTTAATTACTGTTTGTAACATAATATCCGTTATTTTTCTATGAAATTATTTGTTCCTCGATCATTTTTTAAATAATAAATATTTAACATATTTACAAAATTTACATTTATTATTAGGAATTATTTTTTGTTCTTGAATAACGGTAGTGATAACTAATTATTGCGATTTTATTGTACCTTAAGTCAGTGAAAATATGTTTAAACACTGTATAAGATACTATAATGAATTAAGAATTTAAAGTCTTTGAAATTATACTATTATAAAAAGAAAAAAAAAAACAAAAAAAATTAGAAAAAAATTAAAAATACTGTGCAGTTAGAGTCCTATTACGTCTGAGAATTTTTATATTCCATTTAATCAGATTGTATGAATTTGTTGTATTTTCTATTTAAAATACGATATGATTGGCTCAAAATAATAAGATTTATATTTTATGAAACAACGATTATTGATTCACTATTTTCTCAATTTCCTTAAAATGTTTTATACTCGAAGCGATATTATATTTTGAAAACATTTGTTACATAGTATTTTTTATAAAATTAATTATCTTCTTTGTTCGCTTAACATTAATTAGTTCGTATAGAATACAATTAAAAAATTCGTCAATACAGGTATAATGAAATTATAAGTAGTAAAAATATGTACTAATTATTAGGAATTTACAATATATGTAAAACTTCTGTTATGATTTAATTTACTTATTTGTTTTTTAGTTTTTTTTTTTTTTTTTTTTTTTTTTTAATAATAAATCCACAATAACGATATTTCAATATATTTATGAAAATTAATTATCAGGAATTGTAAAATCTTTAATTTGAATAGATGAATATATATATTTGAAAGAAATTAAATACTATTAAAATAATAAGAAATGATTGAAATTTATTAAAATTCAAAATTATAGACATATTAAATAATTAAAAGTAACAAGAAAATATTATTGAAACAAATCATATTCTCTTATTAACGTAGACGTCATGCAAAATGCATGTTTAAAAAATATAAGTAAATTCTTTACTATGATGTAATGTATTAAATATGATTTTTAAATTAACAGGATAATGAAAATAAGTTTATTCACATAAAATTTAATTAAAAAATTAATAAATTTATTTAATAATGCATAGTTTATAAAATATATACTAAATAAGATATATATGGAATAACAGATTATGCACCAATTTGTTCTTATGTTCAACTGTAATTTGTTAAAAAATTTAATCTAACATTAATGTATATACAATAGTTTTATTAATATATATGAAATAGTTTGTACAATCTCAAAAACAACAAAGCTTTTGTTCTTTTTTATTTGTACAATACTTCTACCTATTTCTCCGTTATATGTTTGTAGTATGTTATATTACATGTACTGTAAATTCATGAATAATTAATATTAAATATAGTAAAATGACTTATAGTTAACTAGTCAGCACTAATGATAACTAATGAAAAATACAGCATTGTTATAAGATTTGATTCTGATCTAAAATGAATCTCTAATTTTTATAAAATGAAACAATATGTACCACATCTTTAAATTATTTAAAAAGAATTGATAAAATGGTTTATCTTGTAAGTGTGCAGGGTGCGATAATGCTATAAATAATTGTAATGATTGAAACTAATTATTATACACGTGTAGAATAATAACAAAGTGTTTGTGTTAACGGAGTTTACTCACATAAATTAGCGTTTGAAACATTGCGTTGGCGACTTGTATATAACGTAAACATATTTCTTACTAACATTACATTGCCTTTTACTATTAAGAGCGAATACTTTTTTGTAATAAAAATGTATAAAACTCACAATTACTCATCAAAGATTTAATTTTATCATCATCATTATCTATTACAAAAAAAAAAACTAATACTATAGTAATATAATCAATCACATTTTTCCGCATTTAAGAACCTTTGAAATTTAATCAAATCCATGAGCTTGAGCGATGAAAAAAAAATCTAGCTAACTTCACAATTCTCAATAATAAAAAATTATCTATTTAAATGAATACTCTTAATTATAAAAAAATAAAATTTTGATAATGAAAACAAAAGCTTCCTAATATAGATAATTGAAAGTAATCTTTATTAAAAAATTTATAAAAAAAATTATAGAAATAAAAATATCCTGTTTAACATTTTCCAAAACATATATAAATATAATATTTAATTATTTTAACTTAATATCTAATTAAATTATTTCCAGGATTAAATAAGGCAAAGAATAGTTAACTAATATTTATATCTATAGGAGTATAGAAGTTATACAAAACACTAAACAATTTTAAATATAATATTTTTAGAAACTAAACTCTTATAGAATAATACGTTATCATATAAATAGTTAAAAAACACTTCTACGATATTATTTAAATCAATTTTTATTACAGTCATTGTAGATAAAAATATTCACATTAAAGATTCATTCATCCATTAATCAATTATTTTCGTCATTAATAAAATACTATTTTTATTTTTCGTTCTATCAGATAATTTGTAGTAATGGCATTTTACATAGAAAATAGAGTTTTAAAAAGAATAATATTAAACGGAAGAACATTATAATCTACTCTTTCTAGTAAATTATATCGAAAAAGACTTCTCTCTCTCTCTCTCTCTCTCTCTCTCTATTTTACTAATATGTAGCCAAATTAAGTATATAAATTTGCAATACCATGAATAGAAAGTAATCTAATAATTAATTGAAAAATTAGATTTTGCACTTACAAATAATATTGCAAGTATTTAACAAAGTTTTAAAGATATATAAAGATAGAACACAACTAAATTCATTCCGTATATTTATTAGTGACAGCTGTTGTTATATAATTAATCTATCAGTCCTATCGTAACAAACTGAAAAATAATAAAAAAATTTATAAAATATTAAAATTTTAAAGAACTAGAAGAGAAATCTATTTCTAATCATTATGTTTCTAACGATTGTCCTTTATAATTTATTAAAATCATTTATATTATAATAGTTAGCATAATAAATATGTGAAATAAATTCAATAACATTTTTGACAACGTATTCTTATATTATATTCTTATATCATATTCTTATATTTCATTTCTTTTTCAATTATTATGTTTATAATTGTAAAAATGTCTTATTCGTCATTTCATTACCTATGAAATTATAAGAATATAATATCGTAATCTATATTTTTGTAAATACTTTAATTACCGAAGGAATTCTATCATTTCAATTATTTGAATATATTTGGAAAGTATAGAATCTAAAGATTAAAATCATTTTGACACACATTTCTCACATTCTCACTTTATTTATCTAAATTCATTTGCTCACAATTTTCTCATCGAATAAAATATTGTATTAATGTGTAAATAATAAACAAACTGTGGTAGTTAATTCTATAAATGAATGAAAGTTGAAATGTATACTATATTATAAATTTTATTTATTTGAATTATTTGTATAATAAAAAAAAATGTATATATGCTTAGATAGACATTTAAACTAACTATTTACGTGAACATTTGTTTCTATTAATAAATTTAAAAATGTAATTATATTGTTAAAAATTATTGAACAATAATAAATTATAATATTCTTCATTTATTTCTAAATAATATGTTCTAACACAAAAGTATTGTCTACTCCGGTTTTTCCCATATTTAGTCATGTTAAAAGTTTATTCTTTACGAACTAGTAAGTACACACAATAAAACTCTAATTATTTAATAAATAGTATTTAATAAATAGCAGAAATGTTTTTTAGCTCCTACCATCAGCAAACTTATTTTATTTATTAGGAAAAAATAAAATTATTACACTTACTGAACTTCATCTAATTCTATTCTATGAAATAAAAAATAATTAATCAATTTTTTTATTATAATTATAATAGTATTAATTGTATAATCAATAATTCAGTAGTAAAAACATACTGTGTGCAAATATGAATTAATTAAAAATGAAATAATTAAAATTCAGACCCAAAATTTCATAATTTAAAAATAATATCAATTTATAACAAAAGTAAATATATACAATTTTTAATTAAAGATTCTTAAATTTTATGTAAAAATTCTTTTCTGATGTTCAGTGATGTTCTCATCTGAAATTTTCAAATAATTCTCTATACTTCAGCATGTAAATAATTTAAAATAAATGTATATATATTTATTCAGTCTCTTTGACATTTATTTATCCTATTTCTACATTTCTATATTTAACTATATTGTTTAGTCATCATTTAAGCATAAGTGCTAAATTAATTAATTTTTTGGTTTCTTTTTATTAACAGCTATTTGATAATAAGCATAATATATACCCGATTAACAAATGTTTTTCATCAAAATATATTGTAAAAATATTAAATTTAATTTTAGACCAATAGCACACTATCTAATGAATCATTTGATGCATTATATGCTTATGCTTTTGTATTAACAATAAAATTTCGTCGATAATATTTATATTACCGTAACTATTATCGGTAATGTAAATTACGCTCGTTATGGACAATTGATAAGTTGGAAGGTATCGGTTAGGTTGGACAGATCAAACCAATCGAAATCTACAATAAATTAAATTTTCTTATGGAACTTCGTCTAAACATTCTCTAATTGGTTAATATTTTGCATCTCGTAGTACAACATGTGATAACAACAGTAATCACATGATGTTATTGACTTTATATATGAGAGTAGAAATTTGGCGCCATTCGTCACATTACAAGAAGCATGTAAACAATAACACTTGCTTTCATTACGTATTATAAGTTTATCGTGAATAAAAAAATTCAACTTTGATATTCTCAAAATTTGTTCAATAAATAGTTTATGAGTAATTGTACAGAATCATGTCACTATCTTTGCAAAATCTTACAAAACGAGCAGTACCCGTAGGTATTGAAAAAGCAACAAAAAAAATTAATAGGTTCGATGGCTTGTCAGAGGAAGAAGTTAAAAAAAATACTCTTAAAGATATCTTAGAAGTTGATTTAGATTTAGTTTTTGTTGGTATTAACCCTAGTTTAATGGCAGCTCATACAGGAAGATATTATGCCGGTCCGGGGAATCACTTTTATAAACTACTCTTTGAATCAAAATTAATACCCAAGGCTGTAACTTATGAAGAAGATTATAAACTATTGCAATACAAAATTGGTTTGACAAACATAGTAGCTAGAGCAACAAGATCATCGGCAGACTTAAGTAAATCAGAAATAAGAAAGGGTGCGATACTTGTACAAGAAAAGTTGAAGCATTTCCGGCCAAAAATTGCTATATTTAATGGAAAATGCATCTACGAAGAGTTTGTCGATAAATTTGATAAGTCATCGTTTTGCTTTGGCCTACAACCTAATAGAGTCGGAGACACAGCTCTTTGGGTAGTACCTTCGAGTAGTGCTAGATGCGCAAACTTTCCTAGAATGCAGGACAAATTACATTTTTACACCTCGCTTAAAAAATATTTAGCTTTCTTAAAAGGTGAGATCGACGAAGTGAATCTCAATGAATTCCATTTTGAAGGTACATGTAAACAGGCTGTTGCTAGAACTTCGATAATGTGGAGACGTAAAGGTATGTCTGCTTTTGCTAACGGTGGCAGAGTTGCTAATAAACAAACAATTTGCATGGATACGTCCGATGAAAGTATTTTAAATATTCCTCTAAGCAATGAATTTTTAGTGAAACAGATAGAAAATAATGAGACGGAAAAAGATTCGGGAATTTCTATGTCACAAAGCGATTATTCTCAAGAATTATCTGAAGATAATTATGCACAGACACTTAATAATAAACCTAAACAACAAAATAGTTTGCGTCGTACAAAACGACAATCTAGAAAAGCCATCAAGCAAAGCACAGCTATTGCACTTAGATCTAGTAAAGACAAAAGTCAAAATATAGATTTTATAAATTTAATTAAAGAACGATTAAATAACAAAAATAGAAATACAAGTAAATGTGAAAAGAATGATTGTAATTAAGAGAGATTTATTTCACAACTGGATAATAGTGTAAAGAGTTTGATATTGTTAAATCTATGCTCAAATAAACTTGCAAAAAATATTATAATAAAGGCAAGTCAAGATATTTTAATATAATAACTAGATGAATATTAAATTATTAAAATAATTGAAATTTCAGATTATATTTTTTGTACCTAACAGATACTTGTATTAAAGGATAAATAAAATGTTTTTACGTTAACTTAAAAGCAAAAAGAATTTTAATATTAGGTAAATTTTTAATCTTTTAAAGTATTATTTTATAATTAAAATGCTAATCTAAGAATTTTATATTGCTATAATAAAATAGTTTGTAGAGTGACAAATAATATATTTTCACACATGTCTATATATAAGATAAATATTAGTTTCGATGCTCTGAAATATTTTGTACATAAATCTATTAAATATATAATATATTAAAGATTTGTTTTCATCTATAATATAATACAGTCTTAAATTAATATAAAAAGACTATAAATATGATTATTTTAGTATAAAACTTACAATTGTACGATATAAACTTTTAAGCTTTTAATTGAAAAATGACTTTTTAAAATTAATTTACATACAATTTTTATGAATTTTTTTATACTCTTTTTGTATTTTATTAATATTTTTCAAAAATTTGTGATATTACTGCTTATGAATAAAAGTATTAAAAATATGAAATATAAGAATATTTGATATTTATATTAATATGCCCTTATATATAGTATAGAAGGCCAAATACAACAATTAATTATTTACGTTTATTTTCTTTTTATACAATAAATTTTATTATAAAATAAAATAGGAAAGTTAAAAATCACTCTATTTTTTTAAGGAATCTTGTAAAATTTTTATGATAAAATTCAAAAGATCTGAATTAGTAATAAAATTATAAAATTTGCTTATTTGTAAATATTTGGCTGATAGTTTTAAATAAAATTTCCAATTATAAAATTTACTAGAAATTAGGTAAAAAAGTGTTTATATTATTAAAAATTTATTGTTAGTCATTAGAAACGTAGTGAAGTTTAGGGTTTGAAATAATATCAAACTATATAAATGTGTTATATTTCGAATTTCAATTAAATAAATTTCCTATCAGTTAAATTATTATACCTTATAATAATACAACTAATGTAGAATTGAAAATATTAATTTATGATTCATAGTTTTAAAAAAATTATTTGATTTATCGTTCTAATTAATTATTCATATTTTAATAATACATAAAATACTGATTTATGTTTCACGTTCATGTTTTTGGATTTTTTACGTCAAAAAATTATATATTAAACACTGAACGTTCATCAGATATTTATATATTCGTTTTTATGTATTACATGAAATTAATGAATTTATAAGAGATATGGTTAGATAATACATAATAATAGATATTTCAGTAGGTGAAAATTTTTTAATCGACTATCTTTGGAATACAATTAATAATAACATTTTCAAATTTCGAATAATTATGTATAAAAAGAATTTAGAATTTGTGCATTCATCTTTTAAATGAAACGGTAATTTTTTTTACAAATATTGAGTAATAGTTATTTAGTCTTTGTAAAACGATGTTTAAACTATTTTTCATTGCATATATATAACTAATTAATATTGCCATATCGTAAAAATTTAAAATATTTTCATAATTTATGTTATTTTTCATTCGATACAATTTTTAAACAATTTTTTTCATTTTCATTCTAGATTTATACGTAATTAGATATTCGTAAAATTACGTAAAATTGACATTAATTCAACAAATAATCGTTTAACGAAAATCTGTACAATTATTTTTTGTAAATTAAAAAATTTTTTAAATTTAATTATGGAGTGAAAATCCGTACTTTATCAATTTTGTATCGATTTTGTTTTCTTATGGAATAATTCAAAAGCTTACTCGCTTAAATATTCTTGTAAAATATCTATGCAAAGTGTATCAAGTTTTTTCTTTGCAAAACCAACAACGATAAATAAGAATTTAACAAAACATGAATGACGACTCCCTAACTATGAAGTAACGTGAACTAAAGGAATCAAATCATACGGAAATCGCGTGTTTCGTGTAGTTAGGATCAAATCTTGAGAGCAGCTTGTTATTTCAAATGGATCAGATTATAAATGCACCAGTGATCATGAATACATAAAGAATACTTTAAATATATCATTTAAATTCACTTCTCATCAGTTTCCTCATTCTAGTCAAAGATTTACAATTTTTTATATTACAATATTGGTAACTGTAAATACGAACGGCCTAATAATATTGAGGCGAACGAGATCTAGTGCATGAAAATTTCTTATGTTATATTTGTATAAATTTGTCTTTGAACGTTATACCTTCCGTTGCTTTCTTTAGTTTATTTAAAACTAAATATTAAATATATTATCACAATTAAATTATCAAGTCAGTTAAAATTAAATTAGATTTATAGAATTATTGAATGTTACAGAATGTGAATAATGCGTGTAGTTTCAAAAATCAAAATAACAAAACCTCTCGCAAATGAGTAAAATAAAAAATTAAAATGAATATGTAATTGCAACTTCAGATATTTGCAATCATAAATTTCCTTACTTCTTCTAATGCAAGCCGCGATAAAGCACTTCGCCGTTGCTTAAGAAGAGCAGATGTAAAAAGGACAGTGGAAGATTAAGATCATAATTTCAACTAGAAAACTAACGCTCAATGAAAATTATTAAAGGTAGGCTCGTTAAGTAAATAACTCGCAGACAAATTAATACATTTCTTTTCAACTTGAAGGAGAAAAAAAAATCATAATAAATGTAATAAGAATAGCAGTGTAAAGTGAAAAAGAAGCTCTGTTATATTCTATGTGTATGATGAAAAATTTTTAATTGTCTGTAGTCTCGTGTTAATCGACATACAAGATAAATTCAAATATACGGATAAAGCAGCAATCATGGATCATTAAAGAAGCCGTTAATGTTTCGATAGTGGGATTTTGTTGTAATTTACAAAACTAATGATTTAATATTAAAAATAATATTCAATATTATATTATAAATATAAAATCAGCTAAGAGATACGAAATTGCTGACCATGATTATCATCGAATTGAAATCAAACAGGAATTAATTGTAAAATGAGTCTATCGATGAACAACCAATAATTGAAAGATATTAAAATGATAATGGATTAAATAGAATTAATCGACATCAAGTTTGCACAAACAGATCAATTATTAACAGTAATATATTGAATTACTAAATCGTTTCAAATATTCGATTTTTTTTTTTGAAAAAAATCTTTGAAAATGGCATTACTTGCAATATCATTGAGAATTAGAAGGAAATATTGAAAATACAAATGTGAACTATTTTCATAACTAGAGATACTGTGTAATTATTATTTATACACCCGAGTAGTAGGGAAAAATTAAAAAATCAGGAAAATATCAATGATCGTGCGAAAGATTTGCTCCAATAAATTTATATTATTGTTAAATTTGTAGAAAATTTGATATAGAAAAAGAAAATGTCAATTCTATACTGACACTTCCTTTAATTTATTCATGAATTTAAGAGAAAAATAAATAAATATACAACGAACGCGCGTACACAATTAATATTTTGATTACGCGAATTTAAAATAGTAATAAATCAATTTAAAATTTGATGTTAAATAAAGAATGTAATCGTTAAAATCTCTATTAAAATGAGAATTTTAATATAACGCTTATAGGTTGTTTTACAAATATAAAAATTAAATCAAACATCATAGAATTAATGCAAAATATCATAATATTGCATCAAATTAAATTTCCCATTAAACTAACGTTAAATTCATTAAATTATATATATATATATATATATATATATATATATAGATATTATAACCAATACGTTTTAAGAAATAGATAGAAAGTATTGATTCTGAAATTACTGAAAATATTTAAATCGTTCGAAGTAACAAAATCTTGTGAATAATCGGCAGGGGAATTTAAAAAAATGTCGTTGACGAAGAAAATTGACATACATGTGGAGCCGTTAAAAATAAATCCAATTACGTACTGAAAAAATAATGATCACCCTGGCACAAACGATGTAGAAATGAAGACAAGTAAGGCCTATTTTAATAATATCGCGTCTATTCTATAGGAAAAATGTTTTATCTTTTAAAACTTTTGTTGCTTCATGTTATTTTATTTTTTAAACAATTATTAATGCAATTAAATTGATAATAATGACAAGGCTAATTATTTAGTTTGATTAAAACAACAACAACAACAACAAGAAAAAAAAAAAACAAAACAATAATCATCTACGAAAATCTTCTCCGAGTAAAATGATTTCTAGAGTATTTTTAATCAGGTATTAGTATGATAATAAAAATATCGTTCATATAATTACTCGTAACTACTAATTTACCTACGTATTTTTATAATGGCAGCGAATTATTGTATTCGTATATCATTCTTTCTTACCGATTCGTGCACTTGTTTGTCGTAAAAGCAAATCTGCCTAGATAACGATGAAAGGAGCTAGAAAAAAATTAATTAAACATAATGTGAAAACAAACGAAGTCTGTAATGAACTATACCTTAAAAAGTTATACATCATTGCACATAAAATGTCAAAGTCAATCAATTAACGATAATTTAATTAATTTAATAAATCTAGTGTAAATAAAGTTTGATTTGAGTGAATAAATAAAAGTTTTCCCCGTACAATCCGCGGCACTACTCGGTTATCGCGCTCTTACATCTACGTCTTCTGCATTTTAATCTCAAGCTCAAGTTCCATCCGTCATTCGTTCGAATACATTTAAATTTTTCGTCCGATCTGAGAATGACTCGTCTCGTTCCGGATCATGTCCGTCGCCAACATCCGCGGATAAAATTTTGACTATCGAGAGGTCGGCACCCCACCTCCTCCTACTCCCACTCGCAATCCGACAAACATCGTCAAATCGATTGTTTTTCTTGTGAAATCGCTCTTTACGAGCCGTCGTTGCGAGCAGGAGTAAATCGGATCGCTATGCGTGACATTACCACATCGTCCGTCCCGCTCGTCACATAACGGTCACAATGCACGCAGCGTTGTACAAGAGAAAGTGAATAAGGACGAGAGCCCCCACTGGGAGCTGCTGCAAAACGCGGAGAGTGAGCGAGTGAGCGAGCGAGGGAGGGGGAAGAGTGTCGCGTGCAAGCAGGAGACGGAATAGAGCAACAATGAGACGAAACGAGACTCCGTTCAAATAAATCTACACGTGCTTGTGTCCGCGGCTCAGTGGTTCGTTCGCTTTATTCAGTTCGAGAACGGCCGTCGTAGCTTTTGATGCTTCGTCCTGGTCTCCCGTACCCGCTTCTTCCGCACCTCCATCCAGACGCATCACGCGCCAGTCTTACTTAACTAACCATGTGAGTACGCCGGCTTGGTATTTTTACCGAAAGTCTCTCTCTCTCTCTCTCTCTCTCTCTCTCTCTCTCTCTCTCTCTCTGTGGCGCGGGGGGGGGGGGGGGGTGACGAG